>NW_028227262.1:18002500-18407500 GCF_978045245.1 Mus caroli
AGATAGATAGATAGATAGAGATGTGTGCTTAGAATATCTCTGTAGAGCACTTGCCTAGCATGTGTTAGAATCTGGGATAAAGCCCCAGTAACAGAGAAAAGCATAGAGGGATAATTACCACTTAATTAGTCACTTATGGCTTATCCATTATTTTAGGAATACCCCTGTCTCATGTTGGCATTAACCAAAAAAATAACTATGCCTGATCTCTTAACATGGTGAGTAGCTGGGACTCACAGTATACAGGCAGGCACCTCACAACAAATATGGTGCATCTATATAGCTGGACAAATACAAAGATTTTGAAGAAAAATCTTAAAATGAAAGAGTTATTATAGAATGGAATTCTGAATGTCTTTAAGGCAAAATATCAGTTCAAAGCAATCATCTTCTCTGTACATGAAGATTTGTGTGCTCAAAAAGGAGGCAAGCTATAATAGTCTTGGACTGCCTGTAAGTCAAGTGTAGAAACACTTCTCATCCTGTATCAAGTGATGTTATGGATCCATCTCTCCAGGAATCCTCTGACCAGCTAAGCCCTGCCTTAGACCATGCACACCAAGGACCTACAGGGTTCCTTATTCTAAGTCAGCAGTGCTGTGTGACAAGATAATGGCAACCTAAGATTCAAAGCTGGCTCTTTAGAATGAAGTGGGTGGGAATCATTCTGGAGAGTTCCATTTAGGATTTTCCCATTGTCTTTTTCAAAGACAATTCTAATCAAGTGTGCCACAGGTATATAAAGGTGCTCATTGACCAAGAGAGGACATTTCATTCTGGTTTTCTATATGTTTGGATTTTGCTAGAGAAGGGTAAGTATTAATAGAACTTCTTTGGCCATAGCCATAGTAGCAAGGCTGAACACTGTGACACCTTCTCTCAGAAGGGGGTCAGATATTCCTTATTTGTCTTATGATATAAACACATACACATCACATATACAAACTCATATACACATACACACTGCTCACATACCACACACACACACACACCACATCACACATACATACACTTACATACAATTGCATATACAAATGTACACATATACACTATACACACACACATAGATGTATAACATGCACACACACACACACACACACACACACACACACATGCATGCATGCATCTGTCCACCAGGACCTCAGGATACTCTTTATTGACAGCTAAATCCTACTGTGCCTGAGGCCAGACCCAGCTGGTCTTTCTTGTTCAGTTCCTCTTGAGGCAGAGGAGGGAGAAGAGCTGCAGGGGTGGTAAGACTTAGTCTTATGAGAAGTTTAGGAGTTCTGTATAATAATAAAATGTTTTTGTATCTCAACACTAAGTCACTTTCCTTGAGTAACTGTACTGCGTGCCTTCTGAGTTCCTCTGAGGCAAAAAGCTGTCTAGCACCTCATCCTAAAACAGCAAGAGATTAAGGAAAGTAGCCTTCGTTCTTTTTCCACAGAAATTGCATAGCTCTCACTTTCAACCTCTTAGTTGAAGTCTCAAGAAAAAAAAGGGACAGTTTGGAAAAGCGATTTTATCCTTTATTTCTAACTTCTGGAAAGTTTCCTATGAAAGCTCTCTAAGAAAAAGGGAAAGGGGACTTGTAAGAAAAGGGAGATAAGGGATCTAAGAAGGAGAGGGACAAGGATGATTACAAAAGAGCTAATGCACTCCTCCCTTTGTCCTCCACACTTATACATCTTTCAGAATGTATGATCCCATAGGTAAAAAGTTCACAATTTTATACATAAATTGAAAAAGAAGTTTACAAGAGAATGTTTACATGCCTATCTATTAGGTGTAATTATCTGGCTAAACATTCATTAACTATCTTAGATCCTCAGGTTTATGGAGCATTTAAAACCATGCTAAGTTTATTAGTGAAGTTATTGGTGAAGTTTTGTATAGATAAACCCACTCAATATTTTATGTTCTGTCCTAGCACCTATAATAAATAATTAGTTCCCTTTTATGGCCCTTGGTTAATGATTTTACAACCTCTTGGAATGTGCTCTGAGGAGTAGAATGCCTGGTTACTATCTCATAAGCAATCATTTCATGACACTAAAGACTTGCAGAGTTCTGATTGCAGTTTTGACTATCAGAAAAGACCTAATAGAAGTCCCACTATAAAAGGGCTTAATAAACATTGATATAATTTTAGGAATTCTTATAGGATTATTGTTAAGAATTAAGAAGTCATCTATTTGTCTATATAGTATCACTACAAGACAGCACATCTTCATTGATCTTCAGAGATCTTCTCAAAAGGGTGAACTAATAACTAGTAGTTATTACATATCTTTAATAATAACAATAAAAGCATATTAACAGCAGGAATCTTTCCTAGAGTGGATTTCTCCTTGCCTTGCCTATTAGAGCAAGTCCATCACTGATTTTTAATCCAAGGCAGACTGCTAGTTATTAGCTTGTTGCGTCCTGGCACTACGATAGCTTTATTTTGATTTGAGCCACTACACTCACAAGCAGAGCCTGTGTGTGTCATCACAGTCCCTAAATTTCCCTAAGTCCTAAATATTTAAAACAAAACTAGCTACTCTATTCCTCAGTTGGCTAGATTTGTAGAAAACATTTCTAATACCAAATGTGCAAGTCAAGCTAGCATTTCTGCCTTTCCTACGAAAGTCAAGACCTGACAGGAAAAGGCACTCCACTACTGCAAATCAAGAGCCAGCCTCCTCTCTCCAGATACCAGAAACTACAGCATGAAGTCTGTGAAAGTTTGTGTGACCCCAATCTCAGAGCCTATTTCAGAAGAAAGAAGTGAAAGTCTTTCAGTAATAGTATGTAGGGGTTGGAGGGTTGCTCAGTGTCAGAATGCCTGCCTGAATGTTTGAGTGATTGTGCATGCAAGCTTTGAGTCACAGCACAAATCAATCAATAAATGATGTCTACCTGGTTGGCCCTGGCATCTGATGCCAGAAGCTGAGTATATCCAAACAACCGGAACAGATCACCAGGCTCACACTGAAAGGAGCTCTCCAGCTTGCCATAAGTCTTTTTCCCTTCTATACAAAGGCTTGTTCCAGTCTCCTATACAGAAGTCCAACAAGTTTAGGCAGGAAAGAAGTAGACAGGACTGAAGCCATCCAAACTAGAGAGAACACTTGAACTAATCCACATTAACCAAAAATGAAAAATGCTGCCAGGCTATATAATTTCCCTTTAGCAGATGCTTTTCAGAATTTATGTTCTGAGTCTTCAGAGAATGTCTTCCTGCTTAAGAAAAGAAATGAAGTTTGAAACCATCTAGATCTACATAGTGAGTTCCATGCCAGCCAAAGCTACATAGTGAAACCCTGTCTAAAAACAAACAGTGAACCCAACTGCTTCTGGGCATATTCAGTTCAGTATTATTATGAGCCAAGTTTATTCTACATGCCAAAAAGCCTTGCCTGGTTCACTAGAAGTAAGCTTGATTATTACATTGTTCTCCTAAAGGCAGGCTAAAACAAGGCTGAATATACAATAGAATAGCCTCTTAAGTGACCTCAAGGCATATTATTAATTCTGGCTATAAGGTACAGCAAAAGTTCCAGTCTCCTAGAATGTAGGAGATGTTTTTATAATGTTGTGTTGCTACATACAATCTCTTAAATAAGAAAACTTATACTCATGCAGGTATGCTGTCTGAGAACATGTCCGAGTAACAGAATAATGACCTAACTTACATGGGTCCCTAAATCCAGCAACATGCTCTCAATGTAATAAAACAAAAAATAAACTAGCAAAGAAAAAAAATAGTTCTCACCTCAGAGAAGAGATAGTTTATATTTTATAATTTGTTCTGTAGTCAAATATGGTCTGAGAACACAGGTTTAGGTTTCCTCAAATTTCATGTTGCAGTGTGATAATAGTTTTATGAAGATTTCATAATATAGCAAAGAAAGTCATCATCTACACAGGCTTTTCAGATTCCTTGGTGGAAGGATCAGGTGGGCAGATTATAGCAAAGCGGGGGATCCTCTGACATAGTCCCCATGTGCTGTTTGATAACAGTGCTAGTGATTGGGTGAGTGGAAGCTTGTAGCTTCTTAATACATCCCAAAGGTTTCATGTGATAATAACAAAGGGTATCACATGACACACAGACATGGATGATGAATGGTTTCTAATGGAACTACCTAAAGTTCAAGATAGTGCATTCCGGATCTGCAACATTCCAACCTTCGACAGTCATTGAAGAGAAATTGAAGCAACGTAGATAGTCTTCAGTATAAGAAGAGTGAAGTCATTTTTAACATCTCTGTAATATGAAATCTCAATCAACATATAAATATGAGACAGTTCTTACGATTTGGCATGGAATGATCTCTAAGATGTACTATTAAGTAAGAAACTGAAAGTAGAAAACTGTAGCTATATTATGGCACATGTTATATGATTAATTAAGTACATAAAATAGCATTATGTATTTATAAATACTCCTGCCCATGAATGTACACAAAAAGTCAGCTTTGGTAACAAATCAAATGACTACCATGGTACTTCTAGGAAAGTTAAGAGAATAAAAATCCTTTTGGAGTTTTTTTTTAATTATTATTCTTTAATTTTTTTTTTAAACAATCCAGACCTTATCCCCCTACTGGTCCATCCGCCCAAGTTCTACATCCCACATGTCCTCACCTTCTCCAAGAGGATGTCCCCACCACACCACCACCCTACTGGGCCTTCCCACTCCCTGAGTTCCAAAGTTTTTCAAGGGTTAGGTGCATCTTCTCTGACTGAGTACACACCCAGCAGTCCTCTGCTATATATGTGTTGGAGGCCTCATATCAGTGGTATATGCTGCTTCGTTGGTGACTCAGTGTCTAAGAGATCCCCAAGGATTCAGGTTAGTTGAGAGTGCTGGTATTCCCTCCCACAGGGTCTCCCTCCTCCTCAGTTTCTTCCAGCTTTTCCCTATTCAACAAGAGGGGGCAGCAGCTTCTGTCTATGGGTTGGGTGTAAATATCTTCATCTAACTCTTTCGGCTGCTTGTTGGGCCTTTTGGAGGGCAGTCATGATAGACCCCTGTTTGTAAGCCATCATAGCATGAGTAATAGTGTTAGGCCTTGGGGACTTCCCCTGTGTTGAATTTCAATTTGGGCCTGTCACTGGACCTCCTTGGAGGGTCAGCAGAAAGAAGTGAAACAGGAAACCTCAGGAGGTAGGAGGTGAGGGGACCCTCTAGAAAATTTTCCTTTTTTATATAAAACATTTTAAGATATGTTTAAGGCCTGGAGGTACGGCTCAGCAGTTAAAAGCACATACTTCACCAAGGACCTGAATTAAGTTCCCAGCATCCATATCTGATGCTACACAATCATCTGTAACTCCAGGTCCAGATGATCTAATGACCCCTTCTAGCCACTGTGACACCTGCCCTATGTATGCACACACATGCAGACACACAAGTGCGCACACACATGCACATAAACATAATTAAAAATAAATCTTTAAATAATATCAGCAAAATTTTAATTATGTTCAGATGTCCTATTTTGTTTTATTAAATCAAAACAAATAGTTTGTGAAAATTAATAATTAAATCAAATGAGTAAAGGTAATGGAAAATAATGTAATTTAAAAACACTAGCAGTCTCAACTAATCTGGACCCCCGAGATCTCTCAGACACTGAGCCACCAACCAGGTAGCATACATGAGCTGGTCTGTGGTCCCAGACACATATACACCAGAGGACTGCCTGGTCTGGCCTCTGTGAGAGAAGATGCACCTAACCCTTGAGAGACTGGAGGCCGCAAGGAGTGGGGAAATATAGTGGAGTGGGTGGAGATAAAGACATCCTCTTGGAGAGGAGGGAGGAGGAATGGGATGAGAAATAGTCAGAGGGCAGAGTGGGAGGGTGATAAGGACCATAAAAATGATATAATAATAATAATAATAATAATAATAATAATTGAACAACTAAAGTTATAAAAATCAATCCTTTCTATGCCATAGCTCTAAGACCACCCAACGAGTAAGGCTAATTGGAAACAAGATTCCATTTTGTTATGTAGCTACTAGCTCATTTCTCTTCTGTGCTTTAGGAACACAGTCTGAATGGACTCAGTAAAACAAAAGAAGAACTGTAGCCTCAGAGAGAACACTGGATGAATTCAGGCCTTGACCTCAGCACAATACTGAACTGTAGACAAAGGCTTGCCACTAAATTCAAGTAATCTGATTCTTTCCTATTTTCTTTTCTGTTGTTTAGTCAAGAAAAATGTGACTCAATCATTACCTATCAGCGCACATGACTTCAGAATTCAAAGAATTTCTCTTGGAAAATTTATAAAAGGTACATGCGCATAGATATCTGGCTGGAATTTCTAAGATTCTTTTTCTCCCAACATAAGAACAAGTTAAAATGTTCCAAGACATGAATGTGGGTTTTTTTTTTTTTTACTAGCTTCTCTTGGAATCCAAACAAGTTATCATCCACGTGATTCATATACCTGCATGCAATTAAATGTTAGGCTTAATTAAGCAGCCCTTAAATTAATGAGCTCCAAACTATAGAGAAGAAAATAATTCTTCACACTGAAGGTGACATCACTGGCCCCCAGTGTCCTCACTAATCCATTATTTGCTTTAATTTGGAAAGATTAGTAAATGTCAGTGGTTTGGATTTCTTCCATTTATTTCCCCAAACATAAAGATTAAAAGACTAAATCAACATAAAATGAAAGATTAAAATAACACTGACTTTATCTCAAGACAGAGAAACTGGAGAGCATGTGACCTCTTAAAATTACAGGCATTCCAGTGATTAAACAAAGAGCTGTGTCCTTTGAAAGGGTCCTTTCATCCTCTAAGCTCCATATCTTAAAGACACTCCAGGTATCCCTCCTGGTCTCAAAGAATCCCTTCAGGAGAGCAGAGACTTTGCAAACTTAGTTCAGCCCAAATGTACCTAAAACACTGTTTATTATATTGAAGGCCATGGGAGGAGAGATGTGTTAATATCCACTACTCAGGATCTGACAGGAGCAGAACTGTTGACAGAGCCCCACTAGCTAGAGCTTACATGTTCTGTGGGTTACAGAAGTGAAATGAGCATTAATTCCACCAAATCAAGCTGTGCTCACCTCTAGCCCCTTCTGGAAACACCACAGCTGTTTACAGTCCCATGCAGTCATTTTCAACTGCTCAAGTCTCCTGAGAACAACTCCTAAGCCCCATGTCTAGGGAAGTATTTGGGGAAATTATAGCCTTGAAGGCTTGGCTTCTGAATAACCACTTTTGCCTTTGATTCTTTTTGGTGATTACTCTCTATTTCAATTTTAGAATCCTTCTTCCCCTATTCAATAGCAAACTCAGAAAATGACTGTAAATTCATGGAGATGAAGCACAAGAAATAACAAGTGGTACAAGCATTGAGTGTGCTAACAAGACTGTAAACACTGAGGGAAAGTACCCTGGACAACATTCTCTGCTATCTGTACTGTCTGCTCTGGGAATAAGGATTAAAACCCTATACATGGTGGAATATCAAAGCAAGGCAACCAATCCCTTCCTGAACAGACTAATACTCAATGGATCTTGTCCCTTGATTAGAAGCAAAGAAAGAGTCTCTATGTTTCTATACATAAGATTGATGGGAGGGCAGGGCCATTTGTTACCAAATTATACAGGTCTCATCATATAAGGAAGTTGCTGAGCAAAAAGAATTATTAACTGTGTGGTTTTATTTCTGTGTCTTCAATTCTATTCCATTAATCAACGTTGTCTGTCTCTGTACCAATACCATGCAGCTTTTATCACTACTGCCCTGTAGTCTGAGGTCAGAGATGGTGATTCCCACAGCCATTCTTTTATTGTTAAGAGTTGTTTTCACTATTCTGGGTTTCTTGCCTTTCCAGATGAATTTGAGAATTGCTCTTTCCATGTCTTTGATGAATTGTGTTTGATCTATAGGATGGCCATTTTTACTATGTTAATTCTACCAATCCATGAGCATGGAGTTCTCTCCCTCTTCTGGGATCTTCTTCCATTTCTTTCTTGAGAGACTTGGAGTTATTGTCATACAGGTCTTCCACTTGTCTGATTAGAGTTACCCCAAGATATTTTATATTATTTGTGGCTACTGTGAAGGGAGTTGTTTCCCTAACTTTCCTCAGCCTATTAATCATTTGTATTTTTAAAAAGCTATTAATTTATTTGAGTTAATTTCATGTCCAGCCACTTTGCTGAAGTTTTTTATCAGCTAGAGAAGATGTCTGGTAGAGAGTTTGAGTCTCTTATGGATACTATCATTTAATCTATAAATAGTGATACCTTTATTTCTTCTTTGCCAATTTGTATACCCTTGATCATTTTTGTTGTCTTATTGCTCTAGCTAGAACTTCGAGTACTATATTGAATTGATATGTGGAGAGTGGGCACCCTTGTCTTGTCCCCAATTTTAATGGGATTGCTTCAAGTATCTCTCCATTTAATTTGATATTGGCTATTGTTTTGCAGTAAATTACTTTTATTATGTTTAGGTATATCAAAGAAGCCAAAAATATACATTAGAAAAAGGAAACATTTTCAATATATAGTGCTGGTCTAACTGGCTGCCTGTATGTAGAAAAATGAAAATAGACCCATATTTGTCACCTTGTACAAAGCTCAATTCCAAGGATCAAGAACCTCAACATAAAACCAGATACACTGAATCTAATAGAAGAGAAAGGGGGAAAGAGCCTTGAACTTATTGGCACAGGAGGAAATTTCCTAAACAGAACTCCAGTGGATCATGCTCTAAGATCATGAATTGATAAGTGGGACCTCATTAAAGTGGAAAGCTTCTGTAAGGCAAAGGACATAGTCAATGGGACAAATCTGCAACTTACAGATTGGGAAAAAATCTTCACAAATGTCACATCAAATAGAGGGCTATTGTCAAATATATATAAAGAACTGAAGAAGCTAACCTCCAAAAAAACAAAACAGCCCAATCAAAAAAAATGAGGTATGAAACTAATCAGAGAATTCACAACAGAAGAATCTCAAATGACTGAGGAACACCTAAAGAAATGTTCAAAGTCCTTAGTGAACAACAACAAAAAAAAATTCAAGTCAAAATGACCCTGAGATTCCACCTTACACCAATCAGAATGGCTAAAATCAAAACCTCATGAGACAGCACATATTGGTGAGAATGTGGAGAAAGAGGAACACTCCTCCTTTGCAGGCGGGTTTACAAACTGGTACAAGCAGTCTGGAATTCAATGTGGAGGTTCCTCAGAAAATTGGAAGTAGATCTACCTGAAAACACAGCAATACCCCTCTTGGGAATATATCCAAAGATGCCTCATATCATTATGTTCATAGTGGCCTTGTTTATGATAGCCAGAAGCTGGAAACAACCCAGATGCCCCACAACAAAATAATGGATACAGAAAATGTGGTTCACTTACACAATAGAATACTACTCAGCTATTAAGAACAAGGACATCCTGAGTGTTGTAGGCAAATGAATGAAACTAGAAAATATCATCCTGAGTGAAGTAACTGAGCCCCAAAAGGGCATACATGGTATGTACTCTCTAATAAGTGGACATAGCTTTAAAAAAAAATAAAAGTACAGAGTACCCAAGAGACAGTCTACAGAATTCAAAAGGGTCAACAAACTGAAGGGCCCAAGTGAGGACACCTCAATCCCATTTGGAAGGAAGAAGACAGCAATAACAAGGAAGAAGGGAAAAAAGGAAGGGTCCTGGATGGGAAAGGGGACAGGGAAGGAAAGAGGGGAACATGATCAGGTATTGGGTGGGGGAAAAAGCCTGAAGACCTGAGGGGCAGCAGATAGAATCAAAACAGGCAACCTGAGGAGGTAGGAGGTTGGAGAGAACCTCCAAAATGTACCAGAGACCTAGGAGTTAAGAGACTCTCAGGACTGAAATGCCCTACAGTGGGGAGAGGGAACTTGTCAAGCCCACCTCCAGCAGAATCAATGAGGGACAGGATTGCCATCCCATAGTCAAAACTCTGACCTGTAAATTGTTCCTCTCTGAACGAACTTGGGGGACAAAAATGGTGAGGAGCCTAAGGAAAAGGAGGTCCAGTGACAGGCTCAGAGTAAGATTCAGCTCAAGGCGTGAGGGTTGGGGGGAAGGCCTGACACTATTACTGATGATGCTGTGTGCAAACAATACGGGTCCTATCATGTCTGCCCTCCGAAAGACTCAAAAAGCAGCTGAACGAGTCAGATGAAGATATTTATACCCAAACAATGGACTGAAATAGCTGGCTCTATGATTAAATTAAGAAAAATATAGGAGAAGCTGAGGAGGAGAACAAACCTGTAGGAGGACCAACCAGCAGTCTCAACTAACCTAGACCCCCAAGATCTCTCAGACACTGGACCACCAACCAGGCAGCATACACCAGATGATGTGAGGTTCCCAACACAAATACAGCAGAGGACTGGCAGGTCTGGGTTCATTCAGAGATGATGCATCTAACCCTCAATAGACTGGAGGATTAAATGCCAGGGAGTTTAGAGGTCTGGTGGGGTGGGAAGTTGGAGGGTAGGACATCCTCGTGGAGACAAGGAAGTGGGGTGGAGGTATGGGATGAGGAACAGTGAGAGGGTAGACCAGGAGGGGGATAAAATCTGGAGTGTAAAAATAAAGTATTGGGCTAGAGAAATGGCTCAATGGTTAAGACTCAATGGTTAACCACTTGGCAGCTCACAACCATCTGTAATGGGATCCGATGCCCTCTATGGTGTGACTGAAAACAGCTATGATATACATAAAATAAATAAATCCTTAAAAAAATATTAAATAAAAGTAAAAATAAAAGAATTAATAAAGTAGATTAATTTACAACAGCCTAAAAGTGCTGGCACACACTTGTTATCCCAACACTTAGGAAATGAAAGTAAGATCTGAAGATTCAAGGTCACTCTCCCTTGGCTATGTGTAGAGTAGGAAGCCAATATGTGCTACATGAGAACCTGCAGAGAGGAGGAGGTAGAGAAGAAACAGAAGTGTGGAGGAGGGAGGCAGACAGGGAGGAAGGGAAGGACCTACCAGATAAAAACACATTTAGGTAACCAAATCATGCTACCAGTATTTCCAAATAAGGGTGGGCAACAGTGCCCAATGCATATCGTACCTAAAATACTTGTGAGTGTAAACTCTTATGTTTTCAGAATAATGAATGTTTGCAACTGTCACTTTGAAGAAAGTATTTCCAATTTTACAATGTTTTCAAAAAAGTTATGTTATTTACACTAGAGGCTTCTAGTTATTAAAATGAAAACTAGTTTTAGCTACCTACACATACCCGGTTTATGATTAACACACACACACAGAGACATCCTATAATAAATAAAGGTAGCAAATTTAAAAAATATTGCAAGCTCATTTTGACATTAAATGAGCTCACAGGAAACCTTAAAAGCTAGTGTTAGTGGGGAAAGAATCAGAAACCAGGGCTAGGTAGCTCATGGCTTTAATTTCAGTGCTCAGATGGTAAAGGCAAGCAGATTTCTGTGAGTTCAAGGACAGCCTGGTCTATAGGGCAGGTACAGGCAATCCTGGTAAATAGAGAGACACAGTCTAATGGAAGGAACAGGAGGAAGAGGAGAAGGAGGAAGAAGAGGAGGCAGAAGAGACCAGAATAGTGTGGCTTAAATAGCTAGAATGCAGCTTCTGATGATGAAAGCTGTTTTTGTCATAATGTTAAATAATCAGCTGTTCAGCTGCTAGCTTGAAGACTGATAAAGTCAACTCTCTGTTTTAATAACATTTGAAAAAAAAAAAAGAGCAGTTGCCAAGGGAAGAGTTAAAATCAGGAACCAGGGAAATTAAATGTGTATAACTCTTGTCTCTTGTGATGACTGAGGAAAGTCTACAATATTTTAAGATCATTGGACATTTTCTGAGGCTGCAGAGACATGTGGTTGTCTAGTCATACATGAGGTCCAGATGCCACCTTGTGGTTGCTCTAGATATAGCCTCTTAATTTTTTTTGGTTTTTGGTTTTGGTTTTTGGGTTTTAGGTTTTGGGTTTGGTTTTGTTGTTGTTGTTGTTGTTGTTGTTGTTTTTTTTCAGTTCCATATTTTTTTTTCATTTCCAATTTTTTAGTTAGGTATTTTCTTCATTTACATTTCAAATGTATTCAAAAAGTCCCCCATTCTCCCCCCTCTCCAACTCCCCTACCCACCCACTTCCATTTCTTGGCCCTGGCATTCCCCTGTACTGAGGCATATAACATTTGCAAGACCAAAGGGTCTCTCTTCCCAATGATGGCCATTAGGCCATCTTGTGCTACATATGCAGCTAGAGACATGATCTCCAGGGATACTGGCTAGTTCATATTGTTGGTCCACCTATAGGGTGGCAGACCCCTTTAGCTCCTTGGGTACTTTCTCTAGCTCCTCCATTGGGGACCCTGTGATCCATCCAATAGCTGACTGTGAGCATCCACTGCTGTGTTTTCTAGACTCCGGCATAGCCTCACAAGAGACAGCTATATCTGGGTCCTTTCAGCCAAATATTGCTGACGTATGCAATGGTGTCAGTATTTGGAGGCTGATTATGGGATGGATCCCCGGATGTGGCAGTCTCTAAATGGTCCATCCTTTCCTCTCAGCTCCAAACTTTGTCTCTGTAACTCCTTTCATGGGAGTTTTATTCCCAAATCTAAGAAGGGGGAAAGTGTCCACACTTTGGTCTTCGTTCTTCTTAAGTTTCATGTGTTTTACAACTTGTATCTTGGGTATTCTAAGTTTCTGGGCTAATATCCACTTATCAGTGAGTACATATCATGAGAGTTCAACAAATGGTGCTGGCATACCTGGCGGTTATTATGTAGAAGAAAACAAATTGATCCATTCCTATCTCCTTGTACTAAGGTAAATCTAACTGGATCAAGAAACTCCACATAAAACCAGAGACAGTGATACTTATAGAGGAGAAAGTGGGGAAAAGCCTTGAAGATATGGGCACAGGGTAAAATTCCTGAATAGAACAGCAATGACTTGCGCTGTAAGATGGAGAATCGACAAATGGGACATCATAAAATTGCAAAGGTAAAAGACACGGTCAATAAGGCAAAAAGGCCACCAAAAGATTGGGAAAGGATCTTTACCAATCCTAAATCAGATAGGGGACTAATATCCAACATATATAAAGAACTCAAGAAGGTGGACTCCAGAAAATCAAATTACCCCATTAAAAAATGGGGCTCAGAGCTAAACAAAAAATTCTCACCTGAGGAATACCAAATGGCTGTGAAGCACCTGCAAAAATGTTCAGCATCCTTAATCATCAAGGAAATGCAAATCAAAACAACCCTGAGATTCCACCTCACACCAGTCAGAATGGCTAAGATCAAAAATTCAGGTGACAGCAGATGCTGGCAAGGAAGTGGAGACAGAGGAACACTCCTCCATTGTTGGTGGGATTGCAAGCTTGTACAACCACTCTGGAAATCAGTTTGGTGGTTCCTCAGAAAATTGGACATAATACTACCAGAGGATCCAGCAATACCTCTCCTGGGCATATATCCAGAAGATGTTCCAACCGGTAAGAAGGACACATGCTCCACTATGTTCATAGTAGCCTTATTTATAATAGCCAGAAGCTGGAAAGAACCCAGAGGCCCCTCAACAGAGGAATGGATACAGAAAATGTGGTACATTTACACAATGGAGTACTACACAGCTATTAAAAAGAATTAATTTATGAAATTCCTAGGCAAATGGATGGACCTGGAGGGCATAATCCTGAGTGAGGTAACACAATCACAAAGGAAATCACACAATATGTACTCACTGATAAGTGGATATTAGCCCAGAAACTTAGGATACCCAAGATATAAGATACAATTTGCTAAACGCATGAAACTCAAGAAGAACGAAGACCAAAGTGTGAACACTTTGCCCCTTCTTAGAATTGGGAACAAAACACCCATGGAAAGAGTTACAGAGATAAAGTTTGGAGCTGTGACGAAAGGATGGACCATCTAAAGGCTGCCATATCCAGGGATCCATCCCATAATCAGCTTCCAAACGCTGAAACCATTGCATACACTAGCAAGATTTTGCTGAAAGGACCCAGATATAGCTGTCTCTTGTGAGACAATGCCAGGGCCTAACAAACACAGAAGTGGATGCTCACAGTCAGCTATTGGATGGATCACAGGGTCGCCAATGGAGGAGCTAGAGAAAGTAACCAAGGAGCTAAAGGAATCTGCAACCCTATAGGTGGAACAACATTATGAACTAACCAGGACCCCAGAACTCTTGACTTTAGCTGCATATGTATCAAAAGATGGCCTAATCGGCCATCACTGTAAAGAGAGGCCCATTGGACTTGCAAACTTTATATGCCCCAGTACAGGGGAATGCCAGGGCCAAAAAGTGGGAGTGGGTGGGTAGGGGAATGGGGAGGGGAGTGTATTGGGGACTTTTTGGATAGCATTGGAAATGTAAATGAGAAAAATACCTAATAGAAAAATTTTTTAAAAATGAATGAATTTATGAAATTCATAGGCAAATGGATGGACCTAGAGGGTATCATCTTGAGTGAGGTAACCCAATCACAAAAGAACTCACATGATATAGCCTCTTAATTTTTTAAATGTATTATTATTTATTATTTATATGTGCACTTATATGTTTATTTATAAGTGTGAACCTGCTAGTCTGTATGTACACAACATGTGTGAAATTTCCTCACAGACCATAAAAAAATCATTTGATACCCTGAAACTAGAGTTGCCGTGGTTGTGAGATAACTGATAAGAATGCTGACAACCTTGGGAGGAGAGGCCCTTGGTCTTGCAGAGATTATATGCCCCAATACAGGGGAATGCCAGGGTTAGGAATCAGAAGTGGGTGGGTTGGGGATCAGGGCCGGGGGGAGTATTAGGAACTTTTGAGATAGCATTTGAATTGTAGATGAAGAAAATATCTAGTAAATTATTTAAATAAAAAACTCCATTTACAGAGATAATACAATTCTTTTTTTTTATTACGTATTTTCCTCGATTACATTTCCAATGCTATCCCAAAAGTCCCCCATACCTCCCCCCCCCCACACTCCCCTCCCACCCATTACCACTTTTTTGGCCCTGGCATTCCCCTGTACTGGGGTATATAAAGTTTGCAAGTCCAATGAGCCTCTCTTTTTAGTGATGGCCTACTAGGCCATCTTTTGATACATATGCTGCTAGAGTCAAGAGCTCTGGCATATTGGCTAGTTCAATTATGTTGTTGCACCTACAGGGCTGCAGATCTCTTTAGCTCCTTCGATACTTTCTGTAGCTCCTCCATTGGGGGCCCTGTGATCCATCCAATAGCTGACTGTGAGCATGCACTTATGTGTTTCCTAGGTCCTGGCCTAGTCTCACAAGAGACAGCTCTATCAGGGTCCTTTCAGCAAATGCTTGCTAGTGTATGCAATGGTGTCATCGTTTGGAGGCTAATTATGGGATGGATCACTGGATATGGCAGTCTCTAGATGGTCCATCCTTTTGTCTCAGCTCCAAACTTTGTCTCTGTAACTCCTTCCATGGGTGATTGTTGAGATAATACAATTCTAATTGTAGATAGAAAAATAAAAACAAAAAGCTTTTAAGACAATAAATAAATAAAAAAAGAGAATGCTGACAACTAAACTTGGGTCTTTGCCACAAAAGAAAGCAAGTACTGTTTTTTGGTTGTTGGACACTTGGGAAAGTTGGTTTGGAGAGCTGTTGTAGTAAATATTTAATCTTACTTGTGTTTTTTTTTTAACAGATCCCAGATAAAAGACACATAACTTTTATATTTGTAGTAAGTCTTTAATGCATTAGACCTGGGCAGATATCTACCCTCTAGAATATTAGAACCTACTTGCCCATCAAAAATCCTGAGTTGTAACTTGCCATGTTGCACCTGGCAGCTCTTGATTCCAATTGGCCAGTCCTCATGGCCATGTTTTGATGACTCACCTACTCCATGAGATCTTCTCTATCCACATTCTTTTCTCTCATCTCATGGTTCTCCCCAGACACCCATCCCAGGAATCCAAACCCCCACCTACCTCTTTTCTGCCCAGCTATGGGCTATCAGAACCTTTATTCATCTCTAGTCAGCCAATAGTTTTAAGTTAAGAAGCTTTATTTTGTGTCCATGCAAATTCTCTGGTTCCTGGGGCAACCAGGCCATGGGGGCCAGTATTTAGCAAAATACCAAACCATAAACAGGATTGTTTGTTTGTTTGTTTGTTTGTTTTGAGACATGGTCTTTCTATGCAGCTTTGGCTGGTCTGGAATTCCCTGCATAGACCAGTCTGACATCAAACTCAGAGATTCTCCTGCCCCTGTCTCTCAAGTGGTGCACTAAAGGTGTGCACAAAGACTTCCAGGTAAGCAATCTCTTCTAACCTCAGAGCCATTTATTCAGCCCTAGGGAGAGCTTCTTTATCACCCATGCTACACATCATTCAAGTTTCAGATATGAATTGTAGTATTTTCTTGGTCTGTGTCTTTTTGGTGATTTGTTTATGCATATCATGTGTGCATTTTATATGTGCATATTATATGTGTTTTTTCTGCCTGCATGTCTGTATGAGAATGTCACATCCCTTGGAACTGGAGTTAAAGATGGTTGTGAACTGCCATTTTGGTGCTGGGAATTGAACCTGGGTCCTCTGGAAGAGCCAGTGCTCTTAACTCCTTAGCTACCTCTACAAGTCCCTCTTTTTGTTGTTTGTTGTTGTTGTTGTTGTTGTCATTGTTGTTGTTGTTTCTATAACATGGTTTCCTACTTTTACTTTCTTTGAGTAACACATAGCTTTAAGAGAAAATAATGCAATTCCAATTTTTAAAGGAAAAGTAAAGCTATAGGAATTTTTTTAATGAGCTACTACAAAATACATAATCTTAAATTTTATGTAACACTGTTTGAGTGCCCATTGCTTAAGCGGGATTATATGCAATGGTTGATATTTGTTGTCAACATGACAAGGGTGTGTGAATGCTGAATGTAATTAGAGGATACTATGAGCTAAGCACCAATGTTAATATCCCCACTGACAAATTTCTGATTCAATAGAGCCAATCAGCACACACCATGCTGACCCTCTAGATTCTTTTCTCCTAAACCAGATCAAAAACTAACCCCTTCGTTCTGTAAGTCTCATCTTTTAGATAATGACAGCTGTGAAGAAAGTTAGGAGCTGTGAGAGGAGTTGTTCTGATGTCAAACTGACTATAGGCAGTTAAAATTGGTTTGCAGTAAGAATATGGACGAGTTTGGAGATAAAAGCTTAGAAAAGGCCCACATTTCTGCCATCAGAGTTTAATAAGCTCTGGTGAGTGCTAAATAACCAGATGTCAAGAGAAACTCAGACAGATACTCATGAGCTAATCCAATTCTCTTAGAAGCAAGCTGGAAGCCATCCCTGTTACAGTTCTATCAAAGAATCTGGCACACACTAGAAAGTCGCAGACAACAAGGAAGAAAGAGGCTCCCAGGACCCCGCAGGAATGTCTTTAGCCAAAATAACTAAGAAAAGGGAAATAGAACCTGTAGAGACCAACTATGGCCAACTATTGGATTGAGCCTGGGGACCCCAGTAGAATTGCTAAGGGAAGGACTGAAGGAGCTGAAAGGGATTGCAACCTCATAAGAACAATATCAAATAACTGGACCACCCAGAGCTCCCAGGAACTAAATCTTCAACCAAAGAATATACATGGAGTGAGCCAGGACTCCAGATACATATGTAGCAGAGGATGGCCTTGTCTGACATCAATCTAAGGGGAAGAAGGCTTGATGTCCCAGCTTAGGGAGATTCAAGAGGCCTGAGACAGGAATGGGTGAATAGGTGGCAGAGCACCATCATAGAGACAAAGGGGAGTTGGGAGGGGAAAAGGGATGGGGAGGGGGTTGGTAGAGGGGTAACCACGAAGGGAGATATCATTTGAAATGTAAAGAAATAAAATGATTATTAAAAAAAGAATCTGAAACAAAGGAATCAATAAATGAATAAATAAATGAATAAACAGAAATGAGAGCCAGGCATAGTGGCTCATGCCTTTAATCCCAGCACTTGGGAGGTAGGTAGATCTCTCCAAGTTTGACCATGGCCTTTTCTAGGTAGAGAGTTCCAGGACAACTGGAGCAACTGAACCAAGCTCAAAAATAAATAAATAAATAAATAAATAAATAAATAAATAAATAAATATAAATAAAAATGAAATTAGAAAGAAAGGAAGGAGGGAAGGAAAGAAGGAAGGAAGGAAGGAAGGAAGGAAGGAAGAGGGGAAGAAAGAAAGAAAGAAAGAAAGAAAGAAAGAAAGAAAGAAAGAAAGAAAGAAAGAAAGAAAGAAAGAAGAAAGAAAGGAAAGAAAGAAAGAAAGAAAGGAGGAAGAAATGAGACACTGAAAATAGAGTGGGTGAGACAACTGAGAATAGAGTGGGTGATGGGGCCATACTGCAGTAAAGGCAAGATTATATGTGTGTGTGTGTGTGTGTGTGTGTGTGTGTGTGTGTACTGTAGTATATTCAAAAGTACTACAAAATAATCTAAGCAGAAACAGGGTAACAGAAATTACAACATAAACTACAATGTGGTGTTAGCACTGTCTTCTGTTGGAACTGGCATTATTATATGGATTCATCTTTCCAGAAAAGCTCTAGATTATATGCACTCTAAATATATACATTACTTTTCCCATTTTTTGTTCTTTTGTTTTATTTTCACTTTTTACTATCCCAAATGATAACATATATTGAAGAGTTTCATTCAGCATAATTTATGCTAAGTACTACATAACCTTATTTTTTTCTCAATTCTTAGGAATATTCAGAATCTATCCTTAAGTATTTACTTTGTTTTATTGCTTTTTTCTGGCTTATTTTCTTTGTAATATTTTATTTATTTAATCTCTGTGTCTGTGTGTGTGTGTGTCTGTGTGTGTGTGTGTGTGTGTGTGTGTGTGTGTGTAAAAGAGAGAGCGAGAGACAGAGAGAGACAGAGAGACAGAGAGAGAAAGTGTCCAATCCCCTAGAGTTAGAGCTAATACTAAAAAAGAGAGCAAAAAAATGTGTGATGTTGTAAGGCTAGGAAGGTAGGGAGGATCTCAGATAAATAAGGGAGGGGAAACTATGACCAGAGTATAAATATGAAAAAATTCAATTAAAAAAAACAAACAAACAAATCCCTGTTACCTGAAGAAACATCAAGTTCTCTTAACCCCTGAGCTGTGTCTCCAAGCCCTATTTTCTGTTTTATGAAACAGTATTAGCTGTGTAGCTGAGGCTGGCCTGTAGTATAGCAACTCCTCCCAAATGGGACCATTTCTTCCAGGAAGGAGGGGAAACTCTGGAAATAAACAAACTTCATATGAAACAAATTTCCTGAAGGCCCTTCCTCAAGGCTGTAGCAGCAATAAGGAACTGGTAGGAAGTAGGAGGTGGCAGGGAGTTGGGGGTGGGAAAGACACTGAGCAGACTAGCTGCTGGGAGGAGATTCTCAGACTTGTCCAGTGTCCTGAAAATTGTGAGGAAGCTCCAGGAACACGAGTCATCACCTATATTGGACCAAGCTTCTTGGAAATGCAGGTAACTTTGAGTCACACAAGCTCCTAAAAGTAACCCCAATCCACTCTAGTTCAACAAGTAGACTTTGGTGTAATGGTTACTTTAGTCTGTTTTGGGCCTTTATACAGAGTGAGTACACAGGTGTGTATTGAGTCCCCACTAAAATATTATTCAATAGGAACACACTATGTAGCCCAGAATGGGTCTCAAACTCTTAGCAGTCCTCCTGCCTCAGTGTTCCAATTGCTGGCACTACAAGCATTTGCCACTGTGCCTGGCTTTAACTAAAATTTTCCATTTTGCACATGAGAACACTAAGACATCTTCAAGATCTGACAGTTAACAATTGATGGGATACCATGCACTCTTACTTCCAAAACCCCCAGCATCTTAGCCTTGATTTTGGTTGTAACAGTGTTTAATTAATTAACAATTGATGTTCTTTTAAAAGAGGGCAAACAAAGGGGGAAAAGTTGGTGTTTGGTACTCAGCTATGTAGCTGAGACAGAAAGTCACTGCTGTTACATTTAGTGCTTGTAAAACCACAAAATCTTGGCAAAGTTTTCTCCATTTAACAAGCAATACACACACACGTGTGTGTGTGCTTGCACACTCAAATACAAACATATATATACATAAACATACTATACTCACATATATACATGCACACACAATACACACACAAATACATACAAGAAGAAAATCTCAATGGGATTAGCTAAGGGTATGCATACCCTTATCAAATACAGGGAAATAAAACCATCCTTCATATCCTTGGCTTAGTAAGAGTTATTTCTTTTTGCCTCTGTTCCCAAAGTTGGTTATTGGACTATTCACCTCAATTTGTGAAAGAGAACACAATGTAACTTGACTGTGGTTCTCTGCCCTGGCTCGCACAATTTGTACAAGATATTTCTTAGAATGTTAATTTAAGGTTTTGTTTGTTTGATATTTGTGTTTAGATTTTTGACATGGAATCTTGCTACGCAATCCACATGGTTCTCAAATTAATACTCAACTACCTCAACCATCTAAAAGCTGGAATGACAAATGTGTTCCATCATGCTGGGCCCTAGAGAATTTAAAAAGTAAACTGTATCCAGATGAAAATTAGAAATGTGAGGAAGGGAGGAAAGTGTTACATGCTTAACCAGACAAAACCAGTTTAAATGTATAAAATCACAGTACTTATTTCCAGGTGGATTTTTATGGCAACTGACATCTTATCTTTCATATCTAAACCCTCAAAATCCCTTTGCATTCATGAGCTAAGTTTTCTGAAAAGTGAGATATCATTAAACGTCTGAGTTTATATTGCATCCTGGTATGATTAGGCCGCCATCTAGTGGTAATAGTTTGAAATAGAGCAGCCTGTGCTGTTCATCAACTGTCTTCTGAGGATATTTACCATCTTTGAGACATTTAAAAAAATAGTGATGTTGTGTGTTGTCATCTGAACCTTAGAGAAGCATAATAGATGAGAGAACATCGTCTGTCACGTGTTGGGGCCAGGGCCAGGATCGTCAAAAGGTCATGTGCCTGAACAAGCTCCAGCAAAGCATGACAGCTTGCCTCAGTGTCAGGAGACAGCTGAGATACAGAAGCCACTCTGCCTAAGAAGAATTTCAGTGGCTGTATGGAGAATTCTGTTTCCTTATTTCACACCTGGGAAGACTCAGCAGCCAGCAGCTGAGGGACCATCCACTAAGCACAAGAGGAATTTGTTCTACCCAAGGAGCCCAGTGCCTCTCAAATGTGCTCCCAGTTTGTTATGGTTTCTATTCTTACAACTAGTGGTATCAAAACCACTTCTATGGATTATAAAAGTGCTGCCCGAATAAATGTTTTCCCCCTTCTAAGGAAGAATAAAAATAACCAACAGTGTTCATAGTTGACATGTACACTGGACTCTTTTGAATGAATAAAAAGGAAGGGCTTGTTGGGATTCCAGTGGAGTTTGTGTTTCTCATGCTCCAGTCTGTGAATTGTAATTGTGGTTTCCCAGTTCATTGTCTTAACGGGGCAGAAATTTTTTAAAAATCAGTAAAAACGCAGTGAGGGGGGCTGGAGAGACAGCTCAGCAGTTAAGAGCACTGACTGCTCTTCCAGAGGTCCTGAGTTCTATTCCCAGCAACCACATGATGGCTCACAACATTATGTAATGGGATCTGATGCCCTCTTCTGGTGTTTTTGAAGACAGTTATAATTGTACATAAAATAAATAAATAAATCTTTTTTAAAAACACAATGAAAGGGTTAAGCCATGGTAAAAATAGAAATAATATTGTTTCTAATAAAAATGAAAAAATATGTACATGTGACATAATGAGTTAAATTATCTCCATAAAGTTTCTGTTCTTTCATTTTCTCATTTAAAGTTTTAAACCTGTATTATAAAACTTTGTAAATTGAAATCTGATCTTCAGAGGATAAAGTAAAATGGGCCATATACCTCAGCTGTACTATAACCACTTAGTACTTAGTGATTCTAGCTGAACTTAGTAGGCTGAGCAGTTCATGAGTTCAAGGTCATCCTGGGCTACACACCCAGAAACTTTTCAGGGCCCAGAATAAGAACCACAGGCAAGAAGACAAACACTTAAAACAGAGCAAAATCAAACAGCACCAATAACAACAATATCCTATAGTTCAGTTTACTGATGAATATAGAGGCAAAAAAGTTCTCAGCAAAATTCTTGCAATTCAGAATTCAGATTGAGGAACATATTAATAAAGTTAAGCACCAGGACCAGGTTAGTTTCAGGCCATTGATCAAAAGTCTCTTCAAGTTACACAAATCAGTTAGTAAATCTAAAACCACCTAATTTTTTTTATAAAGGTACTAAAAGTACATATTGGAGGAAAGACTCTTTAACAAACAGTGCTGGGAAATCTGGAGTTCCACAAGCAGAAGGATGGAACTAATTTCCCACCTCTTGCTTTGCAAAACCATCAACACCAACTAGGTCAAAGATCTCAGTATTCTACCTGAAATTCTTAATCATCAGAGGAAATAGAGGAAAGACTTCATAATCTAGGCATAGGCAAGAATTTTCTCTATAAGTGCTCAAGGGAATAACAAAAAATTGACAAATGGGGCCTTGTTAACCTAAACAGTAAACAAAGATTGAGCCAACAGACTGTTTAAAACTCACTCAGAAGAAGCAATGAAATGAGAGCCAGAGCCAAGTTGTGAAAATACATGGCTTGGGCTAAGCTAAGAGTATTTCCTTCTCTGTTCTAACTATCCCTAGGTCCAGGCCTGGAAACTTTAGCCTCCATACAATCTAATCTTCCAAACTGAATTATCCAGTCTGGCTTCTACCAGCTTCGGACTGAATTGCTATGCCTGGTCTCGTATTAACTTTGGTAATATCTTCTAATATAGCTCCTTCTCATTCTCTGGCTCATTCTGCTATGACCTGTGTCTAGCTTGTTCTCTCTCTAATCTCTCTCTGTACAAATGTTAAATGAAATGCCCGACAATAGGGAGAGGGAACTTGTAGAGCTCACCTCCACCAGGAAGACAGGACATCAAATGAGGGGGCTTGTTGCCATCCCACTGTCAAAACTCTGACCCATAATTATTCCTGTCTGAAAGAACTACAGGGATGGAAATAGAGAGGAGTCTGAGGAAAAGAAGGTACAGTGACAGGCCCAAAGTGGGATCCAGCTCAAGGGGAGGTCCCAAGGCCTGACGCTATTACTGAGGTTATGGAGGGCCCACAAAAAGGGATCTATCATGATGGCTCTCCATAAGACCCAATAAGCAGCTGAAAGAGTCAGATGCAGATATTTGCACCCAACCAGTGGACAGAAGCTGCTGACCCCTGTGGTTGAATTAGGGAAAAGCTGGAAGAAACTGAAGAGATGGGCGATCCTGTAGGAGGACTAGTAGTCTCAATTAACCTGAAACCCAAGATCTTTCAAACACTGGACCACCAACCAGGTAGCATACACCAGATGATATGAGGCCCCAACACATATACAGCAAAGGACTGCAGGGTCTGGCTTCAGTCAGAGAAGACATACCTAATGCTCAAGAGACTGGAGGCCCCAGGGAGTTTAGAGGTCTGTTTGGGTGGGGCATGGGGGTGGGGACATCCTCTTGGAGAGAGAGGATTGGGGAGGAGGTATGGAATGTGGTACAGTTGGAAGGTGGACAGAAGGAAGGGAGTGAGGGGGGAATAACATATGGAGTGTAAATAAATAAATAAATAAATAAAAGACAAAAATAATAAATAAAATAAAAAGCAAGGAAACAAAAAATTATCCCCATAAAACTGCCATAAACACATACCACCCACTACCTTTTATTCTCTCTTCATGCTCTTAAGTAGCCTCTCTACCTCTGCTGTTCTCCTGTGAGTTGGGCATAACCTTTCTCTGATTTATCACTTGTCTGCCCCTCAATTAGACATCACTTTCTTTTTGGGGGGTGGAGAGGGAGAGGAAAGTGTTTATTTGAATTATACTTCCACATTACAGTACATTACTATAGAAAGTTAGGACATGAACTCAAACAGGACAGGAACCTGAAGGCAGGAGCTGATACAGAGGCCATGATGGAATGCTGCTTACTGGCTTGTTCATGATGGCTTGCTCAGTTTGCTTTTTATAGAACCCAGGACGACCAGCCTATGGATGGCAGTATGCACAATAGGCTAGGCCCTCCCCATCCATTAGAAATTGGGGAAATGCTCTACAGGCTTGCTTACAGTCCCATCTTAAGGAAACAGCTTCTTAACTGAGTGTCTTAGGATTTTACTACTGTGAACAGATACAATGACCAAGACAACTCTTATAAGGATGACATTTAATTGGGGCTGGCTTACAGATTCAGAGGTTCTGTCCATTATCATCAAGGTGGGGAGCATGGTAGTGTCCAAGCATAATGTAGGAGGAGCTGAGCATTCTATGTCTTGTTCTGAAGGCAAACAGGAGAAGACTAGCTTCCAGGCAGCTAGGATGAGGGACTTAAAGCCCACACCCATAAGGGCATACTTCCTCGAACAAGGCCACACCTCCTGATACTGCCATTCCCTGGGACATGCATATTCAAACCACCACACTGAGGTTCCCTCCTCACAGATGACTTTAGGTTGTGTCAAGTTGACATAAAACTATCCAACACAATTGCACAGGACTCAGTACCTCTGTTTTCAACAAGCAGCTTTAAATGATTTAAACAATATTCTAACACACAGCACCACACCAATATTTACTGTACCCCCTTTGGATCTATGCAGTTAAACTGAGGAGTCCCCTGTGATTCCAGAAGCATCTTTAAAGTAATGAAACTACAGTGTACTCTGGAGAGAATTGTGAGGATTTAATTGAAGTCAACTTGACCTAGTTTCCAATCCAGGACTTCCTCCCCTCTAGGCAAACATGCTCCCAACTTTGCTACACCTTCAGCCCCAGCCTAGTATCACTTTCAAAATGTAATTGGAAATTCTGCCAATAATTGGAAACAAAGTTACAGAGACTCTCCTGGCTATATATTGGAAGATGAGGAATTGATTCAGCACCTGAAGTACTTCCTACATAGGAAGTGGCTTTTCCCACTCTCCTGAAGTTTGTTTGACTGCCTGACACCATAATTGGAACCTAAGTTTCTGGCTCATGGTATTTTAAGTTGGTTTCTATTTAAATGCAGCTTTTGATGTTTATTAATCATTTGGAAGATGGATTCACAATGGTGTAATTTTCTCCTTAAATTGTGTGCCTAATACTCATCAGCACTAACCCACCTTGTATATACACTTCAAAGTCAAACCACAGATAGAGCCATGTCTTGGGAAAGGAGATGCTGCTGATTCCTCTCTGGCAGAAATTGCCTATCGCTTTCATATTTCAGTGAGGCAGCAGAGTCCCTTGTGTATCCTAAGTATAAATTACTATGTAGAATTTGAGATAAAAATTGTCTTTTCTCAATATTTATTAGATTCTGAAATCATAGCAGAGCAGTCATATTTTGAAAATTTGTCAATTTTGCTGTACTTAATATCTTCAGTTGTGGAGAAACTACAGAAACTAGACATCACTTTCAGACATGACTGGCTTCTTCTACAAACTAACCTTACCTTCACTATTAGGAATTAAAGGTGTATTATAAGGGCATGTCTGTATTCCAGCCAGATCATAGTTTAACTCAGGGAATGTCTGCATTCCAGCCAGATCATATTTCTGGATATGATCCCTTGCCAGAGCAGCCATGTTGCTGGATTAAAATTTCTCTACAAGAGTGAAAGGAAATCTTTGCAAGCGATTGTATTAATATCTTGACAATACAAAGAGATCATAAAGCTAAACAACAACATACTTTAGTATGTTCAACACCAATACCTGTCTAGATTTTTTCAATTTCTGGGTCAAATACTGACCAACTTAGGGGAAGAAAGGTTGTGTTGCAAAAATTTAGTTAACTGCTCTCAGCTCCCAGTGTGCTACACCCCACCCATAGGTTCTCTGAAATCAAGAATTAAACACACACACACACACACATACCAGGTAATTTTAATATGCCTTTACTAGCTCAATGGTTGGATACTTCCAAACCTCCCTGAGGCTATCACTCACTCCCCTCCATATTCCTAAATTAACTTCCTCCAAAACTACATTTTATCTTTGCTGCCCAGTTATGTTCTGGACAATCTCCTCCACCCACCCCCACTCCCACACCTGTCCCCTTCCCCACCCCACCATCCCTCCCCACATAGGGCTGCTTTCCCTTCCACCTACACTGCTGAATTATTTCTCTACAGCAACTTTAAATCTTATTCCTCTGCCTCCAAGTCATGGATATTCTCCTCCTTAGCTCTCTCCTATCTGTCCTAAGCCCAGGAATCCTAAAAGTCTCTGTCTGCCCTGCCCAGCCATTGGATGCTGACATCTTTATTGACCAATTGGAAACAACTGAGGGCAGGATCCATCAGTGCCTTATGTGCAGACACTCATGTAAGTAGTTTGGGGCACCAAAATTAACATTACAACACAAGCAGCATTAGGAAAAACCCATTTCAGGCTGTATTAGCTTACACTTCCAGGTCACAGGCCATCACCATTATTCAGACATGATATATTCCAGTTCTTAAAATCAAAGACAGCTCATGGGAGATGAAGTCAGAATGATCAGCTGTTCAGGGTCATCCTTAACTAAATACAGAATTTGAGGAATTTGAGAAAAATCTGAGAAAGCTAAGACCCTGTTTCAAAAAGAAAAAAATTCACCTTCACCAAAATGGGGTGGAGGGGACAGTCCTTTGATACTATGGAAAAGCAACTCATGACATGAAACCACATAAATTGTTCTGCAGATTTTTTTGGTGGAAGTTTTGTAGGCCAGGAGAGAGCAAAATATAAGTTGAAAACCAAAATAAAGGGTCTTGGTGGGGTAGAAAATTTACCAACTAAGAATACTATGCCTGCTAAAAGTATCTTTCGGAAATTGAGGAAGATAGACTCCTCAAACATGGTGGTTCAACATCAAACTTGCTCTATTAGAGAGGCTAAAGTAAGTTCCTTTTCTTGTTTAGTCTTTTGTTGAGATAAGATTTTTCTGTATAGCTTAGACTGGCTTCAAACTCTTTTCTGTTCTTACCTTCTTTTTATTGAGGTCAAGGGGCACATGGATGTATGGATCCCACAGTGCACTTGTACAAGTCAGAAGACATTTGTGGTAGTTAGTTCTCTTTCCACAGTGTGGGTCCTGGGAGTTGAATTACAGTAGTCATCCTTGATGGAAAGTCTTTGATTTGCTGAGTCATCTTGTCAGTCCCTACCCACAAATTCTTGAACCTCCTCCTCAAATGCCCTCTGTTTCTCAAGTGCACACCCAGTTTCTGAGGGAATTTGTACAAGTAGAACTCTACAACATTTGTCAATACAAAAATGAGAGAAAGTATAAAACTTGCTATAAAAGTACATATGCAATAAATTCAAAATGAGGTAAAACTTCAGTGGTGGTGCAGAACTCACTGTCAGCTCTATAAAGTCAAGAAGTATTGCTGGGTGTGGTAGTGCATACCTGTAGTCAATCTAGCACTTGGCGGGTAGAGGTAGGAATTCAAAGTCATTCTCAGCTACATAGCAATTTAGAAGCCAGCCTAGGCTAGAACAAATCTCGTCTCAAAGTCAAACAAGCAACATCAAAATAAAGCATTACAAATACCTATTGCTACAGCAGTGTTAGTTGGTATCTGATATAGAAAAGATGTAAACAATAACTTCGGTAAAATAAAGCTGCAAGAATAAGTTAAAGTGTAGAATTTGTATGTGGTTGAAACTAAGCTGATGCTTCTCAACTTATACAGGGGTTAGACCCTGACAAAACCATAGTAGAGTAAGTTGACATGTGTATAAGCTTGGCAACTATCATAGTGAAGCAACACAACACTCTGTAGTGTTGTGAATTGTGTGGCTCTGTGACTGCCTAGGAACTGTAGCTCCCTGGGGCTGCCCACCTGCAAGCACCACATTGGGAAAGGTCACAGTGTAATCTGTGCACCTAGCATCCCAGTACAATTAGAACTGTAGCTGAAGTCCTTATAAGTGGAAGCTGTTTGTAAATTATTGCAAGATAATTTATATCCTGGAAACCACAAAGAAAGAAGTCTATAACTAATACACAAAAGATAATGAGAAAGAGGATTAAAGAATGTCATTTTACAAACAGGATCAAATCACCAAGGGAGGTCAGAAAGATATAAAGAACAACACAAGAAACTACAGAACAGTGGGGAAATCCCATGATGGCATGGGAAATCCTTGTCTATTACTACAATGCTGAATATACTGCTGCATATCTAAAATGCCAGCCCTTTCACAGTAGTGGCAGGAGGATCAAGAGCTCTAGGCTCTAAGCTACATGAGACCCTGTCTCAAAAACAAGATAAATTACCTTAAGTGAATTAAATTATCCAGGCAAAAGGTTAAAAGTGACTGAATGAACTAAAAACAAAAGTTCTAAGTACATACTGCTTATGGGAGATGTAGTATACTCTTCTTCTTCTTCTTTTTTTTTTTTTCTTTTTGGAGTAACAACGAAATAATTTTATAGTTGGTGGTCATCACACATAAGGAACTGCATTAAAGGGGTCACAACACTAGGAAGGTTGAGAGACACTGGTGTAGACAGAGGTAAGGGAGACCTTGAGCTGTTTGATCAAAACCTTTTACAACACCAGGGATTGAACAGCAGGCCTTGTACCTGCAAGGCAAGGACTCTACAATGGGCTGTGTTCAGTCTTTGGACTTCTTATTTTAGTATTGAGTCTCATTAGTTGTTGCAAGCTGGTCTTGAATTCACTCTATCGTCCAGGCACAAGTTCAGACTTGTTTTTTTTTTGTTTGTTTGTTTGTTTTGTTTTTCCGTTTTTAAAATCTATTTGGAACACTAACCAAAATAGAAGTAGAAAAAAATCTTTTATGAAATCCTCTATGAAAGGAAATTGTGTCAGATTCCTGTTTAGACAGAAACTGTTCCATCTTCAAGGGAGAATATGCAGTGGAACTGTGGCTTCATAGAAGGAATTGGGTAGTGAGTGTTCTTTCTGTTTCTATTTTGTGGAACAGTTGGAAGACTATTGGTATTAGGTCTTCTTTGAAGGTCTGATAGAATTCTGCACTAAAACCTGGGCTTTTTTGGTTGGGAGACTTATTTTTAATTGAACTATTTTTTTATCATGTTCAGCATAATATATATTTTATACCAATCATAAAAATGATGGGCATGTTATTAAATGAACATAAATAAATAAAGTGTTTTTGTTTGTTTCATTGTTTTGTTTTTACTAGAGCTTTAAAATCTTGGCTTTTACTGTGGTACAAACCTAAAATAAGAACAAATTTTAGACATTGGAGTTCACTGTAATAAGGCTGTACTTCAGTGCCCTCACATCACCAAATGATTTTACCTCCATAGTAGCTAAGCTAAGAGTTGACAGTTCTGCTGTGCCAAGGAATGAATTGTAGGCATGATTATTTAGATACATATTTCCTACATGGTCAAAGCTATTTGACTTGAGTGATTGTCATCATTCTCACCCCACAGGGAACAGGTTACATTTATTTAAGAAATGGTGTATAAATTAGGATGGTCTATCCATTAAGTCATTCATCAACTGTTTCAATAAACAATGGTTCTGCTTGAAGGGTGGCACAGACATTAGGTGAGGGTAAGATTCTGGCTCATTGACTGTGATGATTTTGAAAACCATTCATCTCAGAAAAAGAGTAACTTATAATGTTCTCTTCTTCAAAATTGATACAATAGTTGTAAATATCAAGTAAAACATTCAATCTCACTCTTTGTTGTTCTCTTACAAGCCACCTCTCAAATTAATTGTCTACATTTCTCTTGGATATATAAATAATTTTGAAATATGTAAGCTGTTCTGAAAACCACAGTATAGTGTAAAAACATCAAATAACCAATCCTATTAATAGAGAGGCTGAGATAGGAAAAGCATGATTTCAAGACCATTATGTGGTACACAGCAAGATACTGTCACATACAAACAAGCAAAAAGTGTATATGGATTGTACAATATTGGGCTATTTCTCCAATTAGAAATTACCAAATTAGAGAGACAGCTGGATAACAGCCAACAAATTCCTAATTCCTCATATTTTTGAATTTCAATTGATTAGGATATGTTGGTAATATTAATTTTCATATTAAGAGATATTAAGGAAAAGTATTGTTACTTCCTGTTATTTTTGTTGTTAGAGGTGGAATTATGTTTGTGTGGGTTTGTTGAAACATTACTTTCTTGCTTTTTCTATGGTGTAGTTTCCCTCCTTGTGTTGGTGTTTTCCATCTATTATCCTTGGAAAGGCTGGATTTGTGGAAAGATACTGTATAAATTTGGTTTTGTCATGGAATATCTTGTTTTCTCCATCTATGGTAATTGAGAGTTTTGCTGGGTATAGTAGCCTGGGCTGGCATTTGTGTTCTCTTAAGGTCTGTATGACATCTGCCCAGGATCTTCTAGCTTTCATAGTCTCTGGTGAGAAGTCTGGTATAATTCTGATAGGCCTGCATTTTTTTTTTTTTTTTTTTTTTTTGGTTTTTCGAGACAGGGTTTCTCTGTGTAGCCATGGTTGTCCTGGCACTCACTTTGTAGACCAGGCTGGCCTCAAACTCAGAAATCCGCCTGCCTCTGCCTCCCGAGTGCTGGGATTAAAGGTGTGCGCCACCACGCCCGGCTAGGCCTGCATTTATATGTTACTCGATCGTTTTCCCTTACTGGTTTTAAAATTCTTTCTTTCTTTAGTATATTTGGTGTTTCAACTATTATGTGACAGGAGTAATTTCTTTTCTGGTCCAGTCTATTTGGAGTTCTGTAGGCCTCTTGTATGTTTATGGGCATCTCTTTCTTTAGGTTAGGGAGGTTTTCTTCTATAATTTTGTTGAAGATATTTACTGGCCCTTTAAGTTGGAAATTTTCCCTCTCGTCTATACCTGTTATCCTTAGGTTTGAACTTCTCATTGTGTCCTGGATTTCCTGGATGTTTTGGGTTAGGAGCTTTTTGCTTTTCATCTTTTCTTTGACTGTTGTGTCAATGATTTCTATGGTATCTTCTGCATTTAAGATTTTCTCTTCTATCTCTTATATTATGTTGGTGATGCTTACATCTATGACTTCTGATCTCTTTCCTAGATTTTCTAACTCCAGGGTTGTCTCCCTTTGTGATTTGTTTATTGTTTCTAGTTCCATTTTTAGATTCTGAATGGTTTCATTCATTTCTTTCGCCTGTTCGATTGTGTTTTACTATAATTCTTTAAGGGATTTTTCTGTTTCCTCTTTAAGGGCTTCTAGCTGTTTACCTGTGTTCTCCTGTATTTCTTTAAGGTGGTTATTTATGTCCTTCTTAAAGTCCTCTATTATCATCATGAGAAGTGAATTTAGATCTGAATCTTGCTTTTCCAGTGTGATGGTGTATCCAGGACTTGCTATGGGGGAAGAATTGGGTTCTGATGATGCCAAATAACCTTGATTTCTGTTGCTTATGTTCTTATGCTTGTCTCCATTCATCTGAATATCTCTAGTGCTACCTGCCCTGGCTATATGTGACTGGAGCCTATCCTTCCCTAGAATCCTGGTTGTGTCAGAACTCCTCAGATACAAGTAGTCTCTGTGATCCTATGATTCTGGGATCCTGTGATCCTGAGATCCTGGGTGTGTCAGAGATCCTGGGAGTCAAGCTGCCTCTGGGACCCTGAGATACTGGTGTAATGAAGCTCCTGAGATTCTGAGATCCTGGGCATGTTAGAGTGCCTGGGAGTGGAGCTTCCCCTGGGTGTTATGGGACTGGCTGCAGAGTTTGCACCCAAGGTCTGTTCAGGTCAACGGCCCAGACAGACAGAAGGAACCCATGCCACTGGTCTGGTGGAGTTCCTGCATGCCTGGTCTCGCTGGTCCCAGTTACTCCTAGTGTTGGGACAGATGTTTTGTCCTCTTCACCTCTGTTCCTATGATCCTGGGCACGTTAGAGTGCCTGGGAGTGGAGCTTCCTCTGGATATACCCAAGTGTAGTGTACTTTTAAGGATACACAAGATAAAAGCAACAGAGGGAAAAAGACATCCCATCCAAATGTTAATTAAAAGAGAAGAGATACATCCACTTTCTGTCAGACAAAGCAATCTTTTAGTTAAAATCTAAACTAGAGACATAAAAAGGCATTACATAATCATAATGTGCTGATTTGCTATGAGATAACCATTATAGATGAATGTACCCAACATGAGAACACATAAATTTGTAAAGCAAATGTTAACATAAGTGGAGAGAGGAATAGACAACACAAGGTCAGTGGGAGATTTCAATACCCCTTCAACAATAAAGAGACTGTCCAGGGCCAGGCAGTGATGGCACATGCCTTTAATCCCAGCACTTGGGAGGAGAGGCAGATTTCTGAGTTTGAGGCCAGCCTGGTCTACAGAGTGAGTTCCAGGACAACCAGAACTACACAGAGAAACCCTGTCTCAAAAAACGAGAGAGAGAGAGAGAGAGAGAGAGAGAGAGAGAGAGACTGTCCAGACCAGATAGAACATCAACAAGGAAACAACTGAATGAATGAATCTAAACCACAAACAGAACATTTCACCAAGCAGCAGAAAAGGAATGTACATCCTGCACAAACATCCAAGCCTCAGTCTCACAAAGCAGTCACAAGTTACATCACAAAAGATGAGCTGCTTCTCATTAGTGATGTTTTTTTTTTCCTTTCTTGTATCATCCAGAGGAATGGAGAGCCTGTCAAAAAAATAATAATAAAGTTAATTAAGGAAAGAGAAGCAAATTCAGAGACTTCTCATAAGCTAAGGAAAATAAAAATGTTTAAGTAAAATTATACATCTTACAGTGTTGTCTTTTTCTTGTATGTGCCTGTACCTGTGGAGTGTGTGTGTGTGTGTGTGTGTGTGTTATACATGAGCACAACCCTGAGCTGGGGATGCAAAGAATGGAAAGATGACAGGTGTCTGATTCCACCACTCTCCACATTATTACTTCTGAAGCAGGGTCTCTCACTGAACCTGGTACTCAGGCTTTTTATCAAGACTAGCAGCCAGCAAGCTCCAAGGACCATCCTGAATCCAGAATTCTCAGTCCTAAGTTTACAGATCCATGTCCCGAGCTAAATTCTCGCCAGCAAGAACACACTCGGACAACCGGATTCTTCTGCTGCAAAGCTTTACTGCTTCATTAGGAGGAAGACCCCAAACCCCGGAAAATGGTGCTGCTTATATACACCTTGGAGTGGCGTGTCAGCACCTGATTTGTTGCTTTCCCATTGCCTCATTGCTACGACCAGGGATGGGCAGTGACTTGGCACAAATTCACTCTTGCACCTGCACACATTGCTTGTTTATCAGTTAGGCACAGCAGAAGCCGGCGCCATCTTGTAATGGTGATTGCTCACAGCTCTCCACAGATCCACACTGAAATCCTGGATTTTCCATAAGTACAAAGATCCAAACTCTACTCCTTATGCTTGTATAGCAAGTGCTTTTAACTCTGAGCCATTGCTCTAGTCTCTGTTATCCTAAAACAAGCTTTTAGAATAGTTTTTACATTCTACTTTCTAGGAGTATATCTATACATGCGTATATACATGGAGAGTCTGTCTTTTTAAAAAAAAAAATTCACTACTAACTCACCTGGGAAAGAAAAGGGTACCTCAACCAAAGAATTGCCTCCATCAGGTTAGCCTGTTGGCAAGTCCATGGGACATTTTCTTGATTTGTGATTGATATGAGATAGTCCAGTCCACTATGGCTAGTGTCCTCCTTGGCAGGTGGTCCTGGGTTGTACAAATAAAAAAAACCAAGCAAGCCAGGGGACCAAAATGTAAGCATCCTTCTACATAATCCGTGCTTCAGTTTCTGTTTCTCCTCCTGCTTGAGTTCCTGCCCAGAAGTCATCCCTCAATGATGGCCTATGATGTGTAACTCTTAACCAAACAGATCCTTTCTTGTCCAGGTGGCTTTTGATCTATATTTATCATAGCAACATAAGCAAACTAGCACAACTAATTCCATCTCTGTGTCTGTGATAAAATACTCTGACCAAATGCAACTTAAGGAAAAAAGGGTTTATTTTAGCTCACGGTTCCAAGTTTCAGACAAAGGCAAGGAAACTTTTGATAGCTGGTAACATTGTCCATAGTCAAGAACAAGGAGAAATGAATGCATGTGTGACTATTATTCACTTAACTGTCTCCTCTCTTACACAGTCAGGTCCCAGACCCAGAGAATGGAAGTACACACAATTAATGGTCTTCCAATTATCATAATTGAGGAGTAGTCTTCAAGGGCTTTCTGTCTAGACTGTAACTTCAGTGTTGGGAGTTGTCACAAAATCATTCTATCTCCCTCTTTCTCAACTGTGAGTCATCTGTATCATGGTAAAAAGTAATTTCCTTACCCTGTTCAGCCAGTGAGAGCACAGACATGAATTTATACATGGTTTCCAGTGACAGCATGGACAACTGATATCCACAGGACTTTCAACATCAGTACATGCTAAGGACCTTAACTCAACATGGTTACCAATGGCAGTACAGACCATATTCATCAGCATGGTCCTCTGCCACTTCACAGGACATGAACACCATCATAGCCTTCAGTGGCAGCACAAACTAAAGACATCAAGATGGTCTCATGTAGCAGCACAGGTCACTTACATCAATATGTTCTGCCAGTGGCAGTGTGGCCCACAGATATCAACAAGTCTTCAGACTGTATCATAGATCATGGACATCTGCATGGCCTTCAGTGGTAACATAGGTTACACACTAAAACACAGATCCTGGATAGAATAGGATCATGGCCCTCAACAGCATGAACCCATATATCACCATGGCCTTAGGTAACAGCACAGGTGACTCACATCAACATGACTTCAGATGATGGCACAGACTATGAACATCCACATGACCTTACATAGTAACTTGTGTCTGCAAGAAAATGACCTTAAGCCCAATCTTATAAACATGGTAGAGGTCTTTAAAAAGGAATTAAATACATCCCTTAAAGAAATACAAACAGGTAAAGGTCTTTCAATTAGAATCAAATAAATCCCTTTTTAAAATAGGGGGAAAGGAGCTAGAGAAATGGCCCAGTGGTTAAGAACACTGTCTGCTCTTCCAGAGGTACTGAATTCAATTCCCAGAAACCACATGGTGGCTCACAACCATCTGTTATAGAATAGGAAGCCCTCTTCTGGTGTATCTGAAAAACAGGTACAATGTACTCATATGCAAAAAGTAAATAAATAAATATTTTTTAATTTTTAAAAAATAATAGAGGAAAATAAAATTAAACAGGTGAAGAAGATAAGTAAAACTGTTCAAAACGTGAACATAGAAATAGAAGCAATAAAGAAAACACAAACTGAAGCAATCCTGGAAATGGAAAACCTAGGAAAGTGAAAAGGAACAATTATCAAAGGCATGCTCTGACTGGGGAACAAGCTGGGATGGAACACAGAGTTGAAAGAAGGCTAAAACACTGACAGATCTCTGGCCTTGTAACTCTCTCTAACTGTACTGGAGACTAGAAGCTGATGGCTTCTGGAAACTTAACACTCTTGTTATTCTGTGGTTAAAATCCCTAGCCTCTGGTGATTAATGGCGAGGGAATTAAGTAAAGAACTGATTATTCTCCCTCTTTGTTCTTTTCCCACAGGTTTCTTGCTGCCTCAGGCAAGAGGCTCTAAGTTCTTTAACTCCTGTCAGCCACAAAAAGTCACACTTGCAGAAAAAGGCATTTACTTTGAAAAAAGGATCAAATTTTTATTACTGAGAGAAAGAAAACTGAAGACCTTTCTATTGCTGAATGAAAGAAGCTTGTTCTTATTGTTATCGTTCTTAGTTCTTATACATTCTCAGGTGAATAGATCACATGGTTTTCTAAGTGTCTTTACATTCCAAAAGTTCATCATAAATCAAATAAGAAGTTTAAACAGGTATGCTTATGTGAGTTTCCACTAAAACATTATTCAATTAAATATTTACTATCTTATCACTAACTCCATAAGTTTAGTAAAAGTTTAAAACAACAATTCTTAGGTCATATGTTAGCTTGGTTTTGCCAAGGGACTAATCATCTGCCTTGTGTCTCATTAGTTTTGAAGATTTTTATAGATAAATCCAGTCAATATTTTATTTTCTGTACTTGTAAATTGTCCATTCCCAGTTTATGACCTTTAGCTATGAAATATGGAACATTTTCCCTGATCATAAATTTGTTCCAAGCCTCCTTTTTTATCTAGTGAAATTAGCCCATGAAGACACATGAAGATTTTCAGAATGCTAGTGGTAGCTTTTTCTGTAGGAGGACTCAAAATTATTTGTATAATATTTAGGAATTCTTTAGAATCATTGTTAGGAGTTATGAAACCATCTATTTGTCTTTATATCATTGCTAAAAGAGAGTATATCTATGTTGATCCGCTAATGTGCTATAGTCATTACAATATATAATAATGACATGAAAGAATCCCAGCACTCGGGAGGCAGAGGCAGGTGGATTTCTGAGTTTGAGGCCAGCCTAGTCTATAAAGTGAGTTCCAGAACAGCAAGGGCTATACAGAGAAACCCTGTCTCAAAAAAACAAAACAAAAAAAGACAGGAAAGGCATATCAGCAGTAAGAGACAATCCTGAGATGACAATTCTGAAGGCCTTGCAATTCAGAGTTTATCCATCATAGTCTTGCAAAAATAGTGGACCATTGTCAGGAAAGTCACCTGCATGGTCTTAGCCTATTTTAGATGGCTCCTGACAAATAACAGACAGAAATATTGACAACAGAATACAAGAGATGGAAAAGAGAATCTCAGGTATAGAAGATAAAAAAAAATGATACATCAGTTAAAGAAAATGTTAAACCTAAAAAATTTCTAACACAAAAAAAATCCAGGAAACCTGGAATATTATGAAAAGACCACTCTCTTGTGAGACTATGCCGGGGCCTAGCAAACACAGAAGTGGATGCTCACAGTCAGCTAGTGAATGGATCACAGGGCCCCCAATAGAGGAGCTGGAGGAAGTACCCAAGGAGCTGAAGGGATCCGCAACCCTATGGGTGGAACAACATTATGAACTAACCAGTACCCTGGAGCTCTTGACTCTATCTGCATATGTATCGAAAGATGGCCTAGTCGGCCATCACTGGAAAGAGAGGCCCATTGGACATGCAAACTTTATATGCCCCAGTACAGGGGAATGCCAGGGCCAAAAAAATGGGAATGGGTGGGTAGGGAAGTGGGGGGGGGAGGATATGGGGGACTTTTGAGATAGCATTGGAAATGTAATTGAGGAAAAGATGTAATAAAAAATAAAAAAAAAATGAAAAGACCTAAGCTAAGAATAATAGGAATAAAAGAGGTTGAAGAGTCACAGCTACGGCAACCAGAAAATATTTTCAACAGAATCATAGAAGAAAACTTTCCCAACCTAAAGAAAACAATACCTATATACATACAAGAAGCTTATAGAACACGAATAGATTGGACCAGAAAAGAAAATCCTCCCCCATATAATAATCAAAACACAAAATCTACAGAGCAAAGATAATACAACGGCAGACATATCAGAATTAAATTGAACTTCTCAAAAGAAATGTTGAGGGCTTGGACATATATCTTATAGCCTCTAAGAAACCACAAATATCAATCTAGACTACTATACCCAGCAAAACTCTCAATCACCATAGATGGAGAAAATAAGATACTCCAAGTGAAAACCAAATTTAAATACTATCTAGCCATAATTCCAGTCCTACAGACAGTACTTGAAGAAAAACTCCAACCCAAGGAGTTTACCTACACACAGACACACACACACAAGCCACAGGAAACAAATTATTGCAAACCAGTGAAAATAAAATAAAGGAAGTACATATACAACACATACATGCACACACATATATACGCACACATACATACAGCACCAAAATCAAAATAACACAAGTGACAGCTTATGCTGGTGAGGATGTAGAGCAAGGAGAGCATTCCTCCATTGCTGGTGGGAGTAAAAACTTGTACATCCACTATGGAAATCAATAGAGCAGTGTGTGGATGGGCCTGGTGCTGTTTGTATTTTGAGGCTAATTCCACTCTCCTGGAAGGGGTTGCTGACAAGAAGTTATCATAGTCAGGTGACTTCTTGTGAACCAATCCCCTAATGAATAAAGGAGCCAATCACTGGGCAAGTAGGCAGGACTTCCAGGTTAGACAGAAGCAGGAGAGAATTAGGTCCTTTTGGACAGAGATAGCATGAGGACAACATGTAATTACTAGTATCTCCTAGTTTCAAAGGCAGATCCATCAGGATTTGCCACCGGAGGATTTAGATTTAATAAGGATACAAGATTTAATAAGGCTTATAAGATTAGGATTTTAGTTGTTGTGCCCAGTGATTGAGTTACCAGTGTTTCTGAACTAAGTTTGTGTGGTGTTTTCCTTCATGCAGCAGTTCGACTGGGTTCAAGAGAAAAAGTTATGGTGGCAAAGCATGGGTTTGCCAGATGTGCCCCACAAAGGCCAAGGGGGATTTGAAGCACGGGGTAGCCACCGCCAGTGGGAACATAGTGAGCTGGGTGGAGAGATTCAGGAGCCTCGGGCCAGAGAGTCTCCACAAGATAAGAATAGGCCAACTAGCCTGTGAGGGCTAATGTGATGGTTTGTTTTTAATATTTCCCACAACGGAGCAGTTTCTCAGAAAAGTGGTAATCTATCTACCTCAAAACCCATCTATATCTCTCTTGGGGATATACTCAAAGGACGATCCTACCACCAGGACAAGTGCTCAACTATGTTCATGGTGGCTTTATTCATAATAGCCAGAAACTGGAAACAACCTAGATATTCCTCAGCTGAAGAATAAATAAAGAAAATAAAAAATGTGGTAATTTTACATGATCAAGTATTCCACAGTTTTTTTTTTATGGCATCTTGAAATTTGCAGGCAAATGAATGCTATTAGAAAAAAAATCATCTTGAATGAGATAACCCAGACTCAGAAAGACAAACATGGTATGTTTAGGAATTATTCTGATGCTAAGATGCTGTTCCCCAATTGGTGTTTGATTTGTCAGTAAAGAAGCCATAGGCCAATTACTGGGTGGAAGGAATAGGTAGAACTTCCAGGTCCCTGGAGGAAGGAGACAGAACAAGGAAAGGAGAGGAGAGTTTGCCATGCTTCTGAGGGAGAAAAGATGACCAGCTATGTGAGATCTCAGGCAGAATGGTGGCTGGTGGCCTGTGTCCAGCTGGGGGAGGTTGGAAGTGTTTAGCAGGGACTAGATGTAACTGAGCAACTAAAGCTTAGGCCGGGTGGGAGGTGTGAAGCTAAGAGAATTAATTAAGGCAAGCTAGACACAGGAGTTTAATCATGCCCAGTAATTGTGCCAAGAAGTTAAGTTGAAAATGAACAACTTGTGTGTCTGTGTCTTCTGTGTGAATCCAAGGGAAGATGGATGGGAGCTGGTAGCTCAGACCATTCCTGGAGCTTAAGCTGGGTAGCAAAGCTACATGCAACAAGTATGTACTCAGTTATAAGTAGATAGTATCTGTTAAGTAAAGGATAATCATGCTACAATCCACAGACCAAGTGAGGCTAAGTAACAAGGAAGACTCTAGGGGAATGCATGGCTCTCCCTGAGAAGGAGAAATAGAATAGAGTTTTGAAGATAGACTGGGGACAGGTGAAGATGGGAATGGGAGGAATCAGATGTGCTGGAAGAGGAATGAAAAGAGAGTATGAGGAGAAACAATAGAGACAACTGGAAATGGAGGACATTTGGGGGTCAGTGTGGAAACCTAGTGCGATGGAATCTCCCTGGAGTGACCCAGCAAGAACTGCTAGTAATGGAGGATTCAGAGTCTGAACCGTCCATTTTATGTAACCAGACAGAGGACACCAACCTAGAAGCAAAACTTCAATCTTCCTTGCCTGCAAGATGTGTAGGGGCAATGGTGGTTCAGAATTTGCGGGAGTGGCCAACCAATAACTGGTGTAATTTGAGACCCAAGCCACAAGGGGGAGACCACTCCCAATGCTGCCTGGATGGCTAGGAATAGAAGGCTGGAGAGCCCAGAAACCTAGGGTAGACAAAAATGTCTGGATTAGTGGGGGGAAATCAATGAAATACCTAATGCTATAATGTTATACTCGAAAAGGCTGCATCAAGTAGCTGTTGACAACAGATATAGAGACCCACAGCCAAAACTAAGGCCAAGAAAGAGCCCAGGTTGGAGATCTCCATTCAATCTGTCCACATTGAAACTTGAGAACCTTCCCATGAAGAAGAGGGGTAGAGGATTCCAGGAGAACGAAGGCCCTGGAATCAACTAAATAGGTCTAATAAACTCAGAGAATAAAGCAACAGTAGCTGAGCCTGTACGGGTCAGGGGAAGGTCCTGTGCATATATGTTGTTATTGGCTTCTTGTTGGTTTGTTTTGTTTGTTTGTTTGTTTGTTTGTTTGCTTTGTTTTGTTTTGTTTTGTTTTTCCTTTCAGGGGAGGGGGTGCTCCTAACAATGGGCGTTGGGGCATCTGACACTCTTGCCTGCTTTTGAGACCCTTTTCCTCCTACTAGGTTATCTTGTCTCGCCTTAATGTAAGGGTTGTGTGTCTGATCTCTCTGTATCTTGTGCTAGTTCCGTTAATATCACTAGGAGGCCTGCTGTTTTCAGGGAGAGACTGGAGTGGAAGGTGTGAGTCTAGGGTTGGAGCATGGGGGCAGGGCTGGAAAGAGTAGAGGAAGGGGAAGTTGTGGTTGTGATGTATCAAAGAAGAATAAATAAACACTTAAACTTCAAAAAGAAGAAGAAAGAACAGAAAAATAGAACTGCTTCTGTCCCTTCAAAACGTAGGAGTTTGGAGTACTTACTTGAAAGGGCATATCTCTACTGAGCGAGCAACCAGGTAAAACCTCTGATAAAGGCTGAGATTAGTCTTTAGACTCTCCTAACCTATAATTAAGGCAAACAGGGAAGACTGGGGAGTCTAGGGCACTCATTAAGATGACTGCTTATAGAAGGAATGCAAAACGATCCAACAGGTTAGCCCTGCTTTCACACCCACCACAAAAACACAAACATCAGCCTCCACAAAATACACACACACACACAGAGACACACACACAGACACATAGACATGCACACACACTCACACACACACATTCACTCATGGTAAGTCAAGGAAAACAAAGCCTACACAGGAGGGAATGAGTTCACTAAAAACCAGAAATAGAAAAGAAAGAATGGGAAAGTACAAAGAAAGCATAACTATTAAATGGGCAAAGGTCGGTCATTATGACTGTCTTTGAGAATCCAAGCAAAACCAAGGGACAGTATTTAAATTAATGAATAAGTTGACCAAGTAAAAGTTGACTAACGTTTAAAATAACTAGCATGTAAATACACGTTGTTTAAACAGCAATGACCAATATAAAAGGGAAGTCTTTTAAAAAACCTTTTTACAAAACCTCAATGTCAGGTCTCTAAAAGAAAATCAGAACATTTTTGAGAGTTAATGGAGGTACGACAAAGAGCAGTAACTCAAGTGTCAGGCTGGGAAGATGATTCTAAACTGTCAATTCTCTCTAGGTTGTTCTATCAAGTCATGAATCCAAACAGAATTTTTCCATGAGATTTAAATATTCTAAAATTAATCTGCCCTCCTCTCTGCATCTCAACCACCTTGATAAAAGAAAGAAAAGTACTTGAAAGGGAAAAGGAAGGGAAGGGATACCCACAATGGGTTAATAAATGCATAGTGACTGAATGCATGCTGGCAATTCAAGTGCTCTTCCACATACGATGAGACACCTGACTAAAGAACTAGTAAAATGCTGAAAGAACGCCTTAATGCCTCAAAAGAGGAAGATGAACCACTACAACCCACAGGCTCAGAAGCAGACAGGACGTAGTGGAACATAGAGGTAATAACATGTACAGAGCTTCTCTGAGGCTGAGGAGTGTCTTTGGAAGTAGACAGATACAGGAAGTTCTCAAGGAGGCTTGAAGTAAATGGAGACTGGTCCTTAGAGTGTGACCACGGGCAGCACATCCGTAAAAAGAGAGCAACAGAAAATGCTTCTAAAAGGTAAAGAACAATTCCAAGGAAATCAACCATAAAAGGGCAGAACCACATGAGATACAATGCTATAAGGTAGATTTCTAAGTGATCAATTACTTGTAATTATCACAAATAATTACCACTTTGTATTATAAAAGAGTTGTTTATGAGATAGTATTGAGAAAATAATCAATTCTTTGCGCTAATAGTATTTGTTATCCAACCCTGTTAGAGGGAAGAATATTTTATTAGACATCAGGAGATCTTAGATTCTCTTCCTACATTCATTACTGTCCAGGCTTGAAATTCAAATTACCTAGAACTTGCTTTTTACATGTGAAATTGAAGAGGAAGGGGGCTTCTGGATGAAAGTGTATTAAGTAATGATCTCACTCAAGCCCCAGCCTTGTATTCAACTTTACAAACCTAAGCAAAACAACATGGGTTCATTCTCCCAGCACTGGAAGAGGGGACTCATAAAGACTGGAATGCACTTGGCTTGGCTCCATTCCCCTTTTGATTTCTCAGCCTTAGTTTCATTACCCAACAAATCCACTGGGTGGCAATAACACTGAGTAAAAATAAATGGCAAGTTAAGAGTCTCAGAAACTGTCTTCTCAGAAACTGTCTTCTTCGGAAGCTAATGTTTACAGCTCTCCCTTCCCGGTTTTTATGAAGTCACCAGGCTGCTGGGGCCAGTAGAACAAAGGCCACACACAAAGCCTGAGAGTGGGACCAATAACTCCCAGAGGAGGTTCAGCTATGATCTAGGTCCTTTGCCACACTAAGCAGGCTTTACCAATCAATCCCTTACTGATTCGAAAGAAAGTGAGACAACTGGGAGGGGGAAGATAAGCTACTAAAATACCAAGTTACTGAAAGTAAGCAATGGAGGTAGAATTCCAGCCTTAGCCGAATGCCCAGGATCCTACAGCATGCTGACACCTGTGAAGAGAACTAACCCAAAGTGCCCTTCCTTCCTCTATATACTCACTAGTTCAAGAAATGATGCTTTCACTGTTTTCTTTATAAGAGAAAGGGAGCACCATCAAGCTGACTCCTTTTTAGAACAGGCTAATATAAATCATCTCCTAGTCACTACAAAACACTAGACAGCTGTAGCAATGCCCACTTTGGGTTTTATATCAGGGTCGCTCAGATCTGTCCCTTGTAGCTTAAACCACCCATGAGGAGGTGGGAGTGTGGCTCCACAAAAGAACACTTACCTAACAGGTATTTGTCTCTGGGTTCAACCCTTGGCACCATGAAATAATGGTGCCACCCCATACTTGCTCTTATCTTAAAAGAGAAACAACAGAGTTGCATCCAAACTGAGTTAAAAGAGAAAAAATGGCATTTAAAGTAACTATGGGGTGTTTTAAAGTATACAAAGATAAAAGGCTTCTTTGATACAGAAGATTGAAATAAAATATCAGAAAAGCACCTGAAATTATTATAATTTTTCATACTTGCTGTAATGGCTTATTTTAACTGTTACCTGGGCACAGCCTAGAGTCACCTGGTTGGGGAAGTGAAGGATAATCTAGATCAGGTGCGCCTGTGTGGTCAATCCTTAGGGAATCGTCATGGTTATGTTAATTGATGTAGGAAAACCAAGTCTAAAAGTTAGTTGCACCACTCTCTAGGTTTGGTTCCTGAACTGTATAGAAGCAGAGAAAGGGAGCTGAGCTGGAGGTATGGATGTATTTGTTTTCTCCGTTTTTGGCTGTGGATGTGCCTATCTATTTCAAAATTTGCACCTCTGTGAATTCCTTGCATTGATGGACTATATCCTGCAACTGTGAGCAAAAATAAACTCCTCTCTCTCCTCTGCTTCCTTTTATCAAATGTCTTATCATAGCAACAGAAATGAAAATAGAACACAGACCCTCATGATCCAACCATATTACACATAACCAGAAGTGACAGCTCATTCTTCTAGTCCCAGCACTCCAAAGACAGGAGGATATCAATGAGTTCAAGATCAGCCTGTACTGCAGAGTGAAACCCGATCCCCCTCCAAAAAAGTAAAACACCTGAAATGTGAAATGTTCTAAAGTCAAAGCTTTTGTGAGTACCAACCTGACACCACGAGTGGAATATTCCATGCCTGACCTCATGAGATGAGTCACACTCAAAACATAGATGCAATAAAAATATAATGTATAATTACCTCCAGGCAATGTGTGTAATGTATGTGTGAAACAGAAATGAATTTCATGTTTAGACTTGGATCTCTTCCCTACTGGGCTTCTTTTAATATACATGTAAATTTACATAGGAAGTTTACTTAAGGAAAATTTAAAAACATAAAATAGTTCTAGTCTCAAGCATCTAGAATAAGGGATTCCTAACCTGTATTTTGTTCCTCTGGAATCCCCTCTCCATGCCTTTCTTGTCATGTGCAAAACATTTCTTCTTTTTGGGGACTGACTCTCTTCCCTCTCACACATCTTTACCTCCAGGGACTAAAGGAGACAGACCCATGTCTTTGATTCCTTTATTCACAATCTCTACAGCTGTAGTATAATTAAAAATGGTTGAGAGTAGTAATTATCAATGAAGGAGATTCTGAGATACAAACACCCTATGAAAATGTTAGGCTAGATAAAAAGGAGGGAAACTTTAAAAACTGGTTTAGGGGATTGGAGAGATGGCTTAGTCAGTGGTAAAGTGCTTTGTATGCATATTTAAGGACATGAGATTAACTTCCAGCACACACACACACAATAAGTCAAGTGTGCCAGTGAACCCCTGTAATCTCAGCACTGGTACAGAAGAGATAGGAGGTGCCTTGGAGCTTGTGGGGCAGCCAGTCTAGCTAAAACAGTGAATTCCAGATTCAGTGAAAAATATTTATAAATGAATTTCATCAATTGCAAAGAGCAATTGATAAAGACATGCGACATAGAATTCGGACCTTTATACACATGTGTATGCACATATATATATAAACAAGCATGAATACATACACATAAGTTTATTACCTACATTATTACAGATTTGAGCTAAGCATGTAACACAATGGTAGAGCACTTGCTGAATATATGAGGCACTCTGGGTGACTTCCCTGCTACTGGAGATATGAATGAATGAATAAATAAATTTCCCAGATAATTGGTTTGGAATTCTAACTAATTTAGCATATTTGTGCATACCCCTGCTTTCTACAATGGTAAAACTATAAAACTTACAAAAATATCAGGCAGACTACAAATTTTGACAGCTTCTAACAGTATTTAGAATTACATAAAAATTAGAATTACTTTGAATTCATACATATAGTATCTATAACTCACCTGCTCATTTTAGCATCCCCTTTTTTAAAGAACATATGATTGATAATAGGGCCAGAAGAAAAATATACAGGAGAATCACAAAAGATTATTTTAAAGTCTCTTACTGATGGCTGGAGGGATGACTTAGTGGTCAAGACTACTGCCCGCTCTTCCAGAGGATCCAGGTTCAATTCCAAGCACCAACATAAGACTCACAACCTTATATAACTCCAGTCCCAGAGTATCTGAAGCCCTCTTCTAGTCTCAGGCAATGTATGAACATGGAACACAGACACATGCAGGCAAAGCCCATACACATAAAATAAAATGAAAAGAAAGAGATATAATAATAATGAACAAGTTTGAAAAACATGCTAGGATTACCAAAACATAGTGTGTGCTGGGAAGATAACTCAGACTTGCTCAAGGTACATTGCCACAAACCTTCAATCGCTGGATTTTTTTTTTCTTTTTTAAGTGCAAGCTCAAGAAAGCCCATTAAAGTGAGATATTTTTAGACAAGACAAAGCAAACATGTGTGCTCAGATTGTAACGTGTTCCATTCCAGTTTGTTGTCAGACCATTCAGAATTGACTGAAATCTGCCATTTATTGTGAATAGAAGAATCAAGAGACTTCTGTAACTCTCTGAGGCTGTCCAGTTGCATATCGATTTTCATAACGCCTATTGAAAGTGATGCTATTAACTAGAGCAATGGTGCAGCAGTTAAGGACATTGGCTATTCTTCCAGAGGACCCAGGTTCAATTCCCAGCAACCACATGGGTCTCAAAACCTTATGTAACTCCAATCCTGGAAGATCTGATGCTCTTTTATTGTCTGCATGGGTACTGGGCACACACTTATGGTGTGCACACCCCTACAGGCAGAACATCATAAACTTTTTTTTTTTAACAGAAAGAAGGTAATGTTATGCATAGTATCAGTTAACACATATCAAAATGTCCAGAATGTAGCTGGTATTCTATAACAATAGCCACCATCATCACAGCCCTGAGAAGTACAAGGAAGTCAGTTCATTTATCCTCACTGGGGTGCACAGGTATCATCGTCGTAAGCACTATCACAGTCATAATGACCCCATTTTACAAACCAGAAAACTGAATTATAAGATTATAATTGCTCAGATGAAAGCTCAATGTCAACAGCCACAATTTAAAGCTGTTTAGCTTTCATAAACATGAGCTTTCTTACCCCACCTTGTCCATTTCAAGGGCACCTGGTGTACCATGGATGGACCTGGGGATTCTCACTGCAGGATGCCTTCCTCACTGGCCAATATTCCTTGTCTTACCCTGACCATCCCTCCCTCTGAGTAGTGCCCTCCTCATTTGTTTCTCAGGTGCTGTGAATCCAACCCACAGCCTGTGCATTTGAGATATGCGCTCTACCTCTAAGCACATCTCCAGCCCTTTAGTCTTATTTTATTTTATAATTATTGAACTTCATTTGAAAGCATGCTGCCTTGAGCTAACTCTGCCAGGCCTTCCTTGAACCCAAGAGTCTCCTATCTCAACCTTCTAAATAGCCTTGAGATTACTGGCACGAACCTCCAAAACCAACAAGTCTACTATTTTTGTATTTAACTTCATTGGGGCCTTGCTGGTGGATCTTTTGAAAGAAGAAAAAAAATGGTGGGGGGTATTTTGGTCAATTTAATCTATTTCCTTCATTATTCCAATGGTCTTCAGTCTTTCAGTGAGTCTGTCCTGGAGTGGGACTAGGGGAGATCTGACTTTAAACTTGTATAGAATAGATGCTCTTCTTCCCTAACTATTCAAGAATAGACCTCTTGCCTACAATATTGTCTGGTTTGTATTATATTCTCGGTGACATAAAATGGCTACATTGGATAGCATTGCCATCCTGTTCTATTCAAGTTTCACGAGTAGACCCTTGCCCAGTGATTCTTACTATTTCCCTAGTCAATGTATTATCTAGCAATGTGTCATCCAAATGTGACATACATACTTCATTATTTTGTCTTAGTTTCAGATCTATCTGAGCTTCCAAATCCCCAAAATACCTTGTCATTTGTATTTGTGTGTGGGTGGGGGGAGGGTGCAGTGGGCAGTGTGTTTTGTTGCTGTTGTTTTGTAGCAAGTCTGTCCTGGAACTCATTACAGTCCTTCCTCAGACTCCCAAGTGTTAAGACTGCAGGCATATTTACCAACACTCAGCTGCTTTTGTTTTTTTTTCTTTTCCGATCATTCTCATATTGAACACCCACTCATGTACTATTTTCCTGCACTGGCTTGTGATTCTTTCTGTGCAGATGTTTCTGGTGTCTTCTTTGACCAGGCACTCTGCTAGTATTGATAAAACTGTATGGTTTCACGAAAGGACATGAGCCACATTTCTAGAGGCTCATAGTCCAGTGGTATTAGAATCTATGAAAGCCAGAAGGATTTCATGGATGAAGGAAAGCTTGAATACCATCATTAAGGAATAGTGAAAGTTCTTCAGTATGTCAAAGAACGTGTATCCAGACACATGAAATAGCATTTATTATGGAGACGGGGCAGTACAGGAAAAAAGATCACCAGAGAAACAACTCAATTACCTGTAACTACCAGTCTGACCTGTAGATGTTGACAGTAACCTATAACCCTTTATGTAGCCAAGGTAGACAGCCACAGTTCATCAGTGTTTTCTTCCATTCTGAACTCATTATGAACCTCACTACACCTCAAGTCCTTTTTATGCTTATTTGGAGGAGCAGTGTTAAAGACCTTCCAAAGCAAGTGTTGTGCCACTGTGTTTAAAACCCTGAGCATTCTCAGATTCCTTCTTAGGAAAACCCTGGCGACTTGTACCAAGAAGTTAATTTGCAAAAATATGAAACTAATTTAATAAAACTATCTGCATCAGCTTTTACTTTTCTGATGCTGTGATAAAAACCCAAGATAAGCAACTAATGGAGGAGAGGTTTATTTGAGCCCATAGATTAGAAGAGCACAGCCCACCGTGAGAAGAAAGACATGGTGGTGCTCACATCATCAGAAGCATGAGGCAGCTTGCTCACATCTGGTCAGACTAGAAAAGAGAAAATGAGCAAGTGCCTGTGGTTAGCTGGCCTTCTGCTTCCTCTCCTTTTTAAAATCATTCCAGGGTCCCAGCCCATGGAGTGGTGCTACCCACATCCCGGGTTGGTCTTCCCGTCTCCATTTAACCTCTCTGGAAATGCCCTCAGAGCCTCAGAGGTGTGTCTCCTGGGTGACTAGACATCCAGTGAGGCTGACATGGAAGATTAATCACAACACAGAGCAACTAAACTGAAACAATAGGCAAGAATCCAAAATAATTTGCCTGGACTCCCTAAGACCCATCTTTTTGTGTTTCAAAATTTTACTTCCAGCCAGCAAGAAGACACAGGGTAAATGTGCTTGTTACCAGTCCTATGGTGCAAGTTTAATCCCCAGAACACTCACAGTAGGAGAGACCAGATTTCTGCAATTTATCCCCTGATCTCCACATGACATGCCTCCCATGGGACACATGCATATACATGTGCACAAGCATACACATTCACTAAATTAATTAATTAACTAATAATTATAAATGGTCTAAAATATATTTTGTTTCACTGTTCATTTGATTCTGCTCAGTTATGGCATGCATGGCTGGGGAAGTTCTATTCATCGATAAATAACAGTAATTTGTAGCTGTTTTGTCACGAAGTTCAGACATACTGCATAAAGTACTTTTATCACCTGTAGGAGGTCTTGAGAACTCTCCTCAGTTCTGTGTTTTATAGTCTAAGACGACAGTGGCAGAGAAGGCAAAGCTACACCACTATCTCAGTTGAGGATGCATGTGTATTATTCACTATTCTGCTGCACTGATAAACACAATGAGCAGAAACAAACACACGGGAGGAAAGGTTCCTTCTTACACTTCCAGGTCATTGATGATGTCAACTGTGTAGCTCCTCCCATTGCTGTGGAGGCTCACCAGGGACAGAAAGCTTCGAGGCCAGTTCCAGGTTGATTTCTACATACCTCCTCATCACCATGAGTGTTGTCTTTATCAATACTGTCTAACCTGGCCTGAGCTGACAGAGAGCAGGCTCTATGATCTAGCCAGTTTGTCCAATTGTCTTCTCCTGCCTCAGCCTCCTGAGTACTAGGATGACAAGCCTACAAGTCAACAGCAAGGCTTCTATACCATTTTTTCCCTCTTCCATCACACAGAGCTAATGCTATGTTGCACCTAGGGACCATATCGCTTTAGCTCCCTTAGTCTAACCATTCTCCATTTTTTATAAATTGGCATTTTTAAAGAATACTTTCTACCCGTTTTTTAAATCTATATGGTTTCTCTTTCATCTTCTGTTGAGATGTCCTTATTACTGGATAGAAGTTTTGCACTTGTCCATAGCATATCAGCTTGATTGTGTGTTCTTTCCTAAGCCAGTTCTTGTCACTCTACCCGGAAAGCGTGGGCTTCAACCTCAAGCTGACCCTGCTTCATTCACAATCAGCTCTCCACATTTTGTTTCTAAACAAGAGCTCTCATTTCTCTCCATTTGTTTATTTTCTGTCTGTATGACTCACTGACTCATTTTTTTCCTTTACCTCATTACTGCACTTAATTAAGTAAAACAAACTTCCAATGGTGGTTATCTCTAGTGAGTGGAATGATGGGGGAGGCTTGAAAGGGATTGAAGGGATTGTAACTGTGCACCCAGCACACCCAGCTTTTCTTTTTTTTTTTTTTTTAACTTCTTCTTCTTCTTTTCAATCAGAGACAAAAATAAAAAAGTTGTCAAAGAAAATATTCCTGGGCTCCAGAGTCTGAAAGGCAGGAAGCAGTAACAGGGCCTTCAGCTGAGCACATTCTACAAGCTGTTTCACATTAAAACATGAATGTGAGAAGGGCTACTTCAGAGTTCCACCGATGACTCATGACCTCCAATCTTCTTTCGATCAGCAAACTGGTGCACAAATTAGTTAGGATTAGCTCTGGAGTGTTGACTTCAGACAGGGTAGAAGCTAAATTATTTGTTGCAAAACATCTTCACCTAGCACAGAACTTGGTGAGCTTGAAAGAAAGTTTTGAGCAATACTAATATGAAGACAGATCTCGTTACAAGCTGAAATATTTATGAATGGTGTAGAACTGTATTTACTTTATTCACTGTAAATAAAATGAGGTCAAATCAAAACCTGGAATGGAGGCATACTCCTGTAATCCTACTAGAAGATAAAGGCGGGAGGATCACCTCTAGTTCCAGGACAGGCTTTGGCTGTACAGTGAGTCCAAAACATGTCTGGGATATATACTAAGTTTCATACCAGCCTAGGCTAGTGAGTGAGATCCTCTGTCAAACTAACCTAAACAGTTAGTTAGACACACAAACTGTTTATATCCTGAGGTGTGTCAAAGACAGGAAGTGTCTGAGAAGAATCAAGGTCTGAAGCAGCGTAAGTATTGCCTCTGCAATTATTCGAATCTCTGTGTCAAAGGGGAACCTTTCTTGCCTGTCTTTTGGAGGAACTTGAGATAGTCTTGGAAATCTTTCTTCCTAAATAGTCCTAGGTCTACCCCTCATCATGCCTGCCTAGGACAACTTAGCATGGAGCAGCTGGGAAAGGCTTAAACAAGGATACTACAGTTTAGTGAGAAACAAGAAATTGCTCCTTTGAGCACAGTTTTCAGCCAAGCCACTAGATGTGTAGAAGCAATTTTTTTTTGCCCTGGCCTCTGGGCTCTGATGGAATCACTTTGGATGGGATGGAGGGGTGGGGGGAGTTAGGAGGTGCCACCCCTCTCTTAGCTCCCTTCTCTTCTGCTCCCTAGTGAGAGCGAAGACTACTTTCTCCTGTCCATTTTCAGGTTTACTTAATGTTTTCCAAATGATTTCCCCAGTCCCTGCATGGCCCTCCTGGAAGGGCATTGCCCAGGAGAAGCTAGTTGTCTTTCTACAACTCTCTGAACAGAGCTCCCAGGGCTGTCCTATCGAAATTTGTAGGTGCATAAAGTTAGTCATAAGACCATTGATTAATTCACTCACTGTGTGAATCAAGCAAAGAGATGCCAACGTGCCTCCACTAAGATGTGTGGGCACAGGGATGCCCTTCCAGCCTTAAAAGCCCACATACACCCTAGTTTATGTTTCATAAGAACACTTTGTGTGGTTACTCACAGAACACCAATTATCCTCAAAGCATGATAAAAGAAAGGTAATCATACACAATGTATTCTCCAAAACTGCCATGCAAGTACATCCCTGCCCATGATAAGAAAAGGCACTCCCGTCGAGCGGAAAGAAAGAAAGAAAGAAAGAAAGAAAGAAAGAAAGAAAGAAAGAAAGAAAGAAAGAAAGAAAAAAAGAAAGAAAGAAAGGAAGAAACAAAGAAAGAAACAAAGAAGGAAGAAAGGAATTGAAAGAAAAGCAATCCCTGAGCATTTGGCTGTTGTACTGGCTGGTTTTGTGTATCATCTAGAATAATCACGGGGAAAGGAGTCTCCATTGTGGAAATGCCTCCCTGAGATGCAGCTGTAAGACATTTTCTCAATTAGTGATCAATGGAGGAGGGCCCAGCCCACTGAAGTTGGTGCCATCCATGGGCTCGTGGTTCAGGGTTCTATAAGAAAGTGGGTTGAGCAAGTCAAGGGAACCAAGCTGGTAAGCAGCACCCTCTATAGTTTCTACATCAGCTCTTGCCTCCAGGAGCCTGCCATGTTTGAATTCCTGTCTTGACTTTCTTCAATAATGAATAGCAATATGGAAGAATACGCTAAATAAACCCTTTTCTCCCCAACTTGCTTTTTTTGTCATCATCACAGCAATAGAAACTCTATCTAAGACAGCCGTGGCAGATTCTAAGCTAAGAACCTTCCAGGTGTTGTCTCATTGAATCAGCACACCATCCTTAGACAGAGGAATTGCCACTGTCTCCACCTCACAGTAAAGAAACAGAACCTTTCATAATGCTTCACAATCTGTAACATTGGAAGCCCAGAAAATACGGCTTCACATCTCCACTCTTAACCATCGTGGATGCTGGTCAGGAAAGCAGTTGTTTCCAGTCCTTTCCAAGTTCTAGGCTCTCTGCAGGTGCCTTGAATCACAATACTGTTGGCAAGTTAATGTCTATGCTAAGCGAGGCTACCAGAAATCATATCTCACTGAAGCTGGATAAGAAGCAGAGCTACCATCAGTGCAGCACCCAGGGAAGATGGTTATGAAACTGTTGAAATAGAGCATTTACAGTATCCTCTGCCACATTAACTTCATGTGTATTCTCCGACAGGCCTAGCCAATCCTCAAAAAGAAGACCTGTCAGCCTGCCTGCTGCAGTTTGTTCTGGAAGAGCTTTCTCTTCTCTTTTCTCTTTCTAACATGTTTCACACTGTTTGTTTGTTTGTTTGTTTGTTTGTTTGTTTGTTTGTTTGTTTGATGGGGATGCCATAGTGCACTTGTGGAGGTCTCATCTTTTCATCATGTGTGTCCTAGGGAATCAAACTCGGGTTATGGGGTTGGTAGCAAGTACCTGATCCCTCTCTCCAGACCACCCACCTGCTTTTCTAACTGGGGGGAATTTGAACTGGAAAGGGATAGGGCTTCTTAAGATAAAGGTTCAGGGAAGAAGGTTAATCAGCTTTGCTACTGCCCCACCCCTACCTGTTCTTCCAAAGCCCGCCTTATGCTGGGGGCCACCGGTCCCTTTGTGGCATCCTACTAACCTTTCCTTGAATACAGTCTGTGTATGATAGCTCTCAGGGGGACATTTGAGAGGTTTAACTGAAAGATTTTCTTAAAATAAGTCCTGAAAGTCAGCTTTCAAATAACTCCAGCTAGTCAGAGGAAACACATTACCCAAGACCACAATATCCACCTATCCACCTCTTCACCCACTCCTTGGACCACATGCTTTTCAGTATCCTGCCATTTCACTGTCCCATGATAGGAATGTCTCTTCCCTCCCTCAGGCTAGAAATTCCAGTTTGCAAAAAATTCTCAGCTTCTGGGCAGGTAATCATGTTCATAATATTCTGAATGTTCTTTGCTTAGCTCTGTCATGTGTCCCAGTGGTTGGTCCAGTTTTAGTAAAGTTACAACCACGTGATACTCAAGGCTCTGACAACATCTTGAAGTGGTCATTTAAGTTTCAATTCGTTCTGCAGTTTTGTCTTCCATTTTTGGTTGCTTGTTTTAAATCACTCATTCATTAATGATAGTCTTACATGAAAATGTTCTCTAAGGCACTGCAAAATGCAACAACCCTCTGGTTACCTATATTTTATTTTCTCCTTCTCCTCTTCCTCTTCTTCCTCCTCCTCTTCCTTCTAGCATGTTGGGTTACATCTAAGATCTTGTTTAACATAAGTAAGATTTTCTTTTCTGCTTTTCCTTTTCAGACAGTCTCCTTCAGTTACCCCAAGAACTCATTCTGTACTCATTCAATTCTCCATCCTCAAGCTCCCAAGTAGAACCTTGTGAGCAGACACACAAACTGGACACCTGAGTCCCAGTCAAACTGGTCAGTCACCAGGTTTGCCTGTATTTCTGGGACCAAGGTATTGCCAGATTGTGGAAATTTGTATTAAATGTTCACATTGATTTGGCTTCAGTGTTAAAAATCTGCAATTACCCATGCACAATGGTATTTTTGTTGTTTTTGTAATCTTGAGGAGAATACAAAAGGTATGAATAACATTACAAACATATTCTGGAATGGGAAAGAACCATGAAGTGTCTCAGCACAGGCAGACAGGTAAGAGAGAAGAGAAGGAGGACAAAGAAGAAAGGTAGGAATAGAGGGAGAAAGAAACAAGGTACCATGATAGAAGATAATTACTTGTACATAATTCTTTAAAAAGACATAATCAGAACAATTAATGATGTTGACTCCCCAGAGCTGACAATAGCAGAGTAGCCAAGATCCCAGATTTCAAAGAGTAAGAAGACAGAGTTACCAGATCCCAGCTTAAGGGAACTTACTATAAGGGCAGCCACCAGACAAGGTCTACTGCCTTCTGTAAAATGACCCATGACCCACAACCCTGGGGGAGAGATCTCTGGGCAATAAATATCCCAACTCAGGTTGTTCCCGTCCTTTTGTTTCTTAGTAATGCATACTAGTGGCTGGACCCAACCACAAGCCAGAGGCCATTTACAGAAAGTGTCTAAAGCTTCCTAGGACTCAGAGAAAGAAGGAAAGGGAGGCAGCAAGAATGAAATTAAGGCATGTGCACACAACACACACACACACACACATCATTTTCTTCCCTCCTACGTGCTAGTCAAGCACTCACTCTGACACTGAGCCACATCCCCTACCCGTTCTTTTTCTTTTTCTCTTTTTTTTTCTCAATGTTTTTATATTGAGACACAGTTGCACTAAGTTGCCAGGGATAGCCTAAGCATACTCTGTAGTCCAGGCAAGCCTTTAACTATCTTCCTTTTAACTTTTTCCAATTTAATCTTGACAGTTTCACGCATACATGCAATGGATTGAGAACATATCCACCACACTCTCTTGTTCTCTCACTCCTGTTAACCCCCCTTTTCTTCCCAAGTAGCCCCCTCTGACTTTTCCATCTTATTTTGTGTATGCAGGTTTTGTGCAGGTGACCATTCTCCAGCTTTTCAATCTTTCTACTCCCATTTTGGTGATGTTCCCTGAGCCTGGAGAAGGAGATGTCCCACTTAAGGCCATTCAACAGTCACTTAGTGTCAGCACTTTGTCCAGTTATGAGTCTCTATATTAACCAAAACCGCTCAGCCAAAGCCAAGAGAAGCACCAGTCTGGGTGCATACAAGGATTTAGAAGGCACTTAGACTGTGTGTCTGTTCAGCATAGTATCAATATTAAGGTCTTCCTAGGGCTTGCGAGCTCTGCAGTCACAGTATTTCCCCCAAGTTTACAACAGAATGGGAATTCCTTCCCATGGAGATAATTAATCATGACCTCATTACAGCAGTAGGAACACTTTGTCTGGCAGACATGAAGGTCTTGCAGTCTGCAGCATTCACGACTGTGTAAGACCAAAGATGCCTTTTGTCCCCTCCCCTAATCCCCAGCAGTCTGCATGCCACCTGCTGGTACCATGGTGCTGAGTGTTAAAGAAGCTTCCAGCTCAGTCCCAGCTTGATTTACATAAGTGCTTTGTCCCAACTATGTTGTGTCTTTAACCCTAGGGTCTTCTGGGTGACCAAGAGCAATGACAATAGCCTCCATTGTTTTGGGAGCCTTTTGGGGTTTCCTAGCCAGTATCTTGTAGGGAAATATCCTGCACTTGGCACTGAAACTTTTGATAAAGACCTATGAAATCTGAGGACAGCATTCTTCATTGATACAGGGTGACATTAGCCAGACTTTATAATAATTATGTCTTTATTTAGCTTGTAAAATAATAGGTTTCTATACAGAGTTTCCTTGTATTCTAAGTTGTGGTTACTTTCCCCAAGTCCCCACTACCTCATCAACCACCGATCCCCATTTTAACCTTTTCAGTCCTAATAACCCTCTCCTCTACTTTACCATGTGTACCACATGTTGTACCACTCCTCCTGCCAAGACATTTTTTCACACACACACAGTTTCTTCCGACACCTTTCTTCCTTCCTAGCTTTGACAAACACTCACCCCAACACAGAAATTTAAAATTTTGAAGCTAGGATCCCCACATGAGAAAAAATCATAATGGCATTTGTCTTTCTGGGCTGTGGTAATCCCCAGTCAGTGTAATATTTCCCACCTCTTTTCTGACATTGCAAACTTCCCTTTCTTCTTCACCGATGAGAATCCTGTTAGGTATATATACCCCATCTTCATTATGGAGTCATTAAGTGATGCATGTTTAAGCTGATTGCATTCCTTAGCTATTTTGAATAGAGCTGCAATGGGTGAGCGTCTGTTGCAGGATGGATATTTGATGACACTGTGAACCCCAAGGTTACCTTAGGGTGTTGCTCAGCCCTATGCACACACTTAATCCCTCTGCCTGGAATACAGACATATCTTGAATACAGACCTTTAACCTAAAACAATGAAGGTAAGATCAGTTTATAGGATGCACCCAGATTAAAAATTAATGTCTAATTGAGTGGCAGCTGAAGTGACCAATCAGAGAAAGATTTAACAGGATAAGGTATGACCAACTCTCATGAGAAGAGAAGAAAGGGGAGCTACTTAAAAAAAAAAAAAAAAAGCAATGCAGGGGCGGGGGGGGGGGGAGTGCAGGGGAAAGGGAAGTGAGAAGTCAGAAGATTAGAACAGATTGGCAGAGTTAGTTGGAGGCCAAGCAGAGCAATTTAGGAGAAGCTGGAAGAAGCCAGATTAAATCAGTCAGTTTGGAGAGGAATTTGAGCCAGAACAGGTGAGTTGAACCAGCCACCCAGAGATCAGAAAGAACTAGGAAGAGTGATTTTATTCAGCAGTAAGTCTGAAAACATTCTAGGCCTAGATTAGATTGTATGGAGACTAGAAGCTTCCAGGACTAGGCCTAGGTTAGCAGACAGAGGCAATAAGCTTCCAAGATGACAATTACATCAGGCGAATAAAAGTTATTTTTACAAGTGTCTCTGTAGTAGAATGTGGAGTCATTTGGGTATATGCCTAGATATAGCTCGGTCATGTGGTAGTTCTATTTTTAGCTTTTTGAGAAACCACCATTCTGGCTTCCACAGTGACTACACCAGTTTTCAGCCACACCAACAGTTTCCTTTTTCCATGGCCTCACCATCATTTGTTATTTGGTGTTTGTTTGTTTGTTTGTTTGTTTTGTTATATTCACTCTTACTGGGTGGGCTGAGATGGAATCTCAAAGTAGTCCTAATTTATACTTACCCATGGCTAAAGATGTTGAGCATTTTTAAAAATGGTTATTAGCCATTTGTACTTCTCTGTCCACTTCTGTACCCCCTCCTTCTTTTTAAATTGAGTTATTTGGTTTCTTGAAGGTTTTTTGAGTACTTTGCATGTTCTCGACATTAATTATCCATGCAGGTGGTAAGGATTTCTTTCCTCATTCTGTAGTCGCCCCTTCATTTAATTGATAGTTTCCTTTGTTGAAAAGAAAACCTTTAATTTGATAAGGTCCACCTGTCAATGGTTAGTCTTATATCAGGGCAACAGAAATCCTATTTAGAAAGTCCTAACTTTTGCCAACACCTCATACAGTGTTTTCTAGCTTTTACCTTAGAAGTTGCAGGTTTCATGTTAGGTCTTTGATATATTTGATGTTTGACCCTGGCTATTTGGAAATTTTTGTGCTTTCAAATGAATTTTAAGGTGGTTTTGTTTCATTCTTTTCTGTTAAGAGTGGCACTGGGGTTGTAATTGGTATTGTACTGAGTCTGTGGTTCACTTTGAGCATCTGTTCCCAGAGTGTAAAGTATCAAGGATTACAGAGCTTTCAAGCCCAGCTACATTATTCTTTTCTCTCCTCTTCTTTTTGTTCTCTCCCTTCCTTCCTTCCTTCCTTCCTTCCTTCCTTCCTTCCTTCCTTCCTTCCTTTCTTTCTTTCTTTCTTCCCCGCCCCCCTCTCTTCCCCTTTCTCCTTCTTTTTTCCTCCTCCAGTTCTTCTTCATTTTTGGAGACAGGGCCTCATATAGCCTTGGTTGTCCTCAAATTCACTATGCTGCTGAGGGCTTCCTTCCTTGAGCTCCTGATCTTTTGGGTTCCCTGGTTCCACTTCTCGGGCACTCAGATTTATAGGCATGAAGCACCATCATATGGAGCTCGCCCTATTGTTGTTAACTTCAAATTTGCCTTATGCTAGAAAGCCAAAACATCAAGGTGATAAGAAGTTCAGTGATTAGCACAGCTCTGCCCATACTCCTCATCCACATCCAGCCTGTAATTCTTACAAAGAACACACCCATCAGTCTGTGACCCCTGTTCACACGTACACTGCCCACTTGGCACTCTGCCTAAGATTAGTGGTTCTATAGTTCTGCACTACAGTCATTAAACAACATTTTTCCAAGGATAGTATGCAATCCAAATCCACCACCATAAAATTCCCTGTACCTCACAGTCATTCCAAGAGGCACAAAAGGAATAAGCAAGAGTCCCAGTTACCCATAGTAGCTGATGGTTTCTTTCCTATCTTCAAAACCTCCTAGTCTTGGACCCTGTCTTCATGTCTCTTCTCAAAGTCACTTCTCTCCTTCACTCCAAACTCCCAAGCATAGTTTCCTTAGTGGGTTTGCATTTTCACAAAGTCAACGTCTTCTTAAAACAGACTCTGTGTTCAGCCTGACAGCTACTAACTGCCAAAATCACAGCTTTCCTTTTGGAATAAGAAAGAAATATAAAACCATGGAAACAGACCCAGTTAGAATTCTCTTGGATTTTTCCTACTGAAACACAAGTAAAAGGCAATTTAATTTACATAAATCAAATTTAGAAATGTAGATAGACTTGGAACTTCTTAGCAGAAGCTAGAGTTGAGACTGACTCTAGCATATAATAGAATACAAAAATCAGCTTATAAGAGATAGAATAGCTGAACTTGGCATGGTGTCACATACCTTTAATTCAAGTACTCTGGAGGCAGAGCCAGGCTGATCTCTGTGTGTTCTGGTCAGTGTGTCCTACATATGAAACTCCAGGCTAGTCAAGGCTATATACTGAGACCCTTTCTCAAGAAGAAAAGACAAAAACCAACAAACAGATAACAAAGTACCCACAGCATTATCACTTATCTCATTAAATATATCCTCTCTCCTCCTCTTAGCTTCCATGTACCTGTGCCTGGGAGGCTGATAAGGAGGAAGAAGGTGGGAAGATGAAGGTAGCTACAGTTTGACATCAATTTCAAACATCTACATCTTGTATCATCTGTCATTTCTAAAACAAGTGCTCTCCTGAATGAATACTGAATCACTGGGCTTTCTGGAGCTGGTGGAATCATATCATCTACTTGGAGAAAATAAAACAAGAACAAGAAAACAACAACAACAACAGCAGCAGCAACAACCACCCTAGCTTTAACGAACCTGAATTTGAGTCCCTGGCCTATGATCTCCTAACCTATGACAAAGTCATGCAAACAGTCTGAATATGGGCTTTGAGAATCTGAGGGAAGAATTAGAAATAATAAACATAAGGCCCTTTTGTAGTACCTAGGAAGACACCAGAAAAACAATAGTACCTCCTACTATTATGGAAGTTTTATTAAACCACAGAAAAGGCAAACCTGCAAACTTGATAGATCCAAACTGAGCTGAAGTAGGCACAGTAACTCAGATAAGTACAGGAGAGGTTGGGGCAGAGAATCACAAGTTTGAGGTCACCCTGGGCCATATAGTGAGCTTCAGTCCAGCCTGTGCCCCTGTGTTCACAGAGTAACACCCATCAAAAAACAAAACAAAACAAAACAAACAAACAAAAACCATGGATAGGATCAGTTGAAGAGATCAAGTCTTTAGGAAGTATTCAAGTCTGTTCTTCCTTACTTTCTTGGGGAAAAGAGAGAGATGAGCTGGGACAAAGGACATCAAGAATCCAAATCCAGCATTTTCTTGACAGTCTTCTATTTCACATAGCATCATGGCCTATTTCTGTAGGCTCATGCAGCTTGCTTAATAATCTTGGCCATAATAGAGACAAGGAGAGTGCCAAATAATCTTGAGGGACAAGAACACATTGAGATCACCAGACACTAAGATGAAGGCGTGTCCAGCTACACCTGCTCAGCACTCTTCATGAAAATTATTTCTTAAGCCACTGAGAGTTGACTGATGATGGGAGTGTGAATAATGCTCTAGAGTAAACTTCACCTGATGAATATCAGAATAGCCATGAAACCTATCCTGTGGCTGTCTCACAAACAGTCAAGCAACCACCAACCAAGCCTTGTCCTTGAAGATTGTGGGAATACCCACAATCACTCCTTAATATCTTTGTATTGAGTTTCACCCCTTTTATACTTAATAAATAAAATTTTAGGCTAGAGCTGGCAAAATGGTTCAGTGGGTAAAGGTACTTACTACAAAGCCTAATGAATACCTATAACCAATGTGGTCAAAGGAGGAAACAGACTCTCATGGGTTGTCCACTAACCACCATACCATACCATGGCAGACACATGCCTGCTTGAGCAAGTAGGCTGCATACACATGTATACATATATGCACAAAAAGACGATAAATGAAACGTGTGAAAAGTACTTAATTTTATTTATTGTTATTATGTGCACATGTGTATAATGTGTGTGTAATTGTAGATATGCACATGTATATGTGTGATTGTTAGATGGCAAGCTGCATAAATTGATTCTTCCACCATGGGTCCCAGGGATTGATCTCAGGCTTGTTAAGAAGTACTCTTCACACATTAATACTACTAGGCTGATAACTTTCTTGGCATAATTCACATTATTGCTTTTTTAATATTATAATTAAATAGCTAATTAGCATTCATACATATCAGTACAATAGCATTATTCTGTTTTCTTGGGGCTTTATGTACTTCATGATGTTCTTTAAATACCCTGCTCCCTATTTTAGTATTAGGGAAACCATTCTCTTCATGGGACTTATTTTTTTTTTTTTTTTGGAGAAAACACTTTTATTTTTTATTTTTTTTAATTTTTAATATTTTTATTACATATTTTCCTCAATTACATTTCCAATGCTATCCCAAAAGTCCCCCATAGCGCCCCCCACTTCCCTACCCACCCATTCCCATTCTTTTGGCCCTGGCATTCCCCTATATTGGGGCATATAAAGTTTGCAAGTCCAATGGGCCTCTCTTTCCATTGATGGCCAACTAGGCCATCTTTCGATACATATGCAGCTAGAGACAAGAGCTCCGGGGTTCTGATTAGTACATCATGTTGTTCCAACAATAGGGTTGCAGATCCCTTTAGCTCCTTGGGTACTTTCTCTAGCTTCTCCATTGGGAGCCCTGTGATACATCCAATAGCTGACTGTGAACATCCACTCCTGTGTTTGCTAGGCCCCGGCATCGTCTCACAAGAGACAGCTATATTTGGGTCCTTTCAGCAAAATCTTGCTAGTGTATGCAATGGTGTCAGCATTTAGAAGCTGATTATGGGATGGATCCCTGGATACGGCAGTCTCTAAATGGTCCATCCTTTCATCACAGCTACGAACTTTGTCTCTGTAACTCCTTCCCTGGGTGTTTTGTTCCCAATTCTAAGAAGGTGCACAGTGTCCACACTTTGGTCTTCATTCTTCTTGAGTTTCATGCGTTTATCAAATTGTATCTTATATCTTGGGTATCCTAAGTTTTGGGCTAATATCCACTTATCAGTGAATACATATTGTGTGAGTTCTTTTGTGATTGTGTTACTTCACTCAAGATGATGCCCTCCAGGTCCATCCATTTGGCTAGGAATTTCATAAATTCATTCTTTTTAATAGCTGAGTAGTACTCCATTGTGTAAATGTACCATAATGTCTGTATCCATTCCTCTGTTGAGGGACATCTGGGTTCTTTCCAGCTTCTGGCTATTATAAATAGGGCTGCTATGAACATAGTGGAGCATGTGTCCTTTTTACCGGTTGGGACATCTTCTGGATATATGCCCAGGAGAGGTATTGCTGGATCCTCCGGTAGTACTATATCCAATTTTCTGAGGAACCACCAGACTGATTTCTAGAGTGGTTGTACAAGCTTGCAATCCCACCAACAATGGAGGAGTGTTCCTCTTTCTCCACATCCTCACCAGCATCTGCTGTCACCTGAGTTTTTGATCTTAGCCATTCTGACTGGTGTGAGGTGGAATCTCAGGGTTGTTTTGATTTGCATTTCCCTGATGATTAAGGATGTTGAACATTTTTTCAGGTGCTTCTCTGCCATTCGGTATTCCTCAGGTGAGAATTCTTTGTTCAGTTCTGAGCCCCATTTTTTAATGGGGTTATTTGACTTTCTGGAGTCCACCTTCTTGAGTTCTTTATATATATTGGATATTAGTCCCTTATCTGATTTAGGATAGGTGAAGATCCTTTCCCAATCTGTTGGTGGTTTTTTTTGTCTTATTGATGGTGTCTTTAGCCTTGCAGAAGCTTTGTAGTTTCATGAGGTCCCACTTGTCAATTCTCGAACTTACAGCACAAGCCATTACTGTTCTATTCAGGAATTTTTCCCCTGTGCCCATATCTTCAAGGCTTTTCCCCACTTTATCCTCTATAAGTTTCAGTGTCTCTGGTTTTATGTGAAGTTCCTTGATCCACTTAGACTTGACCTTAGTACAAGGAGATAGGAATGGATCGATTCGCATTCTTCTACATGTTAACAACCAGTTGTGCCAGCACCATTTGTTGAAAATGCTGTCTTTCTTCCACTGGATGTTTTTAGCTCCCTTGTCGAAGATCAAGTGACCATAGGTGTGTGGGTTCATTTCTGGGTCTTCAATTCTATTCCATTGGTCTATTTGTCTGTCACTATACCAGTACCATGCAGTTTTTATCACAATTGCTCTGTAGTAGAGCTTTAGGTCCGGCATGGTGATTCCACCAGAGGTTCTTTTATCCTTGAGAAGAGTTTTTGCTATCCTAGGTTTTTTGTTATTCCAGATGAATTTGCAGATTGCACTTTCTAATTCGTTGAAGAATTGATTTGGAATTTTGATGGGGATTGCATTGAATCTGTAGATTGCTTTTGGCAAGATAGCCATTTTTACAATGTTGATCCTGCCAATCCATGAGCATGGGAGATCTTTCCATCTTCTGAGATCTTCTATAATTTCTTTCTTCAGAGACTTGAAGTTTTTATTATACAGATCTTTCACTTCCTTAGTTAGAGTCACGCCAAGATATTTTATATTATTTGTGACTATTGAGAAGGGTGTTGTTTCCCTAATTTCTTTCTCAGCCTGTTTATTCTTTGTGTAGAGAAAGGCCATTGATTTGTTTGAGTTAATTTTATATCCAGCTACTTCACCGAAGCTGTTTATCAGGCTTAGGAGTTCTCTGGTGGAATTTTTAGGGTCACTTATATATACTATCATATCATCTGCAAAAAGTGATATTTTGACTTCATCTTTTCCAATTTGTATCCCTTTGATCTCCTTTTGTTGTCGAATTGCTCTGTCTAGGACTTCAAGTACAATGTTGAATAGGTATGGAGAAAGTGGACAGCCTTGTCTAGTCCCTGATTTTAGAGGGATTGCTTCAAGCTTCTCACCATTTACTTTGATGTTGGCTACTGGTTTGCTGTAGATTGCTTTTATCATGTTTAGGTATGGGCCTTGAATTCCTGATCTTTCCAAGACTTTTATCATGAATGGGTGTTGGATCTTGTCAAATGCTTTTTCTGCATCTAACGAGATGACCATGTGGTTTTTGTCTTTGAGTTTGTTTATATACTGGATTACGTTGATGGATTTCCGTATATTGAACCATCCCTGCATCCCTGGGATGAAACCTACTTGGTCAGGATGGATGATTATTTTGATGTGTTCTTGGATTCAGTTAGCAAGAACTTTATTGAGGATTTTTGCATCAATATTCATAAGGGATATTGGTCTGAAGTTTTCTATCTTTGTTGGGTCTTTTTGTGGTTTAGGTATCAGAGTAATTGTGGCTTCATAGAATGAGTTGGGTAGAGTACCTTCTGTTTCTATTTTGTGGAATAGTTTGTGAAGAACTGGGATTAGATCTTCTTTGAAGGTCTGATAGAACTCTGAACTAAACCCATCTGGTCCTGGGCTTTTTTTAGTTGGGAGACTATTAATGACTGCTTCTATTTCTTTGGGGATATAGGGCTGTTTAGATCATTAACCTGATCTTGATTCAACTTTGGTACCTGGTATCTGTCTAGGAACTTCTCCATTTCATCCAGGTTCTCCAGTTTTGTTGAGTATAGCCTTTGGTAGAAGGATCTGATGGTGTTTTGGATGTCTTCAGAATCTGTTGTTATGTCTCCTTTTTCATTTCTGATTTTGTTAATTAGGATGCTTTCCCTGTGCCCTCTAATGAGTCTGGCTAAGGGTTTATCTATCTTGTTGATTTTCTCAAAGAACCAGCTCCTTGATTGGTTGATTCTTTGAATAGTTTTTCTTGTTTCCACTTGGTTGATTTCGCCCCTGAGTTTGATTATTTCCTGCCGTCTACTCCTCTTGGGTGAATTTGCTTCCTTTTGTTCTAGTGCTTTTAGGTATGTTGTCAAGCTGCTAATGTGTGCTCTCTCTAGTTTCCTTTTGGAGGCACTCAGAGCTATGAGTTTTCCTCTTAGAAATGCTTTCATTGCGTCCCATAAGTTTGGGTATGTTGTGGCTTCATTTTCATTGAACTCTAAAAAGTCCTTAATTTCTTTCTTTATTCCTTCCTTGACCAAGGTATCATTGAGAAGAGTGTTGTTCAATTTCCACGTGAAAGTTGGCTTTCTATTATTTATTTTGTTATTGAAGATCAGCCTTAGTCCATGGTGATCTGATAGGATGCATGGGACAATTTCAATATTTTTGTATCTGTTGAGGCCTGTTTTGTGACCAATTATGTGGTCAATTTTGGAGAAGGTACCATGAGGTGCTGAGAAGAAGGTATATCCTTTTGTTTTAGGATAGAATGTTCTGTAGATATCTGCCAGATCCATTTGATTCATAATTTCTCTTAGTTTCTCTGTGTCCCTGTTTAGTTTCTGTTTCCATGATCTGTCCATTGGTGAAAGAGGTGTGTTGAAGTCTCCCACTATTATTGTATGAGGTGCAATGTGTGCTTTGAGATTTACTAAAGTTTCTTTAATGAATGTGGCTGCCTTTGTATTTGGAGCATAGATATTCAGGATTGATAGTTCCTCTTGGAGGATTTTACCTTTGATGAGTATGAAGTGTCCCTCCCTGTCTTTTTTAATGACTTTGGGTTGGAAGTCAATCTTATCAGATATTAGAATGGCTACTCCAGCTTGTTTCTTCATACCATTTGCTTGGAAAATTGTTTTCCAGCCTTTCATTCTGAGGTAGTGTCTATCTTTTTCTCTGAGATGAGTTTCCTGTAAGCAGCAAAATGTTGGGTCTTGTTTGTGTAGCCAGTTTGTTAGTCTATGTCTTTTTATCGGGGAGTTGAGTCCATTGATATTAAGAGATATTAAGGAAAAGTAATTGTTGTTTCCTGTTATTTTTGTTGTTAAAGTTGGCATTCTGTTCTTGTGGCTGTCTTCTTTTAGGTTTGTTGAGGGATTACCTTCTTGTTGTTTCTAGGGCGTGGTTCCTGTCCTTGTATTGGTTTTTTTCTGTTATTATCCTTTGAAGGGCTGGATTCGTGGAGAGATAATGTGTGAATTTGGTTTTGTCGTGGAATACTTTGGTTTCTCCATCTATGTTAATTGAGAGTTTGGCTGGGTATAGTAGCCTGGGCTGGAATTTGTGTTCTTTTAGTGTCTGTATAACATCCGTCCAGGATCTTCTGGCTTTCATAGTCTCTGGTGAAAAATCTGGTGTAATTCTGATAGGCTTGCCTTTATATGTTACTTGGCCTTTTTCTCTAACTGCTTTTAGTATTCTATCTTTATTTAGAGCATTTGTTGTTCTGATTATTATGTGTCGGGAGGTATTTCTTTTCTGGTCCAGTCTATTTGGAGTTCTGTAGGCTTCTTGTATGTTCATGGGCATCTCTTTCTTTAGATTTGGGAAGTTTTCTTCTATAATTTTGTTGAAGATGTTTGCTGGTCCTTTGAGTTGAAAATCTTCATTCTCATCCACTCCTATTATCCGTAGGTTTGGTCTTCTCATTGTGTCCTGTATTTCTTGGATGTTTTGAGTTAGGATCTTTTTGCATTTTACATTTTCCTTGATTGTTGTGCCGATGTTCTCTATGGAATCTTCTGCACCTGAGAATTTCTCTTCCATCTCTTGTATTCTGTTGCTGATGCTCGTATCTATGGTTCCAGATTTCTTTCCTAGGGTTTCTATCTCCAGTGTTGCCTCATTTTGGGTTTTCTTTATTGTGTCTACTTCCCTTTTTAGGTCTAGTATGGTTTTGTTCATTTCCATCATCTGTTTGGATGTGTTTTCCTGTTTTTCTGTAAGGACTTCTACCTGTTTGATTATGTTATCCTGTTTTTCTTTAAGGATTTGTAACTCTTTAGCAGTGTTCTCCTGCAATTCTTTAAGGGATTTTTGTGCTTCCTCTTTACTGTCTTCTACCTGTTTACCAGTGTTCCTTTGTATTTCTTTAAGTGTGTTATTAAAGTCCTTCTTGAAGTCCTCTACCATCATCATGAGATATGCTTTTAGATCCGTGTCTAGCTTTTCCGGTGTGTTGGGGTGCCCTGGACTGGGCGAAGTGGGAGTGCTGGGTTCTGATGATGGTGAGTGGTCTTGGTTTCTGTTAGTAAGATTATTACGTTTACCTTTCGCCATCTGGTAATCTCTGGGGTTAGTTGTTGTCGTTGTCACTGTTTAAAGATTGGAGCAGAAGCTGTGTTCCACTCACCAGCAGTCTCAAAATCCTGTGGCGGGGGTGCTTTTCTGACCGGAAGAGGCTTGTGGCCCTATGTAGGCCGGATTTCTGCCTCCCCAACCAAAGCAGTCTCAGGTCCCACGTGATTGGACTGGAGCAGAAGCTGTGTTCCACTCACCAGCAGTCTCAAAATCCTTTGGCGGGGGTCGTGGGTAGCTGGCGGGTGTCAGCCGACCCTGTGCTCTAGCTACCCCGGTGCTGATCCGGCCGGATGAGGCCTGTGGCCCTACTCAGGCCGGTTTCTGCTTCCCTAACTAATGCAGTCTCAGGTCCCGTGCGCAATTGGATTGGAGCAGAAGCTGTGTTCCACTCACCAGAAGTCTTAAGATCCTGTGGAGGGTGTTGTGGGTAGCTGGCGAGTGTCAGCCGACCCTGTGCCCTAGCTACCCTGGTGCTTTTTCTTCATGGGACTTATGCAAATCTTTTCTAGTTTCGGTGAGGAGGGTGTGATTGGGCCTCATTATGCAATCTATGCTAGCCTCAAACTCTTGATCCTCTAGGCCTCAGTTTCCCAAGTTCAAGGATTATGGGTGTATGCTCGCATGTGGTTTAGGTTAGGAATTCTGAAAGTGACTCAAGCTCATGACATCAAAACAGTTGAGAATGGGAGTCAGAACCTGATATATAACCATGGCTAAACTACTGCCCACCTTCTGATTTACAGGTATTTGGGGTTTCTTGTTTTCTAGAATGGCAAAAGATAATAGCAGTCACTCAAAACATCATCCCCCAAGGCAAAGTAATGTGGTGACTTATTCTTATGGTTTTGTTTTTATGAACTAATTTAATTGAACTGAAGTCTCCATGGTTGATATTTCTAATTTCTGTTTTTAATTTGTCACTCTTGAAACAAGCTTCAAATTAATTTTCTCGTTTTGTTTCCAGGTGTATGTGTGAAATCCATATGGGCTCATGTGGAGGATGGAGGGAGGATAAAGGAGAACTCACAGGAGTTGGTGCTTTCCTTCTACCACATGGCTCCTAGGGTTTGAACACAGACACCAGGCTTGGTAGCAAGTTCTCTTACCAACTGAGACATCTTGCCAGATCCCGACCCCCCCCCCCCAAAAAAAAATCAATGATTTTTATAATGAGTGCATGCATTTTGCATATATGTATACTTGCAGGCCAGAATTTGGTATTGGGTGTCCTTTATTGCTTTCTGCTATCCCCCAAATTTCCTCAATTTGCAGTTGTTTAATTGAAGTACCCTACATAGGGTGACAATGCTCCTCTCAGAAGGCATACATTATCAAACAAAAACTACCAGGTATAGAATACCTTCCTTCATGTCATTGGTAAAGAGTATATCAAAGAACACCACACACCCCAAATAATACAGGATATCACCATTGGTTTCAATTGTCTACCAGAACTTGATGGTATAATCAAATTGCAGAAGACATCACAAATTTTGGACTAGGGCATAAGTCAACATGGTCCTGTGTGAGGAATTGCAGGCTGGTCTCCAGTTGAGTTGAGGTCTGAACCCCGAAAATGGTGGTAATTCACCTACATGACACGGTAGGTATTCTCTCATGCTCCTGGAACTCTGGCTCCTGCCTAAGTTACCATCCCTACAACTCCCCAGAAAAGAAGCATGGCTAGAAGTCATGTAGGCAATGGCCCAAGCTTCTGACCTTCAGGCTAAACTCCTCCCCAGTTACCTAGCAACAGTAAAGACCATAAAAAGGGCAGTTCGGCCCCTGCTTGCTCTCTTACTTCTCACTCTCCTACTTGTCTCCCTTTTACTCCTCACTCTTACACTCTCTCCTCTCTGTCTTCTCCTCTCTCCCTTTTACTCTCTTTTTCTCTCTAACCTTCTCTCTCTCTCTCTCTCCTCCTTTCCTTTCTCTCTTCCCCCCTGCTTTTCTACAATAAAGCTCTAAAACCATAGAATGTCTCTGCTCATCAAGTCCCACTGCGCTTGGAGGATGGAATAAGCTTTCTCCTAATGAGCCGTTTTTTTAATCTCCTGATGGAAGGCCTTCCTGTGCTCCAGTCAAGATACGCTGCACTCACTCTCACCAGTGTTGGGAACCTCTTCCCTCATCCCTCTCTCCCATAACCCCAGTGGCTTTAACAAAGTAACTCCAGGAATCCCAGGTAGGGCTGCCCCTTGCCCCCCCCCCACCCCCCAAGAGTGGGTCAGAGGCTTAGATGACCAACTGGAGATGAGTGGAAGGTAGTTAGCAGCCCTCCCATGCCTGACTGACCAGAGTATAGGTGGAACTCTGGCGGGGTGTGGGTCTTCCCCTTCTCCTCTTCCCCAGGGCCCCCCTTATTAGTTCCTAACCTACCTAGTATGGCTAGCTTTCACAGTACTAGAAGGTGTTTTGTAAGCTTTTAGGAAGAAAATGTGTCAAGGGCTTTACCCCTGCCCCTTCAATGTGAATTCTACTAGCTATAGTCATGGTCATCCCAGTGGTACAACAGTAACTAGGTGCAATAGTACCTAGTAGTATTGGTACAATAGTAGGTAGTGGCATTTATGGGGATAACAAATAGCTTTCTGACTGGGTCTAAAACCTGCTTTACAGGAGGGAACTCAAGCCTGGTATTATAAACTAGCCCCCAAGCCCACAGCTAGTAAGACCATGTGCCCTATGGAAGAAAAGCTCCCTTCTAAATACTTATCTTTATATGTTAAGAATAGTGCAGCTCTTACTCATCATCAGAGTTTCTTATTCCAGCACTTACAAGTTGACAGAGAGGCAAAGTGTAGACAATTAGTGACTGTCAGATGCTGGAACCAAAATGGAGCTCAATATCTTCTCCTTTCAAAGTTCAGAGACTATCAAAGAAGAAAGAGGTGATGGTGGGGACTGTAGGAAGCAGAAGTCTAGGGAGAGAGTATGAAATAGTGCCTCCTGCCAGGACCATCACACTCATGAACTCACAGCAGCAGCTGTGGCTGCCTGTTCAACATCAAGCCAGTCTGTCAACATTCCATCAGGGATGGGGATAGGACTTACTCAGGAGGCCTCACCCTTAGCTGATAGCTATTAGCAGTTGATGGCTGCCAGGGGAGGGAGAGAGAGTCAGTTTTCTTCATGGGTGTGGCTCTTCTTAGGTTGGCCATGCTCCAATGAATGGCTCTACACACCCACGTGCAAACAAGCAGCTCTAGTCGGACTCATTGGGATATAAGGAAAAAGGAGGAGGAGCAGGAGGAGGAGAAAGACAAGATGAAGGAGAAGGAGGAAGAGGAAGAGAACAGAGTTGAGAGGAAGAGGTGGGGTGGCGGGGCACCTATATCAGAAGAGGGAGGGGGCATATGATCTAAATACATTGTGTACATGTATTAAATCCTCAAAAAAGTAAATTTAAATTTAAAAAAATGTGTTGGCAAGGTGGCTCAACTGGTTAAGTACCTGATGTGGAAGCTGGATAGGACAGCAATGTGGTGCAAGTCTATAACCTCAGAGTCAGGAGTGGAGGCAGATTTACCCTGGAGTCTGGCTAGATTTCTATTCCAAAATATAAAGTGGAGAATGATGAAGCAAGACATTTTATGACATTACTGGTGGACCTCCACATTTACTTGCAGGGGCAAAAAAAAGCATCTGTACACACACATACATACACACCCCAAAAACTAAAGGGCTGGACATGGCTCAATGTTAGAGTGATTACTTGTATCCACAAGTCCTGGGTTCACTCCTCAGTATCATACAAGAATCAGATAGAGAGAGGATGGAGTCTGATTGGTGACTTGTATCTTTAGTTTTAGCACTTGGGAAACTGAGGTCAACCATGGAGACAGAGTGAATTTTGGGCTAGCCTGAGCTACAGCATGAAACTTTCAAGAAAGAAAAGGAGGAGGATCAAGAGGAAGAACAGGAGGAGGAAGAGGTGGAAGACAGAAGGAAGAAAAAGAAAAAAAAATCCAATTAAACAGTTGTTTGTAAGGGCAATCACTAACAGACTGCTGCAGTAGTAGATAAATATGCTAAAGAGAATGGGGAAGAGAAACACTCATTAGAGATTTTTTTTTTTCTCTGCTAGGGTCTCAAGGAGACCAGGCTGGCTTTGAGCTCATCACCATCTCTCCAGTGGTGACTTTATGCAGTGCTGAGGATTGAACCTGGGTCCCCATGGTTGCTAGGTAAGTGCTCTCCCCACTGAGCCACACACTTAGCTCCAGACATTCATTAGAAATCCCTTTTCTTCTCTTTCTTGTCTTTTTGAGAGGCAGAGTCTCAAGTAGCCCAGGCTGGCCTTAAACTGACTGTATAATTTAGTATCACTGTGAACTTACCACCTGTTGGTCTCTAAGCCTAAATACAGAGTTTACACCACCAGGCCTGTCCTCAAAAGGAACGTGTTTAGTCTTTCCAACCCTCCTATATTATTTTTATTCTTTCTTAAATCAGAAATGGGAGTTAATAAGTATATTTTTATAGGCTTAATCACAGGGGTTAAGACAAAGAGAATTATTCAGAATAAAGTAGCAATCAAGACCAGAGACTTGAGTTTCTGAGAAGAATCCCAGAAGAAGATATGTACTATTAGTCTTCTGTAGGCGAGAGTGTGTTTCCCAGAATGATCACGTGTACCAAAAATTTAAGACACTACATCTTCAACCGAAGTTGATATTAGGTATACCATAAAGTTTTCATGAAATTTAATTCCCGAAGAAATAGGAATGTGAGGGTATGAATAAATTCATGAAGTAGTGAAGACAACTAAACAATAAGCAAAGCAGATGTAAGTAGCACCCCCCTCCCCCCCAAGGAAGGAAGGGAGGGAGGGAGAAATATTTATGAAAAGGCAGAAGAGAACTTTTTATGGAAAGTGATATATTTTATTCCTAGTTTCAGAGTGTTCCAAGATGCTCTAAGGGAAAATTGCATGCAGCTGTTTGCTTTCCCCTCCAGACGCTCTAATTGGAATGATCTGCCCTTCTTCAGTAGCCAGCAAGCCTTAGGATTCTGCAGATAGTTCAGTGTTTGCAGGTTCTCTGCAACTGCGGAAAAGGGTGCCCGCTTGAGAGGGAGACTCAGACTCTTTCCCCATATGCTTCGTGAAAGATGCCTTTACCTGCTCAGCATCTTTCCAGCTCTCCTATATTTATTTTTATTTTTTCTTAAAGCAGAATTCAGAGTTAAAAAATATTTTATAGGCTTAGTCACAAGGGTTAAGGCAAAGAGAAGAACTCAGAATGAAGTAACAACCCAGAGCATAGATGTGAATTTCTCAGAAGAGTCCCAGAAACTAATCCATATCCAACTGTAGGTACAGGATCCTTAAAGAAGAATTCCCTCTTTTATTCATTTTGTTTTGTTTTGTTTTGGTTTTGGTTTTTTTTTTTTTTTGGTTTGTTTTGTTTTGTTTTTCCCTTTTTTTCGAGACAGGGTTTCGCTGTGTAGCCCTGGCTGTCCTGGAATTCACTCTGTAGACCAGGCTGGCCTTGAACTCAGAAATCCGCCTGCCTCTGCCTCCCAAGTGCTGGGATTAAAAGCGTGCGCCACCACTGCCCAGCCCCTCTTTTATTATTGTGACTTACAAAATTTAAAGCAGGGTGTGGTGGCTCAGGCTGTCATTCCAACACTTTGGAGGCTGAGGCAGGAGGATGATTATGAGTCTAAATTTGAGGCTAGTCTGGCTACATAGTGAGCTCTATTCCAGTTTAGGGTATAGAATAAAATCCTGTCGCCCCCAAATATAACAAACTGTGGGATTTAGATGCACATTGTGGTGGTTTGAATAAGAATAGCCTCTACAGGCTTATATATTTAAATTCTTAGTCACCGCAGAGAGAAAGGGAAAGGATTAGGAAGTGTGGCCTTGTTTAAGAAACTGGGGGAGGACTTTGAAGTTTCAAAAGACATGCCAGACTATCTCTCTCTCTCTCTCTCTCTCTCTCTCTCTCTCTCTCTCTCTCTCTGCCTGTGGATCAGGATGCAGTTCTCAGATACTGCTCTAGTGCCTGCCTGCATGCTGATAATGGACTAAACCTCTGAAACTGTAAGCAAGTCACCAGTTAAATGTTTTGTTTTATAACAGTTGCCTTGGTCATAGTGTCTCTTCACAGCAATTGAATCCTGACTAAGGCACACATACATACACACACGTATATATAATATATATGTATTGTATATACATGTATGCTACATATTTAATGTACTTATGAATATATTTACATACATATACACATATATATGTATAATATATCATCCACATATGTATGATATATGTTATATATGTAATATATACATATTATATGTGTGTGTGTGTCTCACATTTGTGGCTCTAATTGCATTCCAATTGGGGCAGTGTTGATCTAAATTATAATCTCCCCAAATATCCTGGCTATCCTTTTAGGTCCTGTTTTTAGCACCTAATGGGACCAAACAGTAACTATTCTGAGAGCAATGTTATCATATGTGAATGGAATGGGATAATTAGGCTCCTACCTCCTTCCAACACTGCTAGGGATACTCTGCAATTTTTACTTTCTATTTATACCTTAAGATGCCAACCTGTGCTCGACAGTGATGGCACACACCTTTAATCCCAGCACTTGGAAGGCAGAGGCAGGCAGATTTCAGAGTTCAAGGCCAGCCTGGTCTACAGAGTGAGTTCCAGGACAGCCAGGGCTACACAGCGAAACCCTGTCTCGAAAAACCAAAAAAAAAGATGCCAACCTGCTTCCCTTCTTTGGGGTTTTATCATGTCAGGTTTACATGACTAGTTCCCTGTTTTAGTTACGTAAATGTGTTGTTGCTTCTTCTAAACTCACCATAGTCAATTAGGACCAATTTGTCTTTTCCCTGGGGTGATTTGCTGGATAGTCTCCTGTCAACTCTGCCTCATCCTGAGCCTCCTTGAAGCCAGAAACTATACTTCCCAGCATCTCTTTCTCTACTACCTACTTCCAGCTGGGAATCTGTCAGCTGGAAAGCAAAAGAGGAGGAAGCCAAGGTTCCCCAAAGCCAGTTACAGGAAGATACCTGGGCAAAGTACAGGTTTCAAGATCCTTCCAGAAGAACTTCTGGAGAAGCTGCCAACTCGGAGGTGCAGGTGTGGTGCTGGGAAGGTAATAAACTTCAAAACTCTTGCCTTTCAAGGACTTTCAGTGAGATTCTAAAATGGCCTTACCAAATTTGGTCTCAGAACATATATAAGTTACTTTTCTATTGCTATAATAAAACACTATGGCTTATACTTCCAGAGGTATAAGAGTCCCTCATGGCAGGGAATCATAGCATATGGTGGCAAGAATACCTGAGAGCTCAGATCTCAAATGGCAAAGCAGGTACAGAGAACACACTGGGAATGGCCAGGTCCTCTTAAACCTCAAAGCTCATCTTCAGTGACACGCTTTCTCTAACAAAGTCACACCTGAGGCTCTCCAAACAGGACCACCAACTGGGGACCAAGTACTCAAATACCAGAGCCTGGGGGTGGAGGGCAGTTTCACCACAGAATTATAATTGCAATAAAACTATTTATTCGTCTTTGTGGAGAGGGCACATGCTCGAGTGTTGAGGGAAGTCAGAGGATAGTCAGTGAGGGTTCATTCTCTCTGTGAACCATGTGTGCCTTAGGGACTGAACTTAAGTCACCATTGTGGTGGCAAACACCTTTACCCTCTGAGCCATCTTGCCAATCCTTTATTTACTTTTAAGGAAGCTCTCTAAATTGTTTTGGCTTTAGGTATCATCAAACTTGGATACCAGTGAAGGACTACCAACAGCTTCCTCCAAGAGACAGCATAGCCTCCAGAGGGACACCAAATGCTGAGAGATTGGAGAATGCTGCTCTGACTCTCTCCCTCTGCTTTTGCAACCCTCGTGGATGTTCTGCCCTTCTTCTTACTAGGAAAATAGTAGCATTTGTTCTCAGGATCGAGATAAGATAGCCAATGTTTTAAAATGACTTCTGTCTGCAACAGCCTTTGTATCCAATTTACCTATAATTCAAGGAATAACAATTACATATTTCTAAGAGAAATAATAAATGATAGGTATAATAACTCATCCTATAGTCTGCAAACTTGTGAGCATGAGACAGTAGGCCTGTCCTGAGTTCCAGGACAGCCTGTGCTACACTGGGAGACCATGTCTCAGAAAAGGACATTAAAGAGGATTGAAAAAAAGATAAGGGAAAGCACTTGAATGTCACACAAAGATCTCAGAGGGAGAAATCTAAAGTAACAACTGTTCTTCATAGTGCAGTGTTTTGTTTGGTGTAGAGGAGCTCTTCCTGGTTGTGTGAGAGCATGAGTGAATGAAGAGGTGGAGGACCCGGTGCCTATGTGCATCTGTACCCAAGGTAATTCCAAGTAAAGATTATTAAGATGACATAGGTTGTGTTCTTTTACCCTTTCTCTCTATCTAGCTCAGGATCAAGAACTCTCAGCTGCTTTTTTTTTTTTTTTTTTTTTTTTTTTTAAAGAATGAGTAGAGGGGTAACTATTATGGTACAAATTCTAGGAAGCCTCCTTAACAACATCTACAATTTCTTTAAGGTCCTCCAGAGATTAGGAGTTATTCGACAACAGTGGATATATATATATTTTTTTCCTCCAGGTGTGGCACATTTGCCATCCCTAAAGTCAAGAAGTGGATGGGGGAAGTTGAGGGAGGGGTTAACGTGGGTAATGATCATGATATACACATGTGTATTATATACGTTTGACCTTGTCAAGGAATAAGTAAAAGGTATTCTAAAAATAAAAGAGAAGTAGAGACAGGAGTTCAAGGTCGGCCTCAGTTACATAGCAAGTTCAAAGTCAGCTGGGGCTACAAGAGATCTTGTCTCAAAAACCAACCAACCAAACAAGCAAAACCATCTTGATGGGGCTGGAGAGAAGGGTCATCTATTAAGGGTACTTGCTTCACTTAGTTCCCAGAATCCATATGGTAACTCACCACCATTGTATCTCCAGTTATAGGGGATCCTGTGCCTTCTTCTGGTTTCCGTGGGCACCAGACACATATGTAGAGCATATGAAGGCAAACACTCATACACATAAAATAGAATACGTTTTTGAAGCCTTGATATTGGATCACTTTGATGAGTTCAACTGCCCTCATTTTTTTTTTTTTCTCCTTGTAACACAATTCTGACTGGTAAGCAGTAATGATCACCATTCTGTTAGGATAAGAAAAGCAATGGCCATCCCTAACCAGCATAAAGCACAACTTACAATTTAACTATAAGAACCATTAGCATGGGACTTTCCCAAGCAACACCTATATTTTACATTTAAGAGCAAATTCTTAATGTTATTCACATTTCATATTCATATTTTCATTTGATTTCAATATAGAACATGCAGTGATACTATTTAAAAACTGAGAACTTACAATTAAACTTTTTAAAAAATTTAAAGATTACTTATTTATTTTGGTCTATATTTTTTGGCAGGGGGTATGAGATTTAGTTATGTAGCCCAGGATGGCCTTGAATTTATGATCTTCCTTCTAATCTCCAAGTACTGGTATTTCAAGGCTATGATACCCCAACCCTGTTCAGAATTTACATTTATTTGCTTTTTAACATTTTCATTATTTGTAGGTCTGTGTGTGTGTGTCTGTAAGTATGGGTGACATGTTTGTCACAGCACAAGTATGGAAGTCAGAGGGCCGATTTCTGCAGTCCATTCTTCCCTGTACCTGGTGGGGTTTGGGAATAAATTCAGGTCATCAGGTGGGGCAACAGGCACTTTTACCTGCTAAGCCATCTCACCTGCCCAACATTTGTTTTTTTTAAAAATTGTATGTGTCATGGATACACTACATTGATAACAACTGCATTGATAAGTACATGGCTTTGGAATAATCTAGTCTGTGTTGTTTTCATTTTGCAAACATTTACTGTGTGCACATTGTAGGCTTGGGACTGAGCAAGCCAGTGGAAATGCCAAAACTTGAGTTGCACATGAGAACTACCATCTTGATGGCAGATGGTAACTTGATCAACAATTTCCAGGGGGTAGGGGGTGAAAGGAGGGTAAATATGTGGGGAAAGAGGGGATTTTAAAAGAACACTTTCATTGGACCAGACACTGAAAACATGTATAACAGTCTCTTGTCACAGCACCTTTGGGACACTATTTTGAGCTGCAGGGGCAAAATGGCCCTATATTCCAGATAGTCTTTGGTACAGGTCTCAGTTCTTTGGTCAAGTGTTAAGCTTCACTCTGTAAAGGGTAATGTGGACTCCTCTGCTGGGAGTGTTTAGAGGTGTCTTGTAGGTCTTGTAGGTCTCATCCTAGAGACCAGGAGGACTCTTGTTTTCTTTTCCTTACAAATGTTCTTAAGCTTGGCAGAGCAGCACACAGCTTTAATCTCATCTCAGCCCCAGTGGGAGAGGAGGGCAGAGATGTAGGAGGATCTTTCAGAGGTTAGTATGGCCTGCAGAACCGGGTTCAAAGACAGCCAGGGCTAACACAGAGACACCTGTCTTAAACATACATTTTTCGTTTGTTTTTGGTTTTACATTTATGGGGGTGGTGGGGCCGCATGCTATTCCCATGGCACATGTATGGAGGTCGGGACAACTTGAGGGAGTTGATTATCTTCTTCCATCTGGTAGGTCCAGGAAAGAAACTCAGGTGGTCAGACTTGGAGGCAAGCCTTTACCTGCTGAGGCATCTTGCAGGCCTTACTCTGAGTTGCTCAAGCTTTCCCCAGTTTAGAGCTAATTATAGCCAACTCGAGCAAAAGGTATCATGTGGATTTATTCCACTCTTTCAAAGTAGGTTATTAAATACATATTAGCAGCTTATTATCTGTTGCCTCTGACAGGTGTAAACCCTGCATTTGCAGTCATTCTGGAAGATCTAGATTTTAATTTTCTCACTTGTGGAGTCTCTAAACCAGGCGTTTTGATTTTTATAAGAGTAATTGTTTTGTTTTGTTGGGGGATAGGGGCGGTATTCCCAAGCACGCACATGGCTGTTTGGAGAGAATCTCTTGCAGCCTTCAAACTTCTTTTGCTCATGATGACCTTGAACTGACCCATGCGAGCACTGGATCCTCTAAGCTACATCTCCAACCCCTTGTCTGTTGTTTGTGTGTGTGTGTGTGTGTGTGTGTGTGTGTTACTACTTGGAAGGAGGGATAGTTGAAGGACAGCCTTAGTAGCCCAAGCTAGGCTACTCTCAATGCCATTTCAGCCTCAGCCTCTTGTGTACTAGTAATACTGGAGCGGGCTAACCACAGCTCCCAGGTTACTCTAGTTCCTAATCTCAGCGCCCAGAATACTTTCTGGTATCGGCTGGATGCGCAAATGTAAAAGAGGTTTTTTGTTTGTTTGTTTGTTTTTGTTTTAAGGCGCTGTGGGCCCACTCCACCTCTCAGGAAGCAGGCTCAGGTGAAAGACGTCTTGGGGAGGGCATGTCTCCTCTGCTCCGCAGCGACCTCGCCCGGGTGCCCGCATCCCCGGACCCGCCAGCTCCTGGAGCCTTGCCGAGTAGCGCCGGCGCCTTTAAATGCTAATAAGCAGCCACGGCGGCTTTCCCCACCCTCTCTTTCCCCGCCCCGCGTCCGCCTGCCCGCCCGCCGCCCGCGAGCACTTGCGCGGGGCCATCTTCGGGGCCGGGAGATCCAGCGAGACCGCGAGCGCGCGCGTCCCCAGCCCTCGAGCCGCCGCCCGCCGCCGCGCCGCGCGATCCGCACCGGCCTCCCCGAGAGCGAGCCGGCCGCCGCGACTGCCACCGCGTTAACCGCCGCCAACCGCCACCGAGGTGCCCGGAGAGAGCGGAGAGGCGGCATGAGCGAGGCGGGCGAGGCCACCACCGGCGGCACCACGCTCCCGCAGGCCGCGGCCGACGCGCCCGCCGCGGCGCCCCCGGACCCCGCGCCTAAGAGCCCGGCGGCCAGCGGCGCGCCCCAGGCCCCGGCGCCCGCCGCGCTGCTCGCGGGGAGCCCCGGCGGAGACGCAGCCCCCGGGCCCGCCCCGGCCTCATCAGCCCCCGCGGGCGGCGAGGACGCGGAGAAGAAAGTTCTCGGTGAGTCCCTAGCTGCAGCCCGGGAGAGACGGCGGGCGAGGATGGACGTGGATGCAGGGCGGGCTGGGACACGTGGGCCAGGTCTGGGGAGTCTTTGCTATGGGTCGTGAAAGCATCACGTTTCCTCGGTGGGGAGGAGGGGACACCGGGAAGGCACGGGAGGGGTGACTTGGGAAGATTTTATTGTGTGGTGTATTTTTTTTTTACCCCCTTGGCCTGGGAGGGTCAGGTGTCTGTCTCCGACGCCCTTCCCTCGTGGGCTTGGGACAGCCGCCATGCTCCTGCGGGCCACATGCCGGCACAGAGATGTTGCAACGCCCCGGGAAACTTGGGGCGGGCACTCTCCTCCCCTTACAGTGCCCACAGATGCAAAGAGCCTCCAGTACCTTCCTATTGCTGCACATTCCCCTCTCCCCCTCTCCCGCACCGTGGGAACACACGTGGTGTGACGGCTGAGAAAAACTTAGTCGGAAGTGGAGTAGGACGAGTGTCCAAAACACTTACGACTTGTTACTGGAGGGAAAGGGAAGGTGGGGACTGGAGATTTCGCGGGGGGGGGGGGCGGGGGGCAGAGGTTTTACAACTGTGGCTGTTGTATTTTGTCGCACATTTGGGTGTCCTCATCTTCCTTAAGGAACGCCCGGTGTGAAGCCTTCCACAAGCTTGCCTAGCAGGTGGGTGGTGGATAAGCTCCCCGGAGGGTGTGTGCGTGCGCATGTGGTTTGCTATCCGAAACAGGAAAGTTAACAGATGGTGTAGGATGCTTCAGAAATGTTCACTGTTTCTGGGTGGGGCCGATTGGGCTCGCCTGCTCTCTGAGCTTCCTCCCCATTCTAGCAAGAAAGCTGAAGGAATAATTGTGGAAGAAATAGAACACCATTCGGTGTTCCCCACCCCTGACAATTCTCTAGTTCTTGTTTTCCCAAGGCTTTAAAAACTTGGTTCCTGCCAATTTTTTTTTCCCCACCCTCACTAAAAAGTTCCTTAAAGGTCTTGTGGGTGTTACATTGTGGCACTTTCTACCAGATGCTCCTTGGACCATTTCCACACAAAATGAAAGAACCTTGTGTTGCTAGCCGAAGCAGGTTCTTAATGATACCTTACTAAGGGCAGATGGAATCCTACAGGTTTTTACTTGATCCTTGCACTTTTGAGATAAGAAAAGTAGATAATATCTTTGGAGATTGGAGGAGGGGGGTAGGGCTATAAACGAAGGTTAATTTCTGTAATCCCCAGCAGTTTAGTTCTGTTTCTGCCAGATACCTGGTGATGAGTCTGATGTCTTTCATCCTGCCAACTCAAAAGTCCAGACTCTGAAAATGAAGGGCAAGCCTCCACCTGACACTTTGAGCACTGTTTGTCTTTGTTCGATGTGGTCTGCCATCTCCTGTGCCAGGCCGACACAGGGATATCCAAAATGTTCTGGACTCAGGACTGACTGAAATGGATATCTTGGACGCTCTCATTCTGGTCTTTGCAAAGGGGCCTTAACTTTGGTTTATACCGTGTAGTCCTTTAGGGAAAACAAGTTTATTCAAGTAAAAATAACTGGGTAGGCTTATTTTACCAACCAACACCTTCTTGTGTATTTGAATTTAGTATTAAAAGTGTGAATGAATTTGTCTGATTATAGATATTTGTACAGTTAGTATTTTTAAAAATAACTTTGAGAAGGAAAGAAACACCTTCAACCTTGTGAAAACAGACTTGAGAATCTTGCCTGTCTTCCCCCTTCTGCTGTTATCATTGACTTCCCCTCCTTTCTTTGCGTATCTGTTTTGGTTTTGCACTTTTATTTATTTATTGAGATTAGTCACATGAAGTAGCCCAAGCTGGCCTTGGCCGCAGCACTCACCTTGTAGCAGAGGATAACCTTTAACTTTTTGTCATCCTGCCTCTGTCTCCCAAGGGGCAGGATTACAGGTGTGCACCACCACATTGGGCTTAGTGTTTTTTTGTATCAGTTTCTTCCAGAGCCTCCATGTGTGTATCTTTATTTATTTGTGTATATCCAGAGTTTTTGAAAGAAACAAAATCCTCTCATGTAAATCCTGATGTAGAAGCCATACTGTTTATCCAAACCTGACTTCCCTGTGTTGACATCTGAAACATCAGTTTGTTTTTTTTCTCATTTGCTCTGCAGCTCACATTAGATTGGCTTTAAGGCTTAGGAGCTCCTCAAGGAAAGCTAAGAGGTTGGTGCAAGCCCATCCTTGCACCACTCAGAAAGAACCCCTGCATCTTCTCACTCAGAGGCAGTAGACCTGGCTTGTCCATTCCTTAGCTTTTCCCTTCTAACTGTAGTCCTGCCAGGTTTTCTATTTCACTGAGTGTTGATGACTGTCTCATGCATTTCCTTGGTTTAGGCCTATTTCCTGGAGATACTAAATTTGACATTCATCATTGATCCCAGCAGCCATGTTTGGAGTTTACAAAATTTAGATTCTTTTTCTTAATGAATTTTCAAGTGAGGTACTTTAGAGAAATTACCCATGACAGAGGATAGAAAATAGTAGTCTGTCAACTCTAGCAAATGCCAGGGTTTCCTTCTCAGCTGTTGAAGACAGCAGCAGGTTAACCCCTTGGTGTGAAAACGTCTGTTGTGTCCTGTACAGAACTGGGGTGAGACAGCATCAGTTCTGTTATTACTCTGGACTTCTGACCAGCCCTATTTGGCCACCTGATGACAGTTTCTTTATATCTTTGTAAGTTGATTACTAAGAAGGAGCTACTGTGTTGCTCATTAAAGTTTGCCTAATATTTTAAAGTACTAGAATTGATAAGATGAACCAGCTTACCTGTTCTTTCTCTGTGGCTCTTCCTTTGTACATTGGCAATGTCTGGGTGAATAACTGGAATGTGTTTATGTGTTTCTTTATTTCCCTAGTTGATGGTTTGCATTTGTTTTGAGGCGTACACCTGTTGCCTCTTGAATGAATGTGAAGTGCTCTACCAACTGAGCCAAGTCCCTGGTCCTGGGAACTTTCTGGAGCTTTTTTGTTTTAACCCATGCTGGCTTCAGACTCCAGATCTTTCTTTTACCTCCAAAGTGCTGGATTTATAGGCATATGCAGCTGCCTCTCTCTTGGAATTGAACCTTTACCAGCATGTTTTTCTCAACTACCTTTCTCAGTTCTAATTACTGCAGAATTGTCTAGGCACATGGCCATCCTTTGAGTTCTTGGTAAAAAGTCTGAACAAAAGAAAAGTTCAGGCTTGAAATAATCTTCTCTTAATCACATTTCCACTTTTTTTTAAATTTTTTTTTTAAATTAACCCATTAATGATTTACTCAAAGGTGTTTAGGCTTTGTGTAATGATACCAGGGCCTTAGTGATAGATTTAGCTCTTTGTAGGTCAGGTGCTAACATATCTGCTTAATCCCGACTTTTAGCCACCAAAGTCCTTGGCACTGTCAAATGGTTCAACGTCAGAAATGGATATGGATTTATAAACCGGTATGTGTCTGCATGTCTTGTACCTACTTTGTAGAAACAGCAGTTACAAATCCATTGTTCTACTTTACTAATGGGTTGTATTCATTTTGAGATTTCTAAGCATTGTAAATAGTTTTATAATAGTTTTATTTCTAAGCTTTTGGTCATTAAATATTAATATGCATTCCTAGAATATTCATATACTCTAGTATTTAGGACAGAGATTAGAACTACAGTCAGAAACGAACACGAGATAGTCTGTGTCCATAATTTCACAGATGGAGAAAAAAAGAACCTGGTTAAGCAACTTTCCTTAAGGTCACAAACTAGAGAGTAACTGAGCTGGGCTGTGAGCCCTGCTCTGGTCTGCTCCGAGTCCTGTGAGGAAAACAGTGTTTAAACCCTGGTGACTTTGTGACCATATTGGAATTCAGGTAACCACAGGCCACTTGGAGACATAGAGATGTATTTTATAGGGTGTTGATGTTTTTCTGTTTTCTTGCTTTTTAAAACCAATTCCTCCAGTTTCTTATCTGTCTGGGTTGTGTGGAGGTTAGGGTGGGGTGGTGGGAAGGCTGTTTTAAGTTTCAGTGTAAGGAGAGCCTAGTTCACAGCTGTGCCCTGTCCTTTTGACTGTCTTGCTTCGGCTGGGAGGAAAGTTTAGGGCTCTGATTACACAGCATGTGATTGAGAAAGGCATGAGAGCAAATGGGTGTCCCTGTGTGTGGGGAGTCCAATGCTTGGACATTGCAGTCTGCAGTGGGGAAGGGGCATCTGGGAGAGATGAGGGTTATGGGAACTGATTCTTGGCATCTGTTTTGAAAGGACAAACTTTAAAAGATGTTTTTTTTCTCTTTAGGCCTCGGTCTTTATTCATAGTGCCTTTGTTCTTTGAAGTGTCTCTGAATGCTGAGACCATTTAATTGTGATTTTCTTTTTCTTTTTCTTTTTTTCTTTTTCTCTGCCTCCCAACAGAAATGACACCAAAGAAGATGTGTTTGTACACCAGGTAAGAGGGATTCTAGCAGTATATATTGACTGTGTGAGTCCTGTAAATGACTGTAGTGTCTTGAACTCATTTTAGAATGAGAGCTAGTTCAACATTATTCAGAGTGGCAGATACATCTTCCTGTCCCACTATATAAACTGTTTTCACACATTTGGGTTGTTTTCAAGTTTGAATGAAGTCATTTTCAGTTAAATTACTTTCTGGTTTTTAAAGTCTGTGAGTCGTTAGCAAAGGGGAAAAAAAATCTGCTTCCATGTCAGCACTGGCCTAATGGTGTGGTTCTCCTTGGTGCTTGGCCAGACTCAGCCTGGCTTTTTGCCTGAGCTGGTGTTGACTAAAACTTCTTTGATTTGTGAACAGCACCCAGAGGATGATTAGATGTGTGTAGACCTCAGACATGAGAACGCTTCCATTTCTTAGACAATTTTCCCTCCTGTTGGTTGAGACTTATCTAGTACATGTCCAAGTCCAAGGACAGTTTCCTGTGTCTCAGTCCTCATGCGATCTTTATTATTGTCCTAGATTGTTTGCTTTATAAAGTAGGTTAAGAGAAGTCACACCTGTTCTTGATGTTCCTTTTGTATATTCGGTCTGAAAGAGAGGCCTGCCACTTTAAGAATCTTGCCAGATACCGTGGCATTGCCCATGGACTTGTACAGCTGCTGCGCTGCACGTGGTCCCTCGGGTTTGAGTGTGTGTGTGGTGGGCTGCAGTTTTGCAGTTGGAGATAGCCACATCTAAAAACATCACAAGCTGTATTTTCCATCCTTCCTAGATCTGCTCTGTGGGTTAGGTTTCTGTTGTAACTAGATGATTGGAGTGGCTTTGTTGAGATACGATGACTTAGAGTCCTAGCAGTGTGAAAAGGGAGTGTTGCTCTTCCCATGTGGAGGTTAATGACCTTTGGAAGAAGCGCCCTGTTCTGGTGAGGCTAGGAGAAAGGGCCTTCCATGCTGGTGGCTGTCCTCCTCGCCTGTGAGTTAATGACCCGATTTCAGCCCCATGAGGCTGTGTAGTGAGTCACTTCAGTGTGTTGAGGCCTGCCCAGTTTAACAGGAAAAAGGGAACGAGCCGGCAGGGAGGGGCTGTTTTTTTGGAATGGTTAAATGTTCATGCTGTGCGCGCATACATCCTGTCCTGAGCTGCCTCCTTGTGGAGTGGGTGAGGTCTCTGCCCTATTGGCTCACTTTTCCCTCCCTTCTCTCCCTCCTACTCAGAGTAGAGGAAGGCTGGATTACACATGTCTAATCGCTTTATAAAATAAGGTTGACCTAGTTCCATAGAAACTCCCCAGCCCTTTAACCGTTTGGAGATGCCAGCCAGGGAAATGGAAATTTGTTGAGGCTTCCTCTCCCTTTATTTGAAAAAGAGAAAGAGCCTTTTCTTACGCAGATGATCGAGATGCAGATGCCCTATGTAGAGTGGGTTCCCTAATGCTGGTGTGTGTGAGGTGTAAAATGCTGAAAATTCCCATAGTGTAAGGATACAAATGTTCTACTTGCTCTTAGCTTTGTGACCTCGCGTAAGTCGCCACCTCATGTTTCCTCTTCCATAAAGTGGAAGACCTTAAAGGTCAAATTACACTTTTGTGCCATCAGTCCTGAAATGAATCTGGTTTATTATGTTCCCAGTATATTGTTTATCTCGTTGATATCTCATTTTTATCACTATTTAATGTGTTCATTTAGTTTTGTGAGACAAGGTTTTACTTTGTGTACACTGGTCTTGAATGTTCAGTTGTCCAGGTTGGCCTCAAGATCATAATAATTCTCCTGCTTCATCACGTGCCGGTAATTCCAAACATGAGCCCCTAAGCCATCTTTCTGTATTTTTGAGAAAGAATCTAGTGTTAAACTCCTGATCCACCTTCCAAATGCTAGCATTGCAGGCACATATCACTATATCCAGCCACACTAATATTTTAATTACTTTTTATTTGTGTGTGTGTGTGTGGGGGGGTTATATGCAAATATGTGCAGTGCTGGTGGAGACCAGAAGAGGATATTAGATCCTCTGGAGTTATAGGCAGGTGTCTACATAATGTGTGTATGGGAGCCCAACTCAAGTCTTTCTTTGCAAGAGCAGTGTGTGTTCATAACACTCCAACATGCCACCCTCCATGTATAAGCTTCTGTAACCAAACCATGCCCATATTTATAAAAGGTCTCATGTAGGCATTTTTGCCCTCATGGAAGGAGCCAGAGAGAAAATCTCAGGAGCCTCTTGGCTTGATGTAACAGCCTGAGTCAATGTCTTGACTGAGTGACTGCATCTCTCTACTACCGACTGGGATACGATTGGGGTACAGTTTGAAGCGTCCCACAAGTCAGGAAAGACATGTACACTGTGGTGTAAGGGTGTTTAGAAATGCAGGTTAAAGGAAGAATGGGGGAATTTGTTTTTAAGCAAAATACAGATATTATCTGGCTAACATGAAATTGATGAACACATTTCAGTATTGGAATACACCTCCAATGGTATTTTCTGTTTCCTTGGCAGACTGCCATCAAGAAAAACAATCCACGCAAGTATCTGCGCAGTGTGGGGGATGGAGAAACTGTAGAGTTTGATGTAGTTGAAGGAGAAAAGGTGAGAAGCTTTGTAATGTGTGTTTGTGTACATAGTTTTATTGTATAATATGTGGCCTTTCAGCCTCTGAAATATTTAAATTTTTTGTGATAGGAGGGAGTGGAAGCAGAAATACTTTTACTGGATGCCATTATAAATATTCAATATGCTATATATTTTAGTTTCTTGTTTAATAAAGGAACTTTGGAATAAAACCTTCAAAATGTAAGACATTTTAGTTTGGACCTCACGCTGTCTTGGTCCAGACATGTAGCCCGATTAGTAGAGTGCTTGCTTCGCATTCATGAAGCCCCTGGTCCAGTCCCTAGCACCACATAAACTAGGCATGGTGCTATGTGATCCCTGCACTAGAAAGGCTGAAGAAGAAGGAAGAATGTTGCAAGTTTGAGGCCAGTCTATGCTACACAGTAACATTCTTTCTCAAAAGTATACCCTTGCACCTCAAGGACAAAAACCTTTGGCTGCAGCCAATTAAGCCGACCAGCTTTCTCTCATGGTGGATCCTGGTGTGCAATGGCTGCATACAGCAGCCTCCTGGGTAATGTATGCTGCCTATTTCTTGTATAGGTTGCTCTAAGGGGCCCAGGAGACAAAACTTTCCTTGTCTCTAATCTCATACTGTCCAGAATTTAGGCTCTAGACAGGTATGCAGGATGACTTTGGGAAGCACCAGGGCTTTGATAACTAGGATTCACCCTGGCCAGATCATGATGTACTTCTGCACCTAGCTGCATAGTAAAGAATATGTGATTAAAGTCGCAGACAGGCCAGGCTCACATTTCCCTGTCTCTAGAGTATCCTATATCAAAGAAGTAGGGCTTTTTTTTTTTTTTTTTTAAATCCAGATTTGTTGCAGGTGAATTTGGTGATGTGGTAGCTAGGGATATAGCTCTGTGTTAGAATACTGGCTCATAGCATGCTTGAATTCTCAGCTTCATCCCTTAACTCTTAGAGAAAAAGAAAAAGTCAATGTCAACAGTATTGCCTAAACAGGAAGGCCTAAAGTCTCCTATGTGGAGACTATTCCTATATCAAGGGCCTTTTCTTCCTTATTTCTGTCAAGCTAAGCAGTAACTCCGATGGTTAGAGCAGCCGGAGCTAACCACTCAGGATTCCAGTAGTACCTTGGGGTACCACAGGGTTTAGCATGTGCTAACGTTTCATAGTATTTGGTCTCTCTTCCATTGAAGTACCTTATATTCATTCATTCATGTTTGATGTATGAACTGCTTCTAACTTGACTGACCAGACAAGGGGGTGGGTGGGGTGTCTCAAGACAGAGGTCCAGGACCCTAACATCACAGTAGGGGTTCTTAACCCTGTGACTGACTGCTCCTGGAAGAAGGTTACTTGGTTTCTTTTAAATTTGGAGACTTTTGTTTTCTTCCTCAGGGTGCTGAAGCAGCAAATGTGACTGGCCCAGATGGAGTTCCTGTAGAAGGGAGTCGCTATGCTGCTGACCGGCGCCGGTACAGACGCGGCTACTATGGCAGGCGCCGTGGACCTCCCCGTAATGTATGTTCTCTGTGTCCCTAATCATTGATTGCAAATGTCTCCATTTTTAAAACTGAATGAACTTAGGAACAGATAAATACCGTATTTGAAAGTGCCATATTCTAGAGATATGGCACATGATCATTTTTTGGAAGGAAATTTTTAGTGCCCAGAGTTTATTCATAGCTACAGGTCCCATTGGAAACTTGCCATTCAGAAGTTGTGTCATTTAGGATAGAGTTGGCTGCAAGTAACAGACATTCACTTATCTCATAACCAGATTTAATGAAGGTGCCAAGTTGTCCAAAGGCTTTTTGTCTTCCTTTGGCCAGATCCTCATTTTGTGGTATTTACTGGCACCAGGATTGGGGTTCCCATCACAGCTATGCAGCCTGTTTCCTGCATTGATGCTGAGACAGCTGGCCTCTAAGAAAGTCTGCGTTTGTCTGGCAAGAAAGAGTGGGGCTATCTTAGGAATCATGGTGCATGCTTGCCTCAGATGTGTTGAGTGACAGCCGCGGTTAAGGGGCTACTTGGTGTAGGACAGCCTTTTGTTCTTAGTTCAAAGCAAAGTGGTGCGAAATTACAGATCTTTAGGTATCTGGATTAGTCTCTGTCCAGTTGAAGCATCTTTAGGTGAAGTGAATCTGGTTGGAACATTCTTAGATTGAGATTAAAGGAATATTCTCAAGGCAAACATAATGAACCCATTTGTGGTCATAAGGAGCTTGCTAGATTTTCATTAAGAAGGTGTGGTAATATAATGATACATATTTTTAACGTAGAATCTGGTGCCAGTGCCATAGGCTCAATAGTCAGGGATCTCTGAGCACAGTAGGGTAGGAAAGTTACCTGTGTCACAAAGAAAAACTCAGAAGAAAATCCCAAAAGAACAAAATGTCTTTAGATTAGCTAATTATGGTAGCTCCTTATTTATAATCATAGTACTTGGAAGGGTGAAGCAGGCAGATCTCTGAGTTCCAGGCCATCTAGAGCTACAAAAAAAAAAAAAAAAAAAATACACAGATGAAACGGACTTGGCACTATTTTGATACATACACATTTTCTGTGTGCTTCTGCTTTCAAACTGCCATCTGCTCCTGTCCTGCGTTGATTTTGTTGCATTCCATATATTTCATCTGTATATTCTTTTCTCTTACTATGTTTTATTAACAATTGATGAGGGCTGGGGAAAAGGCTCAGTCAGTACAGCCCCTGCCATACAATCATGAAGACCTGAGTCCAGCAGACACTGGGTAATCGCAAGTACTGGAACAGAGAGAGACAAGTAGATGCCGGTAGCTCATCCTGCTATCCTAGCTCCAGGTTCAATGAGAGACCCTGTCTCAACAATGCCTAGGGTCAACTTCTAGCCTCCCCATGTATGTACACACAGACAGGTACACACATGTATTCCACTTAATCTTTGAGGGGCAGGAGTTTGCTTTGACTCAGTTCATTCACATTCCAGATCTTAGCTATGTATGGTCAGTTTCATGTGTAGGTCAATTCAGAAGTAAAAGTGGTAGAAAATCTTCAGTAAACATTTTTCCTGAACATTTTTCCCTCCAAGAGCTGGAAAAGAAGTGAAGTTGATCTTTGTGGCAGTCTTCCACTGTACTAACTTGAGTATGGTCAGCAAGGGTGGAACCATTGTGATTGCTTCATAGAGGTCTATATGAAAGATGTAGGTGTATGAACTTAGAGATAATGTCTTCAGAAATTTATGTGGTGAATATTTTTTATGCAAAATATATCTTTACATAACTGTGAATCATTTATTCATACAGGTTTTATAAAGAGTAGAATGAGCTAGGCCTGGTGGCGCAGGTCTGTAATCCCAGCTACTCGGGAGGCTGAGGCAGGAGGATCGCAAGTGCAAGCCCTGTTTGGGCTACAGAGTGAGTTCAAGGCCAGCTTGAGTAACTTAGGAGACCCTGTCTCCAAATGAAAAGTAAAAGGGCTGGGCTCTGGCTCAGTGGCAGCGAGCCTACCTGACATGGATGGGCCCTTGAGCTAAGTCCAGTCCCTCAGAACAGTGTGTTATTGGTTTGCGAAGTTAGACCAAACCAGTTCTGTGGGGAGTTTAGTAGTTGGGCGTCTGGGTTTGGTGTGGAGGCTCTGAAGCTTAAGTAAACCCATCGTCTAAGAGACTGATCACTAGCTGACTAGTTTTCAATTCAGGTAAAAAAAAAATTACAGGTGTTTTCTTGCAAGACTTTGTCATTTCATATTCTTTAAAGAGAGATTTGAGTTAGTAAATTCTTTAGGGATGTTTGTTTAGTTTTTAAAATAAAAGGGAAAAATGAGTTCTGTATTTTAGAAATAGTATTCAGATGTCCTGCTATTAAAATATAATTAAACCTTATCTCTACATAGAAAGGAAGGATGCGATAGATCTTAGCCCTCGCTGTTTAATTTTGAACCTACCTTTAGGCTTAGATAGTGTTAAGGATCTCAAAATCATTAATGGTATGATATTGCTATTATACTAGAAGTTAAAATTAACTTTACTTAATTTAAAATAACACAATACTGATAACCCATTTCAATTGAAAGTCCTGTGCACATTGGGAGACAAGACTGGGGGTTGCACTGCGCCATTGCGTGCCTGCCTGTGATGCATGGTTTAGTAGAAGACAGTCTGATTCTTCTGTCTGCTTTGTGCTTGGTCTTTTGAGAGATTGCCTGCCATTCTGAACTAGAAGCTCCACCATATGCTGGTGAGAGATGAGCATCTTAGTGGAATTGTGGTAGTGCCTTGCCTTCGTAGCCTGGGAAGGCTTCCAGAGAGCCAGCTGCCCTAGGTCGCTTACAGCCTAGGTCAAATCAACTGGTGACATCATAAAATTTTCTTTATTTTGTTTGTTTTGTTTTTTTTTTTTTTCTTGATAGTTCTTGACTTTCCCCACTGAGTAAATTTGGGAGACACATTGAAAGGAGCCAAACAGTGTAACACTGCTGTTCTATCTAATTCAGTATTCTTAGATTTGGTAATAGATTGATTTGCTCTTGCTTTCCTGCTGCTCGGTATGATATCTGCATAGATCTATTTTAATCTCCATGTAGTTTATCCCAGTCAATCATTTGATTGTCTGGGCTATGTGCTTGTGTCTGCACAGTGTTGTGTCTTCACAATGAAAGGTCACTGCTCTGGGAGTTGGGGTTTCTCCTGGTGGTAGCTCATCCTAAGTGGTATTCTTTGGTTCTTGCCTCGCTGTAACTTCTTCTGAAACTATGTTTCTTTGCTTCGCTAGTACGCTGGGGAGGAGGAGGAGGAAGGGAGCGGCAGCAGTGAAGGATTTGAGCCCCCTGCTGCAGAAGGGCAGTTCTCTGGGGCCAGGAATCAGCTGCGCCGCCCCCAGTATCGCCCTCCATACCGGCAGCGGCGTTTCCCGCCTTACCACGTGGGACAGACCTTTGACCGTCGCTCACGGGTCTTTCCCCATCCCAACAGAATGCAGGTAAAATGCACCTGAGACTCCTCAGCAGTCCTCACCCTTCATCCTTCTCTGCCTCCTCCTCCTCCTCCTTCAACTCCAGCTATCGGAAGTAACACATTGCTTATTGCTTGCAGCTTCCTGTGCTACCAAAGCTGAGGCAAGGCCCACTCCGCCTGTTTAGAGCACTTGTAAAAACGTGTTTAGAAGTACATCATTAAAATAATAATAATAATAATAATAAAAGTACATCATGAGCCATGCCTACCATGGGACAATAGGTATCGAGTCTAGTTTGTAGATGTGTATGGAAAACAAGCCAGGCATGATGATGTAAGCTGAGCAGGAGGAGTCCGAGTTCAGGGCTAGATTCTGCTTCGTACTGAGACAAAAGAACTTCGACTCTTATTTCAAAAAGGGCCTAGATTTTAATCCTGTTGCTTTCACTTTTTGAGAAAATCAGGTTTTGGAGAGATGAAGTTTGTCTGTTAAGTGGAGGCATGGAGTGCCTTTACTAGAATGTGGTATTAAACATGAGGGTGGGGCACAATATGCAGTGGAAAATGTAACATTCCAAATCGGGTGAGAGAGCTGTTTTCTGGTACCCTAACAGAATGGAGATTTTTGAGTGTTGGAAATAAGTAGAGATTTTGAGAATTCGTTAATAAGCTTTACAACAGTGTTTCAATTCCCAGGGAGCTTGGGAAGCTGAGAGTGGGTCCTCATTTACCTCAGCTACAGCTCCTTCTTTAGTGTCCTTGGGCTCCACCACCCCTCACCCCCCCAAATGTTTGGACTGAACATTCTGTTCAATCTCTCTGCTTCTCCCCTCCCATTCCCATCATGCATGGCTGTTGTTTCTACACGGCTTCTTGTTTTTCCCTTCTAACTCTTCAACAGCTGCCCCTGACAAATGTGCTAAAAATAACAAGGAGTGTCAGATGTATGGAGACATGGGGTACACGAGGCAGAGTAGGCATCTTCAGGGCAGCGTCTGAGGCTTCTAGGAAAGGAAAGCAAGAACACGCAGCCGGGTTGCCGTTCTGTAGCAGCGGCTTCCAGGCTGTTCCTACTATTTGGCATATAAGGTACACTTCCTGAAACCGAGAGTATAGTTCACACTAAAGATAGGAGCAAAATGATTTCTTGGTGTCATAGAATGAGCATCATGTGACTTAATGCTGATCCCCCCCACCACCCCACCCCAGCAGCGTGCTTACTCTTGGCAACATATAAATAACTGCATGTGGTTGTTTGGAACACAGCCGACCATAGCTGTTCCATCTTGGAAACAGAACCCATGTTAGATGGCTGCAGCAACTTTTCCATTAGAATCTTTCAGGAGCACTACTGCACAATTGATAAACAGTTACTAAGTCTCCTGAAGCCAAATCAGAAACTTCTACATGTAACTAGGCATCTTCTAGGACATTGTGTTGTTGTAAACTATTTTTTTAAAAGTGAAGGTTAACCTCAAGTAGTTACAAACTATTAAGTTCAGATGGAAAAGGCTTTGACTCCTACTGCAGAGTGAAATTTTATGGACCAATGTGGGACAACATGGGAAATAATACCATGCAGCATTCAGACCAGTGGTTAATGCTGAAGAACATGGAGATATACATACATACATACATACATACATACATACATACATACCATCAGTAGCCAGTGGTCCCCATTCTTGAGAATGATGGTTATGTTTATTTGAAAGAGCCCCTAAGTTTCAGAGAGTAATTGATGAGAGAAGGAAGCAGCACTGTGGCTATTACCAGGGGCAGGTGTTTAAAATCAGTCCTAATTTTGTCTTTAGCCTATGAACTAAGCTATGCTGCTTCTATTTTTTTTTTGTTGTTTTTCTTACAGATAAAGAGATTTGAGGTTTTTTTGTTTTGTTTTTCGAGACAGGGTTTCTCTGTATAGCACTGGCTGTCCTGGAACTCAACTTTTTAGACCAGGCTGGCCTCGAACTCAGAAATCCTCCTGCCTCTGCCTCCCGAGTGCTGGGATTAAAGGCGTGCACCACCACGCCCGACCGATTTGAGTGTTTTTAACAATTAGCAACTTTGATGACTTTGGCAGTGGTTTTAAAAGCACTTGCCGTGCAAGCATTAGACCTGAGCTCATATCGCCAGGCACCAAGTGAAGCTGTGCATAGCAGTGTGCATATGTAGTGCTAGCTCCTTCCTACAGCAAGATTGTAGACAGACACAGGAGAAACTACAAAAGCTTGCAGGACAATTAGTCTGACCTCTACAGAAACCAACAACAAAAGGCCTTGTTTCAAACATGGAGGGATGCAAGGACCCACACCTCAGGTTGTCCTCTCTCCTCTCCAGGTGTACTGCTGTATTGATATATCCATACTACCAAACTGACACATACAAGACACATTATAAACCCAGGCAAGTTGTTCCACACCATTAATCCCAGCTTCTGAGTTTTAGGCCAGTCAGCATCGTCTTCAGAGTGAGGTCCAAGACAGCCAGGGCTACACACAAAAAAATCCTGTTGAAAAACCAAAAAGAAGGAAAGAATGAAAGAAAACCAAAACCAAAGAAACACACATCACATATTACCACATAAAGATTGCATCAATGACTTTTCTGCCTATCTTTGATGTGGTGTGGTGCTTGTGTGGTCAGGACGTTAAGCACAGACGTAATTTGGTCGGGATGGTGTGGGGTAGGGAGGGAATAGGGTGAGAATCTTGGAGGAGGCAACTCATTGCTGCAAAAGCTCAGTAAGGTCTTGCTGAAAATGTGATGAAGCCAGGATGGGAGTCCTATCCAAGAATAAGCATCATGAAGTTATCTACTCTTGATGACGAGGCTGTAGGGGACAATCAGAAATCAAGGAGATGGTGGTCAGGTTTGATAACATAGAGGACAGTGTTCAGTGAGGAAAAGTTTAAGTTTGCCAGTGTATGTGTAAAGGACTCAAATGATGCGGGGGTTTTTTTGTTTGTTTGGTTGGTTGGTTTTTTCTTTTTTTGTTTGTTTGGTTGGTTGGTTTTTTGTTTTGTTTGGTGCCTCTGGCCTCACTTTTGCCCCTTATTTAAATGAAGAGTGTAACTACCAGAGCTGTTAGATGAAGCAAATCAAGGGAGGCATATACACGGAACATGTTGGATTGCATGTGTATGTTCTGTGAGCATGTATGTACTTAAAGACCCCAACGCAGGGATACCCTAGCAGTGCTGAGCATGGTTCATCTTGAGTTATTTGTTTCTGGGTGCAACTCTTTGGTGGAAAGAAGCCCCTTTCTAGAAATACTTGTTTTCTGAAGTGGGTCAGAGAAAATACCAGTAAAAGCCTTGAGCATCCTGTGCCACCAAGGCAGGAAGTACTCTAAAGACTAAAGATTGTTGGAGACTTGTCAAGAGTCTATAAACCTACGTGTAGAGTTCCTATTAGCCAGTAATGAAAGCAACAGAGTATGGCTCACTGAATAAAATTGAAACCCAAGAGTCCATACAGGCAGAGATAAATACACAGATATACTAAACATTTGAGGAACAGAGCTTTTTCAGGCTAGAGGGCTCTTGGAAAGCACTAACTGGTGTATGTCAACAGTATTACACCACTTCACAGGTTCAGAAAAATAGATTATCACTCTACTTTGTGGCTTTCTTACCCAGGGACATGAAATAAATGTAAAGTATCCTAAATTTAGGTGCTCGGATCTGATAGCCAAGAATGATGAGAAAGATAAATAAACTCAATACAGGAGTCTAAGTAGGCCTTGTTGCTATAAGGGACATTGACACATAGTAAAATCATAATGCCAACTGAGGAGTGAGGGGTACTTCATTTGTGATTGTTATAAAATGAAGGCGATGGCTGTGGTTTCAAGAGGCATACCCGCCTTAATCAGTGATAGAATAGAGGCCAATGGGTTATTTTGCTTCATGTGTTGAAAACAGACAAGTTTGGATGTGTGAGTGTGATGCCCTCCCTCACTCAGGGTAAAAAAAGAAATGAATTATAAGGAAGCAAGTGGGCATACTGGTGGATGCTGGAAGTGCTCATGTTCTCTTTTTCTTGAAGAAGTGAAGCAAGGAGATGGGTTTTTTGTTGTTTTTGTTATTGTTTGTTTGTTTGTTGAGATTGATCTGTATCGTTTGTAGCCTAGATTGATCTTGGACTCATGGTTCTCTTCCTGCCTCAGTCTTTTGAGTGCTGGAGTTACTGGCTTGGGCCACCATGCCAGGCAGGGTAGGTTGTTGTTTTGTGAGTGAATGTATGTGTGTTTGTGTCACAGGGCCATGGCAGGTGTCTTCCTCTTATCTCTATTCTTGTTGTTGTTATTGTTATTTATTCTATTACTATTTTGTGTGTATGTTACAGTAGTGGGGTAGGGAGGCTTTTTGCCTGAACGTATGACTGTTGTATATACATGGTTCCTCATACCTTTGAAGATCAGAACAGGGCTTTAGATCTATTAGAACTATGGGTGCTGGAAATTGACCTCAGGTGCTCTGGAAGAACAACCAGTGCTCTTAACTTGAACCTTCTCTCTGGCCCCTCCATCTTACTTTTGAGACAGGATCTCTGATTGAAACTGGTTAGTCAGTGAGCACCAGGGATCTGCCCACCTCTGCCTCCCAATTTTGGGATTGCAGATGCATGCTTGGCTCTTTACATGAGTGGTAGGGATCCGAATTCAAGTCCTCCAACTTGCAAGGCAAGCACTTTGCTGACTGAGGATCTCTTCATCATGTGGGTCCCTGGTTACAAATTCAGGTCACCAGTCTTAGAGGCCTAGATCATATATCTGGCCTAGGAATTTTTAAGCTGGGGGGGTGGGGGTGGGCGTGGTAGCTACACATATGTATAATTCTAACCCTTGGTAGACGGAAATAGAAAGATCACACATTAGAGGGTAGCCACCGCTCCATTGTAATACTTTGTCTTAACGACTCCCCTTCCTCCAAAAACATACTTTTAAATGCTAAACTTAACCATAAGCGGATGAAAAAGCTTCAAGGAAGACCTATAGGTAAAGGTATGCTTAAGCTTTGTCAGGACTGGGTTGAAGCCAGTCCTTCCTTATCTCCTGCCAGGCCGACACCTCCCTCAACTGCTTCTAGCTATGGGTAACATGAACACTGAAACCTATGTCCCTTAGTGGGTCAGTGCATCTGAGTTGAAAGCAGTTGAACATGCCCAATTGCTCAGAGATACAATATTTCCTCTTAATATAAATATGTTATTTTGTCTGCTTTTTGGTGCTGGGAACTAGTTCTTCTCACATACTAGGTGAGAGCAGTGCCGGCTGAGCCCTAAAAATAAGGCTCAAGCCCTTCAGATAGCCTTTTCAGCATTGAAAGGGTCAGATTTTAATGTGTGAAAAGCTAGCCTGTGCTAAGGAAAGGGGAAAGGCTGTTGTGGTAGGAATGAGTTTTCATTTCTTTCCTGTCATTTGTAAAAATAGCCAGTGAGTAGCAGGCTCAGTTACTGGAGCTTCAGGCTGGTAACAAAGCTCTTGCCTCAGATTTGCTTTTTAAAGCCAGTCTCCTGCACAGGACTATGTGCTTTGACCCTTCGTGCCCTGTGGCCTGGCTCATTTCCAGCTGTCATTGCCCTTTAGGCTGGTGAGATTGGGGAGATGAAGGATGGAGTCCCCGAGGGAACACAGCTCCAGGTTCATCGGAATCCGACTTACCGCCCGAGGTTCCGCAGGTATGAAAGAGGGCACTGCGGGTCTGTTACATGGCCATGCTTGTTATTTGAAGATATGGTTGCTTTGGTCATGAGCCTGATCGTTTGTAGTGGGAGTAGCCCAGGGCTTCACACACATTGAGATATTCATTCTCTTTACAGCCAGAAAGAATGCTGTTCCCTCTTTAACTGTGGCTGGTCATGACCTGCAACTTGAAGTGGCATAAATAAATCTCTTTATTTTGTTTGTTTTGACACAGGATCTTAACTGTGTAGCCAAGTCTTGCTTCATATTTATTATGTACCCTTGGCTGGCCTCTAATTTGAACTCCTTTTTGCCTCAGCTCTCAGCCTCCCAAGTCTGGAATTTATAGGTGTTTGACACTATATCTGATTTAATGCCTAATTTTTACTAAACTAAACAAAATAAGCATTAATTGATGGGCACCTTATTGTGTCAAAAATGTAAGTTGAAGTACTAAACATTTTAAATCATCAAGGTAGTCTACTGGGGCTGTTGAAAGCTGGCTGTAGAACACATAGCCTATGAAGAATCCAAGTGTTTAGTAGCTCTGTGTCCTTTGGCATGTTTCTGGCCTCTGCTATGGCCATCAGGTCTGTACCTTGGACATTTTGAAAAGTCATCAAAGCTGGAGGCAGGGGCGGGTGAATCTCTGAATTTTGTGCCAGCCAGGGCTAAACAGTGAGACCTGTCTCAAAAAAACAAAACAACCAAGAAGGGGTGAAGTTGTTCTGTGGTGAGACATTTACATGAATAAATGGTCTCTGATGTTTACCACGATGCCCTCTGTACACCATGGGTGTCAGTACCACTGGCATAGGTCAGTGAAGAGTGGGGACATTTTAATGTGCTTTGTCTCTTGCTACTCCTCATTTGGGCTAGACTCCCCGAGACCCTTTGGGTGGTGGTTTTGTTAGGTTTCTTCCTTGTGTATGTGCCTCAGCATGTATGGGGGGGGGGTCAGAACACGCATCTCTCATGGGTTCCCAGGATGGAAACCATTCCTCCGGTCATGTGTTCAGGGTGCAGGTGCTCTTGCCCAAGAGCCATCACCCTGCGGAAGCTTCATAATAGAGGCTTTTGTCAGTACCATGTCACCTTCGAGGTGAGGGGAACAAATGGGACTTCTGGGATGTTGTGTCTTACATGTTGTCCCTCCCCTGTCTAAAACGCTGGTACCAGAGAACTATTCCTGCCTTCAGACTTCGGAACATTTGCATGTGTTTTATTAGTTAAACATACCAGCTGATTATCAATAAGGGTTTATTAAAGCAAAAACAAAACAGACTGGGAAAGAATTTGTGCTGCAGCCTTCCTTACATGGCTGCTTCCTGTTTGCAGTAATGGTTAATGACTCCTTCCTTGCTAACCAAGAATCTTGGTTTCTGCCAGATCGTCTTGTGTGCAGGCAACAGCCTGGGCCATGCTTCTTTCTCCATTTTCATTGGTGCCTATCACAGTGCCTGGTAGGACCCTATGTGTTTTACTGTATTGTTTGTTTACTACAAATTTGTAAGTAAGCAAAAGAGCAAAGGAATGGAGAAATACAGGTTTCACCCAAACATCATTCCATCTGCATTGCCTGTGCTGGTCTGGTCTGTGGGTAACTGAGCAAGTAATCATTTGACGCAATAGTAGACAAACCTCATGCCCTTCAGTACTCCTACCCACCCCACCCTTCAACCCACACATCCCACCTCCGACATGTAGCTCTCTTACGTAACTTCTGTTCCCTGCTCTAGGGGACCTGCTCGCCCACGACCTGCCCCTGCTATTGGAGAGGCTGAAGACAAAGAAAACCAGCAAGCGGCTAATGGTCCAAACCAGCCGTCTGCCCGCCGTGGATTCCGACGTCCCTACAACTATAGGCGCCGTTCCCGTCCCCTGAACGCTGTTTCACAAGATGGCAAAGAGGTAAAGCCAGCAGGCAGGAGGGATACACGCAGATCACCCTGAGGAGTTATGCCATCTTTTTTAAAGTCCTAAAGATGGTCTTTGTCCGTGTGAAACTGAACACTTAATCAAGCACAACAATGCTTACTTAGGCTTCATCTGTAGACAGTATTTTCTTCCTGTAACATGAGCTCAGCGTTTGACTTGAGCTTGTTAAGCAGTCTCTGGAGGAATTAGACTAGCAGGGATTGGGAGCTTAGTATGAAGGACAACAGAACTGCTGGTGAAGAAGGACAGAGTAACACAGCCGTGGCACGCTCTGGACTCTAGGAGGAAAGGTATTTATTGGGCAAGTAGAAGCCACTTAGTTTCAGACCCACACATAAAAGGCAAAACCCGCATTGTTATTTCTCTTCCTATGCAAGAAAATTAACTTTTGAGACCTTTTACCCTTAAATGCTAGCTACACAGTCCTCTGAAGGAGTTTGTGGCTTTGCTCTGTTTCAGACCAAGGCAGGTGAAGCACCAACTGAGAACCCCGCTCCAGCCACCGAACAGAGCAGTGCCGAGTGACCATGGCTCCCAGGCACCGTAACCACCAGCAGGGTGAGCCTTGTTCCTGTTCTCTCAGCAGCACACTGCGACTCCACTGTGCCCGAGGTGGTCTCTGTTGCACCTGGGAGGTTGGAGGCCCGGTGGGGGGAGGGGGAGCAGGAGCGGGGTATGGTTGGATGTTCAGTATATTGGAGATTGACCCTTATATAGGGTCAGTCCCTAAGTTGAGGTATAAATATGGAGACAGGTTTAATGGTTGCCACTTTTTGTGAGTCATTTCTTTTGAACATGGGATCTAGAGGTGGAGCTCAGAAGGCTTGGATAACAAGTAGCACATTTACTCACTGAGCCAACTCGCTGGCCCAGTTTTATCTATCTATTTAGATGATGCTTTTTAAAAAAAAAAAAAAACCTAGTGTATATGTGTTTGTCTGTGTGGGGATATGTGCATGTGAGTGCCAGTTCTCACTTAGTTCTGAAGAGTATCAGATCCTCGACAGCTGAAATAGGCTCTAAGGAACCACCTAGTGTTGGTACTGGAAACTAAAGCACGTCCTCTGCACAAGCAGCAAACACTCCTGCCCCACTGAGCTGGCTGTCCCAACCCAGTTCCTGCTTTTTATGCATGTGTTTGCTGGTGGTTTGTAGTGCGTATTGCTTTGTAACCCTGGCTGACTTGGTACTTCCCTTTGAACTTGAGGGAATCCTCTTTCAAGGTTCCCAAGTGCTTGGGTTGACAGAAGCCAGGCTTGTCAGTCGGCTTCTGTGTTTGTGGCGAGCAAAGGTTGTTGCTTTTTTTTCCCCCTCTTGTTCTTTCCCATGTTACTTGCCGAGACAAGGTCTCACTGAGCCCAGTGGCTAGACTGGCCAAGCTATCTTCCATGGGACACTAGGGTTGCCTCCAGCTTCCTGTGAGTGTTTGGAATCTTACTTGTCCTCATTTTTGTGTGGCAGGCATTTACTGATCCATTTCCACTGCAAGGTCATTTGGGAAAAGCAGTGCTGTTCTGTCACCTACCAGTCAGTGTAACTGATTTGTTTAAGACAATCTTTCAGTAGCCAGGAGTGGTTGCACACACCTTCCGGCACGTAGAAGGCAGAGGCAGTTGGATCTCTGTGAGTTCAAGGCTAGCCTAGTCTACATAACAAGTTTCAGGATAGCCAGAGCTACACAAAGAGGCTCTGTCACAAAGAACAGACAAAAAGACAGTCTATGTATTCCAGCTTGTCTGAACTCAGTGATCCATGTTGGTGCTAGGCTTGCAAGCATGCATCACCATACTAGACTCAGTTTGTTAATCTAAAACTTCCTGACCAGAGCCTGGTTTTAAATTCCAGGGAAGTGTTAACTGCAGCATAAATGTGAATGGTTTTTCTTTGCCCTATGCAGTTTGGTATGGGATGGAGGCCTCTGAAGCTCTGGCCTGCTTGGGGATTAGAGATTGAGCAGTGCATCTTCTGTAGCATTGACATGCCCACTATCAGGTGACTAATGCTGTCATATGAGTGCTTCACTCAACTGTGGTATTCAAATGGGGAATGGAGAAGAGCAGCTCCTTATCTGTCTTGCTAAAGATGTAAGTTTTACCTGTGTAGACTGAAGTTAGGCAAGGAGGTGCAGCTGCCAGAGGGTTAGGCTAACAGCTTTATTCATATGTGATTTTGATTTTGGGTTTTCTTTGGGTGGGCTCGGGGCAGACAGATGAGAGCTCATTCTATAGGCTCCAGGTGGCCAACTTGCTGTAGTCTTGAACTTGGGCCTGAGTGTTGGAATTCCAGGCCTGTGCTTGAGCACCTGGTTCATTCCCAGGATTTTGCCTATCACCCTCCTATACCCTTTTATGTATTTCTTTCTTGCTCCAGTTGTAAAACCTACTCTGTCCATGCCACTTATTGAAAGTGCAGTTTGGGGTTTATAATGAACCTTCCCGGGCAGTACTGTGGGTTGGAGTTGGCTGTTGGTGAGAGCACACTGCTGTGCTGGGTGTAGCAGCATTCCTTGTTTCTCTAGGCAGACTGGATAGTCCCCCTTCAGGACCTGTATTAACCCACTCAGCTGTGTGTAGGGTTAGGCTAATAGCCAGCAAGCCCCAACAGTCCTGTGTTTTACAGCTCTGCGTTACAGTGTTCATCATCATTCAAGGCCTTTTATATACTAAGTATATACTGACTCTTCTACTTTGTAGAAGTATTTCATTAAAAAGTAAGAATTTTCATCCCATTATGCCTATGTAAGACATATACCTAATTTTTAGAGCCTTGTAAATAATTTTGAATTGTATGGAAATAATTTTTGCCTGTTTGTCCTAACTTTGGGTCACTGTATATCACTCTTAAAATTTGATTTTAATTTCTTCCAGGTGACCTAAAGAATTAATGACCATTCAAAAACAAGGCAAAAAAGCACACCCACGACCTTACCAACACCAAAGAAACATCTAAGCAATAAAATGGAAGACTAACCAAGAATTGGACATTAGAATGTTTACTGCTATTCTCTACGAAACTAACAACTACAAAGGGAACGAGCCAGCAAGTGTCCATCAAGCTGTATCCCGGGAACCTGCACAGGCGCAGGAGAGCAGCCTCCCCAGTTTCAGCAACCTAGTGCTTTATATTTTTTTCCTGGTTTTTACTGTTTTGGTAATATGAATTAAAAGAAGAAATATTAATACCACATGGGGATTGCCCCAACCAAAGAAATCTGAAATATATAGTAAATGCTCTTTTTCCTTTGTTGTTCATTTTGGATGCTGGTGCTAAACTTCCAAGTGTCATGATTTAAGAAGAAATTTTATGCCCTTATTTATTCCTAGGATGAGGGGAGAACATTTTTGCTTTCTCACATAGCTCTCTCTGAAATGTGCAGTAACAAGTTCCTCAAAAATAAAATTTTTACCTTCAAAGGAAAGGCTGTGTAACTAGTGTGTATTTCCCTTTCCTCCTCTTCCTCCTTCCACCTCTTCCCGTGTGAATGTTGGTGTTCCACATGAGTGCACTTAGGGACCCAAAGAGGGTGTTGGAAAGTCACAGGCAGCTGCGAGCTGCCATGGGTATTGGGAATCAGCCGAGTCCTTTAGAAGAGCAGCCTGTGCTTTTTCACCATCTCCCCAGCCCTGTTAAATGCTGAGCCAGGCACAGATGAGTTAGTGTTTCATATGTTTTGTTGTGAGTTTGAGATCATAGGAACTGGGTGGGTATCTTTGAAATGTGCAACCCAGAGATAAACTTATTTCTGGTAGGCATGAGGTGTACAGGCTGAATTTCTAGGCTGGTTATTAGAGCAACAGCAGGATGGCTGTGAGGTGAAGTTTCAGATCTACTGTTGATTATTTGTGGGCTTCTGAAATGTTCTTAACTTTATCCCTGAGGATTTTGAGGCCAAACTGCTATGTCTCATGTACACACTTGTTCTCTGGCCATTCATGCAAAGCCATTCATGTGTCTGAACACTTGAACCATAATCCCTGCATGCCCATCGCCTTCACTAAAGTGGAGCAGTGCCTCAGCCCCTGTCCTGTCATACCTGAGATAGCCCTCAGACAAGTTAAACGCCCTGTAAGTAGTTCTGAGGCTGTATTTAGATTATTTCGGTGATAGAAACAAGGAAAGGTCCCCTCTGAATGTTTTCCATTTGGGGATATATCTAATTTTCATAAGGAAAGCTTTCCCTTTAAGTGCACTCCTTTTGATCATTACTTTGTCCAGTGCTTCAAATGGGGATTAACGTGAATCCAGGTAGGTCATAGTGCCAGTAAGAGAGAGGAGATAGAGGCAGCAACAGGGGCAGAGCTTGAACAGGTGCCAGCAAGGGAGAAAAATCAGCATGTTTTATGCAAACAAGGGTATAAAAAGATAAATGTCCAGCATGTCCACACAGCTGTGGTTTTGGTGGGAAAGTAGAATAGAAGTGTCTCTGATTCATGTTTCCCATGAGCTGAGTAATGGAGAGCACAGTCCAGTTCATGGCATTGAGGCATGGAGACTGATGGCAGGTTAAGAGGTGGTAGCCATAATGTGTCAAAAACACAGAGTTTCTACACAGTTCCCGGCATTGAACTCCACTGTTCACCTCAGAGTGTGTTCTCCAGTTCTCAGGATGGGAGTAGGATCCAGGGAACCATGTTCCACACATCCAAGGAGGTATAGTATGCTCCAAAACACGGGGGTGTGGAAGGAGTACATGTCTCCCTGCACATATATAGATTACAACTATCTGTAACTCCAGTCCCAAGGGATCTGACACACTAATCTAGCCTCTGTTCACATGGTATGCATATATATATATATATATATATATATATACATATATATATATATGCAGGCAAAATGCTTATATGCATGCCTTAATATTTTAAACAAGAATTCATAGAAAAAGTGACTCAAAAGGAAGAGGTGGATGTAGTAAATGTATATATGCCAGTCAGAGGATGAAGGAATTCCTCAGGAAATAAACTAATCTGAATAAATTTGTCAAAGAATTACTACTCAGCTTTTAAAAGACTGACACCAATCTAGGTGCCACTTCCTGAGTTTAAAAAAAAAAAAAATGCCCAGGTTTTGTTAAAAGAAAACTTATTAGGTGTGTGTGCACACACATGTAATTGAGAAGGCCAGAAGAGGGAGTTGGAGCCCCAGGAAAAGCATTTACAGGCAGGTGTGATCCTGTAACATATTCCTGTGTATCACTGTAAGTGAAGGTTTGTAGCAGCTACTTCTAATGTTGCTTGTACTTAGAAAAAATGTGTATTTAAGCCACGATACCACGGCGTCAGATCCTTTATGGCAAGCATCCGTGAGATGAGAAGTAATGTGTACTTACAATGACAAAGAAGGCCTGAAGACATTTTCTTGACATTGAAATTTCCTGGCCCTTTGTTCTCTGGCCGCACTCGCCTCTGCAGAGTCCTTTTCTGGTTAAGTTTCCTTTTGCTTTGCTGGTACCACGCACAACTTGCAATCATTTGTATCATTTCCAACAAGTAGCAACTAGTGAATGTCAGAGTATTAGTCCTGCAGGTTTTTTTTTTCTTTAGTTCTAACACTTTATGGATGTGACTATTCTCTCTCTCCCCCTTCCTTCCTTCCTTCCTTCCTTCCTTCCTTCCTTCCTTCCTTCCTTCCTTCCTTCCTTCCTTCCTTCTTTCCTTTCCTTTCCTTTCCTTTCCTTTCCTTTCCTTTCCTTTCCTTTCCTTTCCTTTCCTTTCCTTTCCTTTCCTTTCCTTTCCTTTCCTTTCCTTTCCTTTCCTTTCCTTTCCTTTCCTTTTCTTTTCTTTTCTTTTCTTTTCTTTTCTTTTCTTTTCTTTCTTGGTTTTTCGAGACAGGGTTTTTCTGTGCAGTCCTGGCTGTCCTGGAACTCACTCTGTAGATCAGGCTGGCCTCAAACACAAGAAATCCACCTGCCTCTACCTCTCAAGTGCTGGAATTACAGGCATGCACCACCACTGCCTGGCTGAGTTCTCTTTTTAAAGGGGAGTTGAGAATGGGTCTTTCTATTTTGTAACTGTCTATGTAGACCAGACTGACCTCAAACCAGATATCTACTTTCTTCTGCCTACCAGTGCTGGGATTAAAAGCATGTCCCACTATGCCCAGCTAGCCGTGAATGCTTGATCTTCCTATATTAACCTCCCAAGGACTGGGAATGTAGGCATACTTCAGATTGTTGGGGTTTTGATTGTTAAAATATCTCCTTTATTGTAAAGCTATTCATTTTTCTTCAAAACTGTTCACTGGCCTAGTGTACTCGTCTCAGGAATGATGGCAGTAAAAGTGCAGGTTTGTCTTCATATAAATGGAAAAGTACACATAGTTTAATCATGAGAACTAAATATTTGCGCATGATAACAGGAAGCTTCTCAGTAGTATGAATTAATACTACATACATTATTTTCATTTCAGGGTATGCCATACTTATTCCTTTGATTTTACAAAATAAACAACGCTGACAGCAAAGACTTACTCATCCACAAAAAAGTACACACACACACACACACACACACACACACACACACACACACAGTATCTTCTTCCATGGACCCTGGAATGGTTGTTCATTGTTTAATACAGTTTGCTTTCATAAGAACCAGAGTCAGAACCCCAGCACTTGTGTTTGGCAGCTCACAACTTCCTGTAACTCCAGTTCCAAGGGATCTGATACCTTCCGGCTTCCAGAGGCACCTGCACACATATGGGCTGACCCCTCAAACTAATTAAAAGGGGGGGGGGTCTTCCAGGTGGTTAATCACTTCACTTCATATAAGGGCCATTCTTTTCTCAGGATGCTTTTCCTTCTGTACATGACACAGACTCAGCAACTGCCAATGTGTTATTGTCGCGTTAATCTGTGACATTTTGAGATTTTTCAATGAAACCCGACTATCTTAATGAGGGTTTTATTGCTACTAAGAGACACCAGGACCATAGCATCTCTTATGAAGGAAGACATTTAACAGGAGCTGGCTTGCAGTCTCAGAAGTTAGTCCATTATCTTCATAGAGGAAAACAGCAGTGTGTGGGCAGACATGGTACTGGAGAAGGAGCAACAGAACGAATGGGTGCCAGACTGTGTCACACTGGGCATGGCTTGAAGATAGAAGACCTCAAAGCCCACCTCCACAGTGACACACTTCCTCCAATAAGGCCACACCTCCCAATACTGCCACTTCCTATTGGCCAAGCATTCAAACACGAGTCTGTGGGGTCCATTCCTATTCAAACCCTAAGCTTACTTTCATATATTTCTCCCATCTTCTCTTCCCCCTCTGTTCTTTTCTCTTCCTTCTCCTTCTCGATGGTTGGAGATTGAATTTCAGGGTAAATCATGCTAGGTAAATCTTTACATCATCTTCCTAACTTATATATAGCTCACTAAATAATCCATGGACCAGGTGCTTCTGATATGCTATATTTTATCTTTATTGTGGCCTAACCTATTTCTCTTCTGCTGATAAGAAAAATATGCCTCTGAGACATTCCTAGGATGGGGGTCCTTAGGGTAACTAATGCCTGCTGCTGTCTTAATGTAGGGCCAGGAAGCTGTGAGATGGAGAGATGGAGAGGAGCAGGCCTGGATGAGTGGGGCTGATGTGTGCCCAAATCCTGGAAATCTCATCTGAGGTGGGCAGGGGCAGGATCACTCCACTGCCCCCTTTGGCCTAGGCCCCTATGTCCTGGCAAATGTATGCCTCCCACCCTTGCCTCACCAGAGAATGTCACATGGCCAGTAGCTAGGTTAAATTTCCTTTCCCCTTATAAGGTCATGCCCAGCAGCACCTGGAATTTCTGCTCAGGAAAATGAGGCATCCCTAGCATCCTGGCCCCAGCCAGTGATGTACACTGACCCAAGAGCCCCTACTCATCCCACAAAGGTTCCATTAGCCTTTGGTTCCCCCAACAAACTGAACCAGTGCTCTGAAGCTGTTCCCCAGTCTGTGTTTTCTTTATCTGTGCCCTCACAACTGACCAAGATCCTGCCTGTACCCACCCGACCCTGCTAAGCTTACCTCCCTCCAGTCCAGCTCACTGTGCAATGGGCCTAGCTACCCAGAAGGGAGAGGCAGACCCAGGACAGCATCCTAACAACCGTAAACTCCAGTGGCGTAGTAGAAGACATTTTTTCTTGCCAATGTGTTGGGTTGGGTGCTTTTTCCCAGTGGCTACTCAGGAATAAAGTTTCCTTCATGCTGTGTGGCTCTGTCTCCTTTAAAATGTGGTTTCAGTCTTAGCTGTTATCCAGCCAGTACACAGGACCACTACGGGACCATTTTCCTTTAGATAAGGAGTACACAGTCCTTTTGCTAATGATACATAAGTAAGAGCTACTTACAACATCTTCATGGGGCTGGGACAGTTGTGTAAATGCAGACAGACAAACAAACAACAACAACAACAAAAACACAAAACCTAGGTTAGATAAGCCTCTGCCACAATCCCAAGGCACAAACTGCAAAGAAAAGGGCCTAATTTCAAACATGCTATTTCTGCTTTCTATAACCTGCCTCCCTATTCATGCTGCCTTGTTAGTACAAGAAAGTGAGGGCCAACAAGCACAACAGCCAGCAGTAAGTGCACAGCTACGGGAAAACAATCTGAGCTCATGCTTATTTCTTCATAAATTATATGATTCTTACTTCATGAAGGATTTTCTAATGTTGTGTTTATAGAAATGACATATAACAAGTGGCATTCTAGTAAGGTAAATTTTAGAATTTCCTAGGGATTATTAAATTCTTTCTCAGAATTATATATATATATGTGTATATATATATATATATGTGTGTGTGTATATATGTGTGTGTATATATATATATACACATATTTAAACATATATGTATGTGTGTATGTGTCACAAATATATATGACACTAGAAAATAAAATAAGTGAAAATTTGATGAGACAATGAAGTGAAAGGAAAAATACATTTAAGTCAAAACTGGTATAAAGCACTCTATGTGAAATATGAAACACTGTAAATAGTAAGTGAGGGGCCGTGGGTGTGGGGGAAAGAGAGGGGAGAACCCACAGGAGGACTGCCCCATGATTTCCACCTGGCCCTGGGTGGATGTCTGGCTGTTGTAAGCTACTGACCCCAGCTTGCCGGATGGTGGACAAGGGGCACTCCTAGGCACCAGGTTCCTAGCTTCTGGCATCCCATACACCAGTGGACACTGTGGAAAAGCTGAGAACATAATAGGGGCCCTGGGGCAGCACTGAGCTCTGGGGCTGAAGGGAGGAGAAGGCAGAGGGAGAGGGTGCTTGTTGGTTCCCATGTGGTGGAGAGTCCTTGGTCTGGTCCATGGCTGCAGCGCAGGAAGACCTTCTGGTGGGAGGTTAGAAGCAGTTCATTAGGAGAAAGCCTATCCCATCATTCAAGCACGGCAGGTCTTGATGAGCAGAGACAGTCTATAGTTTTAAAGCTTTATTGTAGAAAGGCAGGGAGGAAGAGAGAAGGGAGAGAGAGAGAGAGAGAGAGAGAGAGAGAGAGAGAGAGAGAGAGAGAGAGAGAGAGAGAGAGAGAGAGAGAGAGCGAGCTGCCATGGCCATGTGGAGAAAGTGGGGAAGGGAAAGAGAGAAGGAGGGTTAGAGAGTAAGAAAGGTGAGGGCTTACAGAGAGGGAGGAGGGGCCAAGCAGCCTCTCTTATAGTGGGCTGGGCTATCAGGTAACTGTGGGGGTGGAGTCTAGCCAGAATGCCAGAAGCTTGGGACATTGTCTGCGTGACTGATAGTCACAGAATTATGGAGTTTGGGGGGCTCTGTGGTGTCAGGCACCTGTCTCTAGGAACGTGGTTCGCTTTTCTGTCCCTTGTAGAGTTCTCTACTGGGTCATTGGAACAAGCCCATTCAACCAAAATAGGCTGCGTTTCACAGTCCCACAAGTAGGGTGGGCTAAGTATTCAGTGAGATATAGAATAGATGTACTTCTAATTTAGAAACATTGTGTCAGAAAGAGAAAATCAGTTGCCTCAAAACCTTACAGAAGCACTTTATGCTTACTCCAGAAGGGAATATAAGCCAGGGATTTCTGACATTATCTATCCTCCACACAGATAGATACTGTGTGACTATTATGTGCCACGTATTATTTTATGTTCTGAGGCTATATCTATGAGCAAGATAAAACTGTGTTATAGAGTTATGCAACAGAGAGGATGAATAACAAAGAATTGTTAGTATGTCTGGGGATAGTGAGTCCCGAAAGAGAGGGAGCCTGATAAGAGTGATGGATGTAGCAAGATGGGATGGTGTGGGTGGTCAGGAAAGGCTTTACTGCAGAAGTGACATCTGAGCTAAGATCAAAGAAGTGATGGGGTTCAGTATGTAAACCCCACACCCCCAGTGCTTCAGGAGCAGCAAATCACAAATGTGCTTGTCTGGAAATGCTTAAGTTCTTTAGAAAATTATTTTTTCACAATTTCAGATGGATGTACTGTGTTATGATTGTATCTCCACTATCTCTTGTCCCCTTCTATTTATTCTTCCCAGTAAATTCTGATCTTACTTAATGTCTCTTGGTGTGTGTGTGTGTGTGTGTGTGTGTGTGTGTGTGTTACTCAATGACTGTCACTTGGGTTGCTCGCAAGAAGGTGATGAAGGGTGATTTACAGGAGTACTGGTGCCTTAACTAATGGTTATACTGGTGAATAAAAGGTCCCCCGCTCCTCTAGAAACTGTTAATTGCCTATAGCTTGTCCGATGTGGTTGGGATCTTGTAATCCCCCCTCCAGTTCATGGTGGAATGTTGATGGCTTATACACTCACAGATTCTGTGAGTTCTAGAGAAAAGATGTTAGGCAAAACTGCCCTCTGAACTTCTGATCCTCCTGCCCCCATCTCCCAAAGGCTGGCATTACAAGTGTGTGCCACGTCACCCCCTCGCCCACCCACACTCCTACTCTGGATTTCCCCTGTTATTTACTTCTTTGGTGCTTGGCTCCTTTTCTAGGAGAATTTAAGGGATATTAGTAGGTTAATTACTTGCAATACCTCTGATTCTTTTCTCATGCAAACATCCACTGATGTAAACGTTTCTCTTAGAACTCCTTTTCTACCCCAAGGTTCTGGTAAGTTGTGCTTTCATTTTCATTTGATTCTAGGAATTTAAATTTTTTATCCTGTTTTTGTTTTGTTTTGTTTTGTTTTCATGATCTATTGGCCATTTAAGAACATGGTGCTCCATCTGCACTTATTTACAAAGTGTTTGTACTTTTGCTTCTTGTTGACATTTCTCACGTTTGCTCACCATGCTTTGATAAGGTACATGAATTGTTTTGATTCTTTTTAAACATTTTTACTTTGAAAACATTTTAATTACATTTGTTTATTTTCTTATTTATGTAAGTGTGTGTGTGTATGTGTGCATGAGAGACTGAGAAAAAGTGTGTGTGTGTGTGTGTGTGTGTGTGTGCGCGCACGCGCGCATGCTTGCAGGGTAGGTATGCATATGGAGGTCAGAGGACAATTGTGGGAATCATTCCTCTCCTTCAGCATGGGAGCTGAGACAAAACTCCAGTTATTTGTCTTGGCAGCAAGCATTGCGCACCAAATGAACCTCTTTGATCTATTGCTTTTGTTAAGACAGTTTGTTTTTGTTTGTTTGTCTAGAGATGCATAAACAGTCAAACACATAAATGCTAGGTGTGACTTTGCTCTCCTGTAATACCAATACTCAGGATGCTGAGGCAGGAGGATCACAAGAATTTGCCAGGCCAGCGCAAGTTTCCAGTGACTTCAAGATCACCCATAGCGAAACTGTCAGCATAACTAGGAATCACCTGGTTTTTGGATGAGGCAGCCGAAGGTTAGTGACATCTCCCATAAGCATTGTTCCCAGACAGGAAATGGACACCAGTAAAACGTTAAGAAAGCTTTTAATGAAAACAGGAATCCAGGGCAAGGGTAATACTTCGGGCCAGAAAGCAGGATAGGTGAACCAATAAAGTACACAGAAGAGCTGTAGCAAGCCTCTGCTTTATTCAGGCTAGCTGAAAGACTGTCATCTGCCAAGGATCATGTGACACTCCATCTCGTCAGGCTGATACAAAAAGAAATAAACACATTTTATGCCTGTTGATTTAATCTTGCAGTGAGTTACAGGCTGCTCCGTGTAAATCCAAATGTCAGGATGGGTGTATGAGACAGAAGATGAGAGCTAACCAAGTGTACTGCTGTGAACTTACCTTTCTAGCTCTTTTGGATGTTGGGCCAGGAAGGCACAGCTATTTGTCATTTCTGTCACCTATTTGACAGAATCAGCCAGATTAGAGCCCCACACTGCTTTACTGGTTCATTTTCAACCAAATCGCAAGCATTTTGAGTACTGTTTGCTGATGTCTGTCTTGAAAGCATTAAGCAGTCTCAGTGAGAATCTTCCTCCCTTTCCAATTTCCTAACCTCCGACTTACCCAAAAACCCTCTCCCAAAAGAAAACTTGGGCTGGGGGTGTAATTTAGTAGTAAAGGACTTTTTAGTCTATGTGAAGTCCTGGCTTTGATCTCTCTGACTGAAAAAACATGCAAGGGCTCCACCTGTTACTGCCTTTCCGGCTTTGAAGGTGGAAGAAAAGGTTATGGAGTAAGCAGTCTGGTAGCAATTCCTCAGCCCCGAGAAAGCTCAAACAGAGTTGGAAGCTAACCCAGCAGTGATGCTCCACTGTGGATAATGACTACAGTAGCCAGGAGTTTGGGCCAGACCAAGGAGTCTGGAAAATGTCTTAGATATTGGAAAAACAAGGAAACTGATCTTTCCCCAGATTCCCCAGAAAGGAATATATACAGTCATTTTAGTACAAGGAGACCTTTGTTGAAAATTCAGCATGCTGAGCTATCTATGTTAGTTAAGCAACTTCATTTGTGTAATTTGTTAAATCAGCAATAGAAAACTAATGTATTACTGAGCTGACAGAACTTAAAGCTAACATAATTCTCATATGGACCTTTACCCATGACCAACATTCTCTGATTTACACCAACCCAGTGTTAACACAAGGTCACACTGAGAGCAACAGCCCGTACTTACTTCCTTGCTTTTAGCTAATCATACAATACTTTTTTTTTCTTTACAATACCTTTTTTTAAACCTTACAAAAATTTCCCTCTGACCCCAAGAATCCTCAGTGTGGTAAGGGACCTCATAAATCACCAGCCCATCTTCTCCTATCTGGGTCCCGCCGTTTTGATCGCCTGGCTTAAATTTCTTCAGTACTGGGGGAAATTGCTTAAGGTACCAGGCACCACTGCAGAAATTCCAGATCTGACCACAGCTCCACCAGAGCTTCTCTGGTGATTTTTTATTGCCAGGAAAACATTTCAGGGAAAGCTTGGGGCATGGGTAGGCGTTGCAGTCTCTTTGGGGTGTCCTTGCTTTCAGATAAAGTAAGAAGAATCGTTTGACTCACTTGATGTTAAATGTCTTTGAAACAGTTTCAAAGCAGTGTGCCTCAGGATTGAACATCTTTTAGGCTTTAAAAATACCCTTTTGATGAAATAAATTTACCAGTTGAATTATAATTCCCCTCCGTGCTTCAACTGTACATCAAGAGGACTTAGACAAAGGAGTGTATAACTCCACTTTCCCACACACCTTTTCCCAAAAGGAAGGAAGCTCCAGAAAATAATGGGTTTCTAAAGCTTCGTACTAAATATTTGATGACGTGCTTTTAGGACTTTCTTTTGTATTTATTATTCCTAGGTTTCTCGGTGTCGTGGTGGCGGTTCCTTTGGTCTTGTAGCACCTGGCAAAGCCTTTCGGTAGAACCATGCCTAGAGTCTTCCAGACAATTGCAAATTCCCGGGGAAACGGCTGCTGCAGGGTCTGCCAGGCGGTGGCGCTGTTGGCCTTCACCATGACTTTGAGTCTCCATGAACAGACTTTTGCACTGTTCATTCACCTCGCAATCGAAAATGAGCGCCTTGCTTGGCAACAAGTCCAAGTTTTACAGTTTCAGCCGAGGTTTCCTGCTGACTGCTGTGTGGTTGAGTTCCGGAAACCTCAGAGCCCGCAGATTTCCCTTTGTGGGGCGCTCCTCCTTCATCCTCTGAGGGCAGCCACGCCCCACTGAAGGAAGTTGAGACTGGAAAGCCTTTCCTTAAAGCTGGCACACCTTGCTGTGCCTCACCTGTCTCTTCCAGTCCCCTGACTGGCCAGCTCCATCTGAAACCAGAGTGACCGGAGGAGGGACAAGGTACCAGTTGGCTTCTGCGGTCAGAGGGAGGGAGAGGTACAGAGGGTGAATCTGGGTGGTTTGAAGTCTGGGGAGAAGAATGGAAAGGGAGAGGGAACTAGAGGTGGAATGGCCAGGCTGGCTGTATGAGAACCAAGGTGTTGATGGTATTTCTTTAGAACAAGTGTCTTGTGGCTTTTGACTTCTGGCTTTTTATGACATGAAAACTTCAGTTTTGGCAAAGAGAACAGTAAGATGAGATTCTCTGAGAAGGAACAGCCAGTATCAGGAGTATAAAAAGAATGAGGGCACATTACTTACCTGGGGGTCTGTAATGAGTACCTTGGGTTCAGCGCACTCAGTCTCAGAATTAGGTATTCAGATTACAGTTACTGCACAAGGCGATGGATACTTTAAATGAGATAATATTTGTATTATATCATATTTCAAAACTGCATGTTGTCCTTTGTTGGGCCAAACCTTTTTTCTCTCAGTTCCTCAATCTCTCTCTCTCTCTCTCCCCCTTTCCCATACTCCCCCTCCCTCCACCTCCATCCCTCCTTCACTCCGCCTCTCTCTCATTTGTAGTACTTCCTTCTGTAAAGATTCTTCTCTCCATGTGAGTTTCTTCTGTATATAAGACCATGTCTTTCCTTCACTATTTAGTAAGAGCCATCAGTGGATGTAGGAAGAAAGCCAGGGACTGCTGGCACACTTCAGTAGACCTGGATGGACACTGGACTTTGCTAACTGCCTGATTTATCATCTTGCTGCCATCAGTATCTCCACTCACAGCCAGGAGACTGATCCTTTTACTGAGACATCACGAAGTATTTGTGCCATTGAAAATTATAACCAAGCCCCTCCCCCCAGAAAAAATCAGGGTTTGCACAACCAAAACTCTAGTTTCAAGTTATAGAAACCAAGTACATACAGAACTAAGTACATATGTCTTCAGGACTGTTGCTCTTGCACTCCATGGGAGGGATCTATTCTGGGCCTTTTTCTGCGGTTGGTAGATGGCTGTCTTTATATTATAACATCCCTCCCCACCTATGCTTATCTGCCTTTCCCTTTCATTTATTTTGTAAGTAGATCAGTCATACTAGGCTAATACCAATCCTACTTATCTCATCTTTTGAAAGATTCTGTCTCTAAATAATGTCAAATTTGGGGATAGGAGGTGCTACCATATCAAATATGAATGGAGTGGGGAGTCACAATTCAACCCATGACAAAACTTTAGTCTTTTATATATGTGCCCAGCTACATTCCATTAAAAGTGTATTAGAGATAGTCAGGACCTCTTGCGGGCTACTCAGCTGCCTCCTACAGAATCATTCTCCCACCTTCCGCACCTCTCCCTGTGGTCTCAACAACAACGTGACATGCTCTGAAGTTGCACGGTCTGTGATTCTATCTACACTTCTGTTTTGTTATGCTGTGAGATCTCACCTGTGCTGCGGTTACTGTAACCAATGGAAACACACACACACACACACACACCATACCAAAGCAAAAATGATGGCATAAAACACACATTCAAACATGAGTAGGATGATCTCTTGTCTTGGGGACTCTAAAGGAAACTCAGTTCCCTGTCTTGCTTGTTTCTAGAGCTTCTGGCACATTCCTGAGTTCATGCCTCTTTGTCCATGTTCACACCCCACACTGCCTGGGTTTGTTTGATGCTTTAGTCCTTCCCACTGATGCTTTGCCTCCTTCTTGACCATTTAAGGATACTTGTGACACACCAGACTCACTCTGTTTTTCTTTATTTGATTAATCCCATCTGCAATGTTAATTTCCATTTGCTATTTTAATACTAATAAAATCAAGATATTAATAGGTTCCAGAGATCTAGGGCATGGGCATTGTGGGAAAAGGGAGTAATTTTTCTTAGTCTTGTACTGAATTGATTATTATCTCCCCAACTCCCCATCCCTCTCTTTTTTTTCTCATTGCTGGAGAATGAACTCACAGCCCTGTCACTTACCCTTAGCTCTCTCTCTCTCTCTCCAACAGTTTTTCTTTTATTAATTTTTACATTACGTTTGTGTCTATATTACTTGCATACATAGACACATACACCAAAATGTGAGTATGTTCACGTGAGTGCAGCCAAGAGGCATTGATCATCCAGAGATGGAGTTGCAGGCAGCTGGGGACCACTGGAGTCGGGTGCTGGAACTGAACTGGAGTCCTCTCCAAAAGCAATACATGCTTCTAACCACTGAGTCATCTCTCTAGCCCTATTTCAGTCCTTTTTTACTTTCTACATTTGAACAGGTGTTTGGTTGTCCAACCTGGCGCTGAACTGACTCCGTGGCCCAGTCAGGTCTTGAACCTTCTATTTTCATGTCTCAACTTCCAGAGTAACTGTTAGCATCCACTTTTTACTCAGAGATCAGTGTGTTTAGCAAGGAAGTTTAAATCATTTTTATAGAGAAAACATCAGCTTGCCCAAAGATAGAATGAATAAAAAAATGTGTTCACTGGGCAGCAACTGGGTGCCATGATACTTTCTGTCTAATACTGTTTAAAGAAACTCTTTGGGATGGAGAAATGGATCAGTAGGTAAGATATTTGTTATATAGCCTGAAAAGCCAAGATGAACCCCCAAACCCATGTAAAGGTGGAAGGAGAGAACCAAGGCCCAAATGGTATTCTCTGAGCTGCACACAATGAGCTGTGGTATATGCATGTATGCGCCTACATACATGGGCACACACACATATTCTCTCTCTCTACATATAATATATATCTCTATAATATATCTATAATATATATCTCTATCTATCTATCTATCCAAGATAAATGAAAAACACATTTTTTCCCATGGTTGTCATTGCAGTTTGATATGCTCAATCAGTTTCTGTAGTGATTTTCTTATAAGAATGACTTGCAGACCCAGGGATACATTTATAGACAAATTGACCTATTCAGTAAGCCTTGGTTCCAGGGATACAGCCATAAAAAGGATAACCCAGCACCTACGTCTTTGTGTTCATGAACATTTCTTTTGCACCTGTACTCTTGTCACTTCAGATCTGTCCTCAGCAGTGCAAGTTTAGCTGGTCTTGGTCCCCACATGCTCCCTGTATTTACATCTGTCTGTGCTGATGCCCTGTAGGAAATGGATGTGGGTGGGAGTGAACAGATAATAATAGGAAACTTGGATTCAGTGTGGGCTAGTGGCGTGGGTGCTGAATGCTCTCTATTCGTTAGCTCATGCCTTGGACACAGTTTCCAAATGGGGAAAATGAGAGAAGAAATGAATTCCCTGAAGGTAAAGCTGCCAGGTTCTGAAACGACTGAGAGTTCTGTCTCGAGTCCAGGTCCTGAGTTTATTTTATTTTTGTTTATTATTATCAGTGTTGGTATTATTACTGTGGGGATTTTTTTCCTAGTTGTTATTGGATTTTTGTTGTTATTTGTTTTGAGACAGGGTGTCACATATCTCTGGCAGTTCTGAAATTACTGTGTAGCCAAAGATGAGTTTGGACCTCCTATCCTCCTTCCTCTACCTCCCCAAGGCTGGAATTCAAATGTGAGCCACCATGCCTCTGTCTGAGTTTAAGTGCTATCACTCTGTGACCAAAGGAAAAAAGCATATAGCTCTCTGTTTCTGATTGTTTTGTTATACTTTTTCTTCTTAGAAAGAAAAGGTGGGTTTAGATATAGAAATGCCTAAGGATACATCCAAGTTTAAAGACTGGAATCTTTTATTCTCAGGCTTCTAAGAATTTCTTTGAGTTCTCCACCTAGAATAATAATGAGAAGAAAGGTTCATGTATAGCTGGGTCACTTACTTTTGGATAATGTACCTTCTTTCCTGGGTGTGCTGATATTCAAGGCAGGCATCCTCCTCTCATTCTTAATTAAGGGTAGAAGCCTACCATTCCCATTGCACCAACTGAGTTGCATGCTAGGACTAAAGACTTCACAAGAAGCAAATTAGGGGCAGAAGGACTAGTTAGGTTTACGATTTGAGGGTGCCATCTATCAAGGTGAGACCAAAGCATGGCAGTGGGACCTTGTGGTTCTGATAGCAGAAGGGGGAGGATTTTCAGATGGGAGGGAATGTACTCCCTCCTACTTGTCTCATGGACCTCAGGCTGGCTTTGAACTTATGATGTAGCTGATGCAGTCCTGGGATTCCTTGATGATGGGATACAGGCTGCAGCATGACATTTGACATGACTTTCTCCTACTTATTCAAGCTGGGATGAAATCCATGACTGTGTCTTGCACATTTAGGGTGGGTCCTTTATGCTCAGTTTAACTTTTCTGGAAACTGCCTCAAGGATACCAGTAGAACTGTATTTCCTTGGTAACTGTGATAGAAGAGGACACTGGCTGATCACAGTGGCATGTAGATCTACTCAAGTGCAAGCAACACAGACACACACAGACACAGACACAAACACTCACAGACACACACACACACACAGAGGCATACAGACACATACACACCTACACACATACACACACACACACACACACACACACACACATGCTTAGGATCAGCCTCTTTGAGGTCGTGTTTGCTGGACTGGCTCCTGCTGACTTTTACCTAAATGCTCAATGACTCTTTGGCCCCAAATTTAGTGCTGCTTCTAATCAGTTGGTGGGCACAGCAGCAGGATTTGTCAGTATGAGAAGCAGAAGTGATGTACTTTGTGATTCAAGGCAGGGAAAGGTTAAAGGGATGCCAAAAATCTGACTTGGACATTTGGTCTTCCATCTGATTTATAGTTACATTCCACAAATTCAGTCAGTGTGGTTGGAATCTGGGTGGGCCTATCTGGCTTCTTGCTACTTGAATTTCCCTCCTGGCCTCAATATCTGATTCCTTCAAGGTTCCTTGAAGCTGACAGCTTGGTATGAGACAGCCTGGGTTCTGGTAGAAGAAAAGAACAGAGTGCTAGAATATTCTTATAGTCTTAGCAGTAAGGATGTGGGTAAGTGGCAAATCCTATCTGTGTGCAGGGATGGGGTTCAGAAGCCTGTCCATCCTGAGGCTTAGTAGCAGAAGATACTATGACAGTACATTGGTGCAGCCATAGCCACTGGAAATGGTGAGCATCATGAAGCTGCCACAGCTGCTTAACACAGTTCCAGCAAAGCTGAGCTGATTGTGGCAATCGCTGTACTTCTATCTCTAACTCTTGGGTTTTTGTCTCTGCATAGTGCATAATTAGGGACTTCCTGCATTGTGAATCATTTCAACTTTTTCTGAGAAAAATCATACCTGAGTCCTTTTAGGAAAAATCCTAAAATTAACTTTATTTGGCCGCTATTTGGAAGTCTTCTTTATGCCCTGAGGATCATTAAGCACAGATAAGCACATAGCTAGATGAGGCCGTTACTCCAGGAATTTGCTTTGGGTATCTGCCCCTGGGCAAACTCAAATAGTGTACTTGATGCCTGGCAAGCAGATAATTGACAAACTCTGACTGGTCAGGAGAATAGGTTACAGATTCTAGTCTAATTGTATTATAGGGTTAGAGGTCTCTAAAAACGTAGTTTAAAGGTAGGGAGTATACAGGGTACACTCGTAAAGGAATATAACTCAGTAAATAAGATAGGTTGACTAAAGTAAACACTGCCTATTTTATAGCATAGATGATGAAACATATAGTAAAAGAAGTTAGGTATGAGTATTTGCTATTTGTAAAAAGACCAGTTCAGATTTTCCATTTGTCTGCAGTGCTTTCAAGCATCAAACAGTGCCATCCTAAAAGCAGGTGTGATATATTAAATGTGTTTGCTTTGGAGGATACATTCTTTAAATTCTTTAAATTTGAGTTATGGTGCTAATAACAATAAGAAGAATTAGTTCCATTTGTATTTTCTAACTGTGACTGGACATGTAATGAAAAATCAAACATATATTCTGTACCACCTGGATAATCACTAGTCAGTCTTTGTTCTATGGAAATTGTATAAATAAAGACACACCTGATTGCTAGTCAGTCAGCTTGAGATTCCGAGATTCCCCTCTGGCTCTCCTCTCCATGCTGGGAAGGTCCCCTGCAGCATATGGACACAGTGAATTCCAAGACCTGGAATCTCCTGTTTCATTCTCATCCACGTAAAACTCATTTTTACACAGAAAGACTGAACATCATCTGGCTTTTGAGTGGTAAGAACTTGTAGTGGGACAAGCATTAGGTGGGGATTCGAAACACCCAATGCCAGCCTTAGCTTCAGTGCTAGTGAACTGCTGGGTAGATGTGAGTATTTCTGGCACCTTCTTTCATTAGTTGTAATTTATGTTCATTAATGGTATAGAATACTGGATCTGCTGGTGACGTTTTCACATCACCCTCTCTTACTGTTTCTCCCACTATGCTCTTTTCTCTTCTTAAATAATTTCTTCAGAGGGCCCTTGTTTCAGAGCTTGTGGCCTTTGTGATACATGTGCTGCAATTTGCCCTCTGTTAATGAGGGGATTAGTGAATGAATGAGCCAGGTCCCATCACCTGGGAGGCTGAGCCTGGTGGATCTCTATGAGTTCAAGACCAGCCTGGTCTACATAGCAAGCTCCAGGATAGCACATGCTACATGATGAGTCTCAAAAACAAACAAACAAACAACAAACAAAGTGGGTAGGTAGGGATGTCAGAAAGCAGTGCAATGGCTTAGGAGGCACAAACACTTATCTTTCTAAGATAAGTGTCTGTCTATATGAATCCCTAAGAGAAATAACCCACTGGACTGCACACACACGCACACTTTGGCACAAGCTCATGCACATATGCAACATACACACACACACACTCACACATTTTTAAAGAAATGAATAGTAGATCTCTGTCTCAGGTATTTTTGCTTCTCCAGTTAGAATATGACTATTGTGACATGAACATAGAGGTTCTCAGTACATGTACAGTGTGCTAACACAATGACTTTCTGATGCTTTTTTTGACCTGCTGTGTTTGCATTATTCCTTGAAGCCCAGGATGCTTGTCTTGACTCCCATGTGACCTCAGTTTCATCCTTTTTTTCACCCATAATCCAAACTCAGGATGCACACATATGTGTTGGGGTTTTACATACATGTATGTCTGTATGAGGATGTAGGATCCTGAATGGAGTCATGTGAGCTGCATTCTGTGTTTTGGGAATTGAATCTTGATCCTTTAGAAGAGCAGCCAGTGAGCCATCTCTCAGCCCAGCGCAAGACATTTTTAAACTTAACACTTATAGTTTTCATATGTATTATGCTGTTAGTACAACAGCAGCGAGGGGTTCTGACCTGATTTTCTACCACAAGAATGAAGGAAAACTTAAAGTGTACCTCAACAATGTAAGATTGTGTGAGAGGAATATGGATAACCCAGGTAGTATTTGCAATTATCTGTGTCCACTCCATCCTTCATCAATGCACTAACCGTTCTTTCTTGGACCGAAATGAAAGCCAGTGATTTTCCGTCTCCTGGATTAATCATGAGTAAGGAATGGAGGCAACCTCACTTGAAAGTGAAAGCAGGAGCGTAGATTGCGGGGGCAATGATTGCCAGATGATGTCAGCAGGGCCATAACTGGTGATTGGCTGTGGGCTACAGGTATCCAGATAGCGTGACACAAGTCCCTTACAAAAGGGAAATTCTTTGATGGCTTGGATAGAGTTGACGATAATGCACTTTGTATATCGCCATGCATGAGTGAACGGTTTAGCAATGCTATGGGGGCTACAGCTCTGTGGGCATGAATAGAGATGTAGCTCAGTACTGGAGAACTTGCCTGACGTGGATAAAGCCTAAGGCTTGATTTTTTTATTATGTATACAGCGTTTTACCTGCATGTACAACAGCATGATAGAAGAGGGCACCAGATCTCATTACAGATGGTTGTGAGCCACCATGGGGTTGCTGGGAACTGAAATGACCTTTGGAAGAGCAGTCAGTGCTCTTAACCTCTGAGCCAACTCTCCAGCCTGCTGAGGCTTGATTTTTAGCACTGTCAAAAACCAAAAACAAAAACAAGAAACAAAACAAAACAAAACAAATCAGCCTCCGAACGCTGACACCATTTCATACACCAGCAAAATTTTGCTGAAAGGACCCTGATATAGCTGTCTCTTGTGAGGCTATGCCAGGGCCTGGCAAACACGGAAGTGGATGCTCATAGTCAGCTATTGTATGGAACACAGGGCCCCCAATGAAGGAGCTAGAGAAAGTACCCAAGGCTGCTAAAGGGGTCTGCAACCCTATAAGTGGAACAACAATATGAACTAACCAGTACCCCCTGGAGCTCTTAACTCTAGCTGCATATGTATCAAAAGATGGCCTAGTCGGCCATCACTGGGAAGAGAGGCCCCTTGGTCTTGCAAAGTTTATATGCCTCAGTATAGGGGAATGCCAGGGCCAAGAAGTGGGAGTGGGTGGGTATGGGAGTGGAGGAGGGGGAGGGTCTGGGGGACTTTTGGGATAGCATTTGAAATGTAAATGAAGAAAATACCTAATTAAAAAATAAATAAAATAAAACAAAAACAAAACAAAACAAAAAACCAGACCTGAAATCCTAATAGAATGAATGAACAGTGTAATAGAAATCTTGTGAAACATATTCTCAGTGGCAAGGAAGCAGCGAGTTCTTCTGGAGAATGGATTAATAAAAGTCAACATGTAGATGGAATTTAGGAACGTGGATTCTTTGGATGCCCTCTTGGCCATGCAAGGAAGTGAGATCATCCCAGGGCTGTCAGCAAGAGTGAGCTTGGTGAAAATATCAACAGAACTATACATGGCACTTTTGTTTCTATCTGCCCAGCAGCAGTAGCGTGATCAGTGGCCCCATTTCACACCACAGTGCTTGATTTACCATTCTGGAAAGCAACAGTTTTCATTATGGCACTTTTATACATATCAAAGTATCATTATACTTCATTCTCATTCATTTCCCTCTTAGTTAGTGTTTCTTTTTTTTTTTTTTTTTTTTTTTAGATTTTACTTACTTATTTATTTTGCATATTCATGTGGGCATGAGTGCTAGAGCATGAATGTGTAGGACAGAGGTCAGAGGACAACTTGCTGCTGTCAATTCTCCCCTTCCTAAATGCAGCTCCTGGGGATTGAACTCATTTTCTCAGGCATGGCAGCAAGAATCTTTACAGGTTGAGCCATCTCACTTGCCCGTATCTACTGCTGTGATAAACACCATAGCCAACAACAACTTGGAGAAGAAAGGTTTATTTCAGCTTATACTCACACTGCATAGTCCACTATTGAAGGAAAACGGAAGGAATTCAAGGTAGGAACCTGGAGGCAGAAACTGAAGCAGAAGCCATAGAGGAGCTATGCTTACTGACTTGCTTCTCATGGCTTACATGGCCTGCCTTTTTTATAGAACCCAGGACTGTTAGCCCGGGGGTTGTAGTATTCACAGAGAACTGGCTTTTCTCATATCAGTCATCTATCAAGAAGATGTACCACAGGCTTGCTCACAGGTCAATCTTGTAAGGACACTTTCTACGTTGAGGTTCTCTTTTCTGAAGTGATTTTATGTTGTGTCAATTGATAAACTAGACAACACTTCCTTCATCACTTCTTTCCCTTAATTCATGCTGCCAACCCTTCTATCTCATTCATTCTGTCCTGAGAAATCACCCTTCTGCTTTCCTATTATAGGTACTCCATTACCCTATTCCCTCCTCTTTTCCCTTCCTTCTTCTACATCCATGAACCCCCTCTCTCAATTTTTTTTTTTTTTTTTTTTGGTTTTTTCGAGACAGGATTTCTCTGTATAGTCCTGGCTGTCCTGGAACTCACTTTGTAGACCAGGCTGGCCTCGAACTCAGAAATCCGCCTGCCTCTGCCTCCCGAGTGCTGGGATTAAAGGCGTGCGCCACCACGCCCGGCTCCCTCTCTCAATTTTTAACTCAGTTTCAACATGTAAGAGAAAATAGTAGTACTTATCTTTCTCAGTGTGGCTCATTTCTTTTAATATATGATGTCTAGTTCCACACATTTCATAACAACATTTTTTAAAATTGCCTTATGTACATATCACATTTTCTTTATTCATTCATATATTGATGAGCATCCAGGCTGGTTCATTCTCTGGCTACAGTGAATCGTCTAACTATAAATGTGGATGTGTAAGCGTCATCTACATGAGTCCTTAGTCCCAAGAGGAGTATAGTCCCAAGAGGTCTATATGGCATAGTGGCAATTCTGAATTTTCTGTTTTTAGATGTTGCCACATTGATTTACATAGCAGTTGCATAAGTTCTTTTGGCCCCATAGCCTCATTAACATTTGTTTTCTTGATTCTGACTAGGGTGATTCATGTAGTTTTACTCTACCACTTTTGATCCTGGATTGGCCACATTACCAGCCTGCATATGTGGTTTCCCATTTGCTCCTCCTGCCTTTAGTTCTAGGAGGTGAAATGGGCTACCAGCTCCCACCCAGCTTCCCTTAAATTCTTGGATAAAACACACACACACACACACACACACACACACACACACACACACACACACTTTGTTCCTTTATAAGTTGCCTTCTTGGCACAATTGTTGGGCATTAATATCTCCCACCTGATTGCAAACTTTATATGCCCCAGTACAGGGGAAACACCAGGGCCAAGAAGTGGGAGTGGGTGGGTAGGGTAGCAGGGGGCGGGGAGGATATAGGTGACTTTTGGGATAGCATTTGAAATATAAATGAAGTAAATACCTAATAAAAATATTGGAAAAAAACTCCCACCTGGAAAAGCATTCCCTTACCAATTTATTATCTTTGTCTCTCCACCTGCCCTAAACTTCAGGGGCTAGCCCCACCTAGGCCATGCCAAACATCCATGACAACCTACCTGTAGTGATAACCACAGGTCCCAGCTTCCCCTGAGACCTCACATGGTTGCTGCATTCTCCTTCTTCTAAAGCATGGATGAAAAACCCCCTTTCCTTTTTTATGCCTGCCTTTTCTTCCTGAGACCCAGAAGTTCTGCCGATACTTTCTGCCCAGAAAGTGGCCTCCAGTTTTCTTTACTAACAAATCAAGAACCAACGGGGAAACAGGACCTTAGAATCAGAACAGCCCCCTTCAGGGTGAGACAGAAACTCACAGTGTTTTACATGCATTTCATTAACAGGTATTTATTGCCCATTTATATTTCTTCTTTTAAGAAGTGCCACTTGAGCTCTCAGGATTTTAATTTTGCATTTGGGGCATGATGACATAAGGGAAGTTCTACATATATGTTAGTATGCATGCTGCAGTGCTTGATAAACACACACTGAACTGATGAGTTTTTAAAACATAAGTAGGTTTATTTCTTCAACTTTAGCAGAAAAAAAGGCTATTCTCTGCATATGTCTGTTCTAAGTTGGAAAATGCTTGAGAGAGTTGAGAGAGAAGAAGCAAGCATAGTATTCTAGATAGCTTTAATCATTTCGAAAATTAATACCAGCACAATATCTGTCCTGTGTGCAGTGCAAAAAGCATCAGCTTGTTGTCTCCTTTATGTCACATACCATAGACAGCAGTTAACACAAAACAAACACCATGGGTTTCTAAGATAATGTAATGCACTTAGTAGTTTTTCTCCCCTGTGAATTACATAGTATTTATATAACACAGCCACCTGAAGCTTTCATGAATGTTTTGTTTGATGTTGAAATTCTTTAAAAATGATACCTTTTCTTGGTCCTGAAGGATATGAGGAACATGGAGCTTTCTTTTGAGTAATAGCAATGTTTTGACACTAGATAGAATTGCTAGGCACTCAAATAAACACACTAAATGCCACTGAATTATGTACTTTAAAATGACTATGACCTGGTGAGATGGGAGGTTCTTGACATGCAAACCTGATGACCTGAGTTAGATCCTGGGAACTCATAGAGTGAAAGTAGAGAATTTACTCCTTGAAATTGTCCACAGCAAATGTACAGATGGACACATACATGTACATCCAGCTTAAAAAACCAAGAAACAAAATGCAAAAAACAAACAAGCTGGAGGCAAAGACAGGTGGATTTCTGAAAAAAACAAATAAACAAACAAAAAACAAAAAAAAAAACCAAGAGGAAGAAATAAAGGAAAAATGATTAAGTTTATGTTAAGTCTTACTTCAACAAACATTTGAAAAGACTAAAATATTTTGTATGTCACTGTTCATTGTAACATATAGAGGGGAAAACTGGAAATTACCATGGTAAATGGTATTTAAAGTAAATACATACAAATATTCACACAATCCAGTGATTCAGCCTCAAAAAACAACTGAAGCAATGACTCATGTCTGGAAAACGCTACGCTAAGTGAAGGAATGCAGACACAGAAGGCCACATAATAAATTAATCAATTAATATGAAATGTCCAGGATAATAGACATAGAAAGAAAATGGCTATCCAGTAGCCTTGGTTAGGGGGTGGGTGTACTGGGCAATCACTGCTACTGATTAGGCATTTCATTTCAGCAGGTTATACAAATATTTCCTTTTTAAAAATATTTATTTTCATGTGTATGGTGTTTTGTCTGGATGTAAGAATGTGTACACCATATGTGCCTGGTGCTCAGGGAAGCCAGAGGAGGATGCCAGGTCCCGTGAGCCACCAGGAGTCAAACCTGAAAGAACAAGTGCTTCTAACCACTGAGCCATCTCCTCAGCCCAGTGACATATTTTAAAGTCACATGGTGATGACAGATAGTTTTGTAACTTTGTGAATGTACTGAAAACAACTTTTTAAAATTTGAAATGTCCAATTTTAGGATACACAATTTAAAAAGCAACATTAAAGATACTTCTGACTTTGCAAAATAAAGAAGGAAAGGAGAGAAGCAAGACAAAGGTAGGAAAGTTGAGAGAGAAAAAACTGGAAGAAGGACAGAAGAGCTTTAAAGAGATAGTGCAGTATAGGGTAAAAATCAAGAACATAGACTTAGGGCCAAAGTCTCTCCATCTGTGAGAATTTTATGATTCACTATATGCAATGCATATGTGAGTATGTTGTCCATATTCAGCATCATAAACACACTTAAAAGCATTAGGTAATAGGGAGAGAAAACCAGAATCCAGTAAGCTCAGGCTGAGTGTCAGTTAAGGAACCACAGGGTGGGGCAGAGGTTGATTATGTGAACTTTGGTCTCCTGATGGGGGAGAGGGTGGGGTGTGATATGGAGATGCAGATAGTTTCCTGGTCCAGTATTTTTTTTTTTTTGTTAGTTTGTTTTTGTTGTTGAGTCAGAGTCCCACTCTAGTCTAGGCTGGCTATGGAGCAATGACTGACCTCTAAACCTCTTCAGTCCTCCTGGCTCAGCCTCTCAAATTTTGGGATTACAGGTTTGAGTTACTCTTTCAAGCTGTACCTGGGTCCTGTGAAGTCCAAACACATGTGAAGAGATGGTGAATAGCACTTCATGAGTTTTGTTGCTTAATGCAAATAATGACTAGACACACACTTCTGAGGAACATTCTTCCAGAAGGAAACAGGTCATCTTTGTGCTCTTGGTCTAAGTGTGTGTGTGTGTGTGTATGTATGTGTTTGTGTGTGTGTGTACATGTGAGTGCAGTTACCTATGCTGATGGCCATAGTCTGTACTACTGCTTGATACCATGCTGAAGTCCATGGAATGGGCTGACACTGGAGGCCAGATGGATGTCTGTGTTCCATGCTCTTACCAGATACCATGTGGAAGTCCATGAACCATGCTCCTGCTGACTATAAAGGACAAGAAAACTTCTTATGCAGTAGTGTTGAAGAATGCAGACGCACAGTTGAAAAACAGAGACATAAAATGCTCTGTGACAAATAGAACTGAAGACCTAGAACTGAACCCACAAACCTATGGTCACTTGATCTTTGACAAGGAAGCTAAAACCATCCAGTGGAAAAAAGATAGCATATTTAGCAAATGCTGCTGGCTCAACTGAAAAAGTAACACTCCTCCACTGTTGGGATTGTAAGCTCTTACAACCACTCTGCAAATCAGTCTGGTGGTTCCTCAGAAAATTGGATGTAGTATTACTTGAGGACCCAGTTATACCACTCCTGGGCATATACTCAAAAGATTCTCCAACAGATAACAAGGATATATGCTATACCATGTTCATAGCACCCTTATATATAATAAGCAGAAGCTGGAAAGAACCCAGATGTTCTTCAACAGAGGAATGGATACAGAAAATATGGTACATTTACACAATGGAATACTACTCAGCTATCAAAAACAATTGAAATTATGAAATTCCTAGGCAAATGGATGAAACCAGAAAATATCATCCTGAGTGAGGTAACCCAATCACAAAAGAACACACATGGTATGCACTCACTAGTAAGTGGATATTGGCTCAGAAGCTCAGAATACCCAAGATACAATTCACAGACCACATGAAGCTCAAAAAGAAGGAAGACCAAAGTGCGGGTGCTTTGGTCCTTCTTAGAAAGGGGAACAAAATAACTCATGGTACCAAATACGGAGACATAGTATGGAGCAGAGACTGAAGGAAAAGCCGTCCAAAAACTGCCCCACCTGGGGTTCCATCCCATATACAGTCACCAAACCCAGACACTATTGTGGATGCCAAGAATTGGATGCTGACAGGAGCCAGATAGAGCTGTCTCCTGAGAGTCTTTGCCAGAGCCTGAAAAATACAGAGGCAGAGGCTTGCAGCCAATCATTGGACTGAGGAAAGAGTCCCCAATGGAGGAGTTAAAGGACTGAAGGAGGTGAAGACGTTTGCAATCCCATAGGAAGAACAGCAATAGCAACCAACCAGACCCCATAGAGCTCCCAGGGAGTAGACCACCAACCAAGGAGTACACACGGAGGGACCCATGGTTCCAGCTTCATATGTAGCAGAGGATGGCCTTGTCAGGCATCAGTGGGAGGAGAAGCCTTTGGTCTTGTGAAGGCTTGATGCCCTAGTGTAGAGGAATTTGAGGTTGGAGGTGTGAGTGAGTCGGTGGGTGGGGAACACCCTCAGGATGGAAGTTTCTTGGGTGAGGGGAAATCAGGAAAGGGGACACCATTTGAAATGTAAATAAAGGAAATATCCAATAAAAATGAAAAAAAAAAAAGCTCTGTATCACTATGACAGCCCCCACCCCACCCCCAAACAAACAAACAAACAAACAAACAAAAAAGTAACACCCTAGATAGGAAGCCATCAAAGAGATGTAAAATATGGGGCTTTTCTATACCCCCCATTGCATCCGAATTATGATATGGAGACCTGGTATATTTATTAAAAAGTATCTTGCATTGTAGCTGGGCAGAGTTCATAACTATCCTAACCCAACTACACTGCCTATTATCCAGCCCTTTGCCCCCTTACCTACCATCTTAGTCTTGCCCTGGCTGCCCCTGCTCCATCCATGTCTTCCTGGTACCTTTCTGGTAAAGCTCTCATGGCGAATCTCCTCTCTTCTTGGTCCCCACCTGAGACCCTCTCACTGGAATCAGAACTCACACCTCATCCTCTCCTGCTCATCTATTGGCTGATCAGATCTTCATTATCCAATCATAGGTGATGGAAAACAATTTTTATCTAACATTGAGACAGAAGATGCTTGACAGTGCCAACATTTGGACTGGAACTAGATCTCTGGGCACAGTAATCAGCCTCTGAAAACCCAGTACATGAAACAATCTCCCAACTCTTTTTGTCTAATAAAGGCTCTTTTTCTTATATTAATAAGTAATACACAATAAGAACAATTATGAAAACTATCAGGTAAAAATTGAACTTATAGTGTCAAGTCCACTTGTATTTGGCCATCTTAGAAAAAGTACTCTATTATCTAGTCTATCTTGGTAAGTACAAAGTTATGTATTTAAATAATTTTCTATCATAGTGTGCATTTACTAATCTATAAATATCCTTTTAAACTTTAAAACACATATTTTTATTTTATTTAAATTCAAAACAACTTAAGCTTAATTGTTAGACTATAACTATCTAGTCTTCAACTCCATCAGAGACCTGTGAAATATACTACCAGAATAAACAGAAAGTGCAGAACAAACAGCTTTCAAAACTATAGAAATGACAGAGGTCATTGGCTACCAGGACAGTCACCCAAGGTTTCTCTGTGTCATTGGAATATCATCTTTGACGTTCTGGCTCAATATATGAAATATTTTTCTGGAAGCAGGAATTATAAAGGACTTGCTTACTTTGTTCTTTCAAAGAATGGGAGTCGGCTTCTTCTGTGTTGTTTGTCCACAGCTTGGATAGCATGCTCTCTGCAGTTGAGGCAAGGGCAGTTTCTTGCCCAGTGGTTAGCTTGCCACATTTGAAGCAAATCCATAAGGAGGTGCTTAATGCTCATCATCTTCTTTGAAGTACAGTTGGTGTGCTGCTGGGAGCTGATCCCCCACTGTGTCATGAAAGCCTTTTATTAATAAAATACCTTTGAATGCCATATTCTGTAGATCAATGAGGTTTTGAAGACCATCTATCTGTTGTATCTCTGAATAGGCAAATGCTTCTTTCTAGCTATCTACTATTTGCTCAACTTTGAAAACACCCACAGAAAGCTAAATAAACCTTATCTCTGTAATTCCGTAGTACCTAACATGGCTACACGTCTGATTGACTATTAACTCACATTTATTAATTATCCTAAGCGGTTTATATTAGCAGGTTTCAAGGACTAGAACTTTACATTACATTTTTAAAACGAGTTGCATAGGTATAATACCTTTAAAAAGAGTTGAAACATAATACGGTATGTTGTAGCAAAAATATTATTAAATTTGTAACAATATACAAAATTCCATACCAATGTAGACATATTTGGCTAATTGATGTTCTTCAGTTTAAAAGTAGATTCTATTAGTGTTCCTTCTAGGCTCTGCCCCACAGTTACCTGGCAACAACAGTATGCCTGGCTTACTTTAAGAAGGGCTGTTCACCCCCTCCTTGCTCTCTGCTTTCTTACTTTCTTTCTCTGCCCCTTCTTGTTCTGAACCCTTTCTCCCTTTCTACCCTTACTCCTCCCCGCCCCCATTCCTGGCTGGTCTTTCTTCTTCTCTCTCCTCCTCCCCTTCCTCCTCCTCTGCTTCCTCCTCTTCATCTTTCTCCTTCCCTCCTCTCTCTCTCTCTCTCTCTCTCTCTCTCTCTCTCTCTCTCTCTCTCTCTCTCTCTCTCTCTCTCTCTCCCCACCTCTTCTCTCTGTCTCTACTCCCTTCCCAACTCCCTTTCCTATGTCTTAAATAAACTCTATTCCATACTATATCTGTCCTATGGCTGGTGCCTCAGGGGAAAGGGATGTCTTAGCATGGGACCACAGAAGCACCCCTCTCACCATACCCACTACCTGACTCTACAAAATGTATTCCTGGATCTCTTTCTTTTTTATAAAACAGAACAGATGCAATACCCTAACATTTTATCCTATGATTCCTATATCTCCCTTTTTTATCCCTCCTCCCAGTTTTTTCCCTAACATTAGATAGGAGAGAAAGAAGAATAGAGGAAAGAAAAAGAGAGAAATATCTAAATCTAACCTCCTACACTTTTCTTCCTCCCTAACCAAGACTATTAACAACTAGTAACCAATCACTTTTAAACAACAACAAATATCTGTCACCCACTGAATGACCAAAACCCATCCACTCTGCCTTTTGGAAGTGGGATGTTGGTCTATTAAAATTGATTCCTGCTGTCTTTGGGAATGTTCTCTTTTCGGGGTCCTAAGAAAATTAAGATCATATCTAAGTCCTAAGAAATCTAGCTGTATTATTTGCTGTCCAGTCTGTGTGATGTAAAAGTACACAGCTTAACTGAAGTCCTGGAAGGAGCAATCTGTGAGGCTGGGCCATCTTAGCCATCTTAAAATTGTTCTTGATGCACCTTCTTAAAGAAACAGCTATTGCGACCATTTGTGAGATTGGATCATCTGGGTTATTTACATTATCATTTTTTGGTGTCTGGCTCTTTTACTCTGCAAACATATAAACTTTTAATGGTAATATAGATTTTTTTTTTTGCATTAACGCGTGTAATGGAAGGTGCAGTGTACACAATTCAGCTAAAGATGATTCTCTGCTCTTTGAGCAGGTAAAGCATCCGTTCTTTTCTGTAAGTTAGATTGGACTGTATAACCAAACTGTAATATACATTTTTTTTAGATTTATTTATTATATGTAAGTACACTGTAGCTGTCTTAGGACACCCCAGAAGAGGGCATCAGATTTCTTACGGATGGTTGTGAGCCACCATGTGGTTGCTGGGATTTGAACTCGGTGAACTGGGGATCTTCGGAAGAGCAGTTGGCCCTCTTAATCACTGAGCCATCTTGCCAGCCCCTGTAATATACATTTTTATCCATGCTGTTTGAAAGAATGGCGAAAGTCCTGAGGACTCTTGCAGCCAACAAGATTTATTGGCTTTGCTTAGGTGAAATCCTGGCTGGAAACATTTAATGTCTCAGCCAGCCTCATGTAGAGGGGATCAGCAGTTATGTTACCAGTTTTGTTGATCTTCTTGGTTTTTTTTCCCTTAATGTCTGCAGACAAGATTTTTCAGAGGTATCCCATGGTCAAATCTAATCTTATTAATTTTGATGGAATCCATAGCTCTTCTCATGTTGTAACACAGGCAAAACTTCTTCAGAATAAAAAAAATCCTTCCTTCCATTCTGAAGTTAAAACATTTATATGATGATAGAATTCAAAAGTCTTTTCTATAAACACAGTGTTTTCAGCAGCTGTGTTAACTGTCTCATTGACATTTAAATATTAAAGTCAATAAAGCATTTCGGATTTTGTCAATGGGGTTTTCAGCATTTAATGAGATGATGAAGTGACTTTTTTGGATTTGTTTCTATAATGGATTGTACTGATGGATTTTCTTGTGTTAAACCATTCCTGTGTCCTTGGGATGAAACCTATGTAATCATGGAGAATGATCATTTTGAAGTGTTCTTGGATTCGGTTTGCAAGAATTTTATTATTTTTGCATCGCTATTCATAAGGGAAATTCATTTGAAAAAAATTAATTGATATCTGGAAGATCCCATATCCCCTATCTGTTCTATGAACATTTCCTTGAAAGCCCTGTTAGACCACTCTACAGTTCCTTGACTTGTACGATTCTAAGATGTATCTGTAATATTTTATATGCCATAATGTTAGAAAATTGTTGTACTTTACTGGATAGAAGTGCCAGAGCATCATTAACTTTAATCTGCAAAGGTGTTTCTAAGAGAGAATCATCATTAATAAATGTACAATCTCAGAATTATCCTTTTTAGAACTTAAGGCAGAAGCCCACTGGAATTTTGAATATGTATCAATAGTTCGAAGTATCAAAACATGTACATATTTTTAAAATTTCAAACTCTACAAAGTGAATCACATAATCTATTGTATGACATTGTACTAAGGCAGTATCATTAAACAGAATCTGTATGCTTTACTTAGAATATTATATTTCTGTGAGTTGCCATTATAATTCCTCAGGCCTTTGTGGATTTTTCTCATCTGGAAGTACCTTTTCGCTGTCATTGTAGATTCCAGATTAGATTTTCCTGAAGATCCTATATTCTAATTTAAACAATCCTCTAAGCTCTATTCCATGACCTCCAATCTAGGATTTAAGTTTTTAGTCTTTTTCTTTTCTATTTTATTTATTTATGCACACTTACAGACCATCTTTACTTATTTTTCTTTCTTATTCCTTCCTTTGGAGACTTTATATTTAATATTTAAATATAGTACTTCTATGACTGCATATGTTCAGTTTCTTTACTTTCTTTAGCATCCATACATATTTAAAACATTTCCATCTATTTTTCTTTCTCTTCTTCTGAGACTTTATTTTCTATGTGCATTTGTTTCTCTCTTATTACTTTCTCTCTCTTAGTGTACTTTTGTTTTATAATTTCAAATTCTTAATATCTGTCTATGATTTTTATACCCAGTTCTTTCTTTAGCATTTCATCACAAATTCAAACATTTTCACTTGATCAGAAGTTCCTCTATGTTCAGATTTTTTCTGTTTTTGTCTGGATTCTGCATCCTCCAGTGATTTGCTCCACCCGAGCCCTTTAGCTCACAAAGAAGAGGTGTTTCCACCATCTCCATGTGCCTCTAGCCAGAGTCTGCCAAGTCTCACATTTGTATCATTAGCTGGGATCTGTGTCTCACCAGATGCTTGGCCCTTGTCAGGAGGCCTGACACTGCTACTTATGCCTCCTGGAAGAGCTTCCCCGGGTGAAGCATGAGCTGCCTGGTTTCTGCCAGCCTTATGTGTCACATGGTTCCTGGACCTCTGCTCTGTGGATTCCCCACCCCACTCCCCCAACCCCCAGGCTACAGGGTGAACTATGCCTAAAGAAGACAAGCACATGGCCTGTTGAAGTCTCTGGCTCTTTCCTCCTTGCTGTTCATAGACTTGGTTTGCCTGTGGCCATCATTTGGCAGTCTCCCCTTGGGAGAAACTCTGCTGCTGAGTACTGTATCTCTGCCTTACTCGGTCTTTTACTTATTGTTTGTTTATTTATTTATTCACTTTACAACCCAATATCTCCTCTCCTCCCAGTACTCCCTCACACAGACACTCACTCCATTCCTCCCTCTCTTTCTCGTTTGAGAAAGGGAGCCCCCTTCTAGGTATCACTCCTCACCCCCTAGCACATTAAGTCATTGTAGGGCTAGGTGCATTCTCTCCCTCTGAGGCTAGACAAGATTTCTCAGTTAGGGGAACAGGATCCACAGGCAGGCATGAAATAAATTCAGGGACATCCCCAACTCTTGTTGTTGGGGGATTGAAATGAAGACAAAGCTGCATGTCTGCTGCATATATGCAGGGGACCTAGGCTTGCTCTTTGGTTGGTGGGTTCAGTTTCTGGGAACCCTCAAAAGTCTAGGTTAGTTGATTCTGTCAGTCTTCCTGTGGAGTCCTTGTCCTCTTCCAGTTCCTCTATCCTTCCCACAACTCTTCCATACGACTTCCCAAGCTCATCTAATGTTTGGGTGTAAGTCTCTTCTTTCCATCTGTATTCATTAACTGCAGGGTGGAGCCTCTCAGAGGACAGTTATGCTAGGTTCCTGTCTGCAAGCATAACAGAGTATCATTAAAAGTGTCAGGGATTGGCTCTTGCCCATGGGATGGACCTCAATTTGGGGTAGTGATTGGCTGACCATTCCTTCCATCTCTGCTCTATCTTTGTCCCTATACTTCTTGTAGGCAGGACACATTTTGGGTTAAATGTTTTGTGGGTGGATTGCTATCCTTATTCCTCCACTGAGAGTCCTACCTGGCAACAGGACTCATATCCTCTACTGCTAGAAGTCTCAGCTGGAGTTACCTCCATAGACCCTCTGGGGCTTCTCCCCATCCCATGTCTCTGGCACATCCTAGAGATAACCTCTCCCCAGTAAACTCCCCACTAATCTCCCATCTCTCTCTCCTGCTTTCCTTACATATGATCTCTGTCCCCAGCCCCAATCTCCTCCCCATCCTGTCTTTGACCCAGTTCTCTCCTTCCATTGACCTTCTATATCTATTTTCTTTCCCCTTCTGCAAAGATTCAACCATCCTCCCTTGGTCCTTCCTTGTTATTTGGTTTCATTAGGTCTGTGAATTTTAGCATGGTTATCCTGTATTTTATGGATTTTATATACACTTATAAATGAGTACATATGATGCATGTCCTTTTGGGTTTGTGTTAACCTCACTCAGATGATACTTTCTAGTTCTATCAATTTTCCTGAGAAGTTCATGGTGTCCTTGTGAAAACTCCTCCACTGCTAGTGGGAGTGCAACTATGTACAACCACTCTGGAAATCAATTTGGCAGTTTCTCGGAAGATTGGGAATAGTTCTACTTCTAGACCTAGCTATACCACTCCTGGGCATATACCCCAAATATACTTTACCGTTCCACAACTATGTTCATAGCAGGTTTATTCGTAGTAGCCAGAAACTGAAAACAACCTCAGTATCTCTCAATTGAAAAATGGATTTAAAAATGTGGTATGTTTACACAATGGGATTCTAACCCTCTTAGTGTTAAAACTGCTAAGCTTAGGCCATGGTGCCAAGCTCAAGAGAACCTGTAGCAGTTTTCCCATGGCTGTGGTCTTTGGGCTGTTTTTCCCATGGGCCGAAGCTCCTGGGCTGTGCCTCCACTAAGCAGTGATGGCTCACTATTATTGGGCAGTCTGCCACTGGCCTTACTGTGTAACAGGGTCTCTAAAGAAGCTGCTTTTTCCCAGAAGAGTGCTTGTTAGCACCTTCTACCTGAGACCTCCTCACTAATACCTGAATCCTTCTGTCTAAGAACTCTGTGCTTACTGCATTGGTCTCAGATGCCAAATGTAAAAGTACAGGACATTTCTACCCCCTCTATTGGATTCGAATAATAATACAGAGGCCTGGTATATTTATTAAACAGCTTCTTGCATCATAGCTGGCCAGGGTGCACATTTATTCTTACCTGACTGTGCTGCCTACTACCCAGCCACCTGCCCCATTACCTGCTATTTTAGTCTAGCCCTGGCTGCTCCATCCATGTCCCAGTGGTGACTCTCTCTTGCAAATCTCTCATGGAGAATCTTTCATGGCAAATCTCCTCTCTCCCTGGATCAGAAGTCCCTCTTCTTTCTCTCCTGCTCAGATATTTTACTAACCAATCAGAGGTTATGGCAAATAATTTGTAGACAAAGTTGAGGCAGGAGATGCTTGACAGTGCTAATGTACAACCAGATATCCCAGCCTAGTAATTAGCATCTGAATACACAGTGCACAAAACCATCCACCGACAAAGAGAAATCTTAAAAATTATGATATGGATAAAATGTAGCTCTCCACAACAGAGGGCTACTGGAGGGGCTGGGGCTAGTGAAAAACTCACTTTTCTTTAAGGGGCTGATCAATGGGAATTTGACAACGCCCCAGTGACTACATGGACAACATAAATTGGGCTTTTTAAAAACATTCTTTTGGGGGGAGCACAAGAGTGGGGTGGACCTGGACCTGGGAGTAGTAGGAAGTAGGGTGATCAGGGTGCATTATGTGAAATTCCCAAATAATCAATAAAATATTGTAGTTAAGCAATTGTAAGAATTGATGTAAGAAGCTGGGCGTGGTGGCGCACGCCTTTAATCCCAGCACTCGGGATGCAGAGGCAGGTGGATTTCTGAGTTCGAGGCCAGCCTGGTCTACAAAGTGAGTGCCAGGACAGCCAGGGCTACACAGAGAAACCCTGTCTCGAAAAACCAAAAAAAAAAAAAAAAAAAAAAAAAAAAGAATTGATGTAAGAGAAGAAAATGTGCAGCCAACAAATGGCACAGTTATGTGCAGAACCAGCTTGACCTTATTTAAATAACAGAGCCACAGTTTACTAGATGTTCAACTCGTTTACTACTGAGCTTCAACTCCTTAAGTTAGGGTTTCCAAGGTTGCCTTGGAAAAGGGAGGGAATAGATGTGGGTGGCTGGAGTGGCACAGAAAGCATCACATCATCCTACCTGGGAGATTTTTAGTACTTTAGTCTTTAAGCTTTAAAGCAATTTAATCTTTCATTTGTTGTTTGGAGATAGGGTCTCTCTGTAGCCTAGGGTATCCCTCTAAGTCTTGATCTTCCCTTTTCGGCCTCCTCTGCAGGATTTAGAGGTGCTCATTTCCACACCCAGCTCTTTCATGTGATTCATCTCCTTTGTTTCTGTCACCATGTCTCTGATAATGTGATTCACAGTTTTGTAGATTAGGATTTAGTGTTATGATTTATTATTTCAGATTAGGAATTCAAAAACAGAGAAGGGATGACATTTGCTCAAATGTACATAGAACATTCAGGGAAGGCAGAATTAGGGAAGCATATGTGTGTGGTACTAGGAAGATGGTTGGCTGTGAATACAAAATCTTCTCTCATGAGTTAGAACCAGTGAATTTTCTTTGGATTAATTTAGAAAGAGAGATAAACAGACTTTAGCACCTGAAGGCTGAGCATATTTGCCATTTATACTACACTTGTCCAGAATTCTCTTAATACTTGGTTCTCATTAGCAGAGAGAATCTTATTATCTTTAAAATTCATTCTAGACGCATCCTAAGGGATGACTCTCTTGCCTTCTTTCCTTTTCACAGCCTTTTGAAAAAACTCCAAAAGAACCACTGGTTTCTACTTGGGAGTTACTGTCTAGAAAAAGAAGTTTAAAATCTGCTATATCCCTTTTATAAGTACACAATATTTCATCTTAGATATTGTGAAACAATTCACAAAACAGGACAGAAGAATTAAAACCTTGATGTACCTACCTGTTATGGTAAAGCTGGCGTGCTCCTGAAACTTCAGAGGTGGAGATAGGAGGACCAAGATATCAAGGCCATTCTTAGCTACAGTGCAATGGAGTCAGCCTGGGCTATATGAATCCATGTCACAAAACAACAACAACAACCAAAATCCCCAAAGCAAACCCCAAATCTCTAGTTTTAAGAACTAGACATTTTTGTAGAAGGAGTGTGAAAAAGTTGCTGGATACACTGGTGACATCTCCTGCAAGGACACATTAAACCTGGATCTTGGGAAATAAGTGTCCTGCTTATGATATTATGCTTTGACACTGATTGCATTAGATTATTGTTGCATAGAGTGAAAGCAGAGACCATTTCAAGATGTATAACTTGGTAAATAGTAACAGCAATTATTACAAGATGATGTTTATTCATATAATAATCAGTACCTGAAACTAGGTATTACATGCTAAGTTATGCTAAATGTTTTGTATGTGATATCTCTTAATATTTACAGTGACACTTAGATAACATTACAAACTGAATAAGAAAAAGAGAAAACAATAAACAGTCAAAGAGCACTAGAGGCAGGTGTATTTGATTTCATAAATGGGATTAATTTACTATACTTCTGAGACTTGATGCAAAAATAGAAAATGAGCTGAAGCCAACATGTGGATGATGGATAAGGAAGATAAATTTGTCTTTAACAAACAGCTATAGAAGTCTGTAAGGAAAAGAGGGCAGAGACAGTAAGGTGCATACATTCAGCAGAGAGAACAACAGGTGTTGGGCTAGCTGCTAGACTACAGTGAGGTGGTACAGTGAGGTACTACAGCTGTAACACCTCCCCCGACACACCCACATCCACACCTGTGCACACATGGCTTTACACTTCTGCTCATTAGATTATTTCCCAACTGTTCTTTCTTAACATTTAGGAAGTCTTTCACTGAGTTAAGAGGAGGAAAGGGACTAGATTCATGTTTAGGTCTGTGTTTTGAAGAGGAGCTTATTTTCCTGAGTGGATGGCAGTGAATCTGTAGCATCTATTAAAAACTTCAGGTTCTGTGATATTCAGAAACACAAAATCAGAATCCTTTGTCTGAGAATTAATTCTAGAAACAAGTTTCTTGACTTGGTAAGTTGTTGGTGAATGAATGAGATTATCACTTATGTGCACTGCGAAATTTGTGGGTGCTAAGTATCCTGTTCTACCTATCTAATCTAATTTTCTCTATCTATCTATCTATCATCTATTTATTTTAAACATGTTTACATTTATCTATTAATGGGGTGGGCAGTGGCAGTCGACCACGTGAAACATCAACATGAAGGTCAGAGAACAACTTGAAGACATCTTCTTCCACGTGGGCTCTAAGACTGAAGTCACTTCAGCTTAGTAGCAAGCACCCATATCTGCTGAACTATCTTGTCAGTCCTTCTTTGTTTCTCTACTTATTTAAAGGAAGGGTCTCATGTAATCTGTTCTGGCCCTGAACTAGATATCTAGCTAAGGCTGATCTTGAATTTTTGATCTTCCTGCCTCTACCTCTGAAGTCCTGAGTTTACAAGCAGTGCCACCATGCCCAGTTTATACGGAGCTGGGGATTGAACACTGGGGCTCAGTGATGCCCTCTTCCAACTGGGCTACACCCCAGACTCACTGACCCCACTTTAGGTTTTATTATTATTATTATTATTATTATTATTATTATTATTAATAGTAGTAGTAGTAGTATTTTTTACACTTCCTTTACAGTTTGGCTGCTACCCCCTCCTACTCTGCCACCCCCTGCTCCCCATCCCATATCTCATCCTCTGTCTCCAAGAGGATGTCCCCACCTCCGCCCCACCGCACCAGACCTCCCCACTCCCTGGGGCCTGGGGCCTCAAGTCTCTCTAGGGTTAGTTGCACCTTCTCTCACTGAGGCCAAACCAGGCAGTCCTCTGCTGTATTTGTGGCGGGGAGGCCTCATATCAGCTAGTGTATGCTGCCTGGTTGGTGGCTCAGTGTCCAAGAGATTTCGGGGTGAGGGTGAGGGGTTCAGGCAAGTTGAAACTGCTGGTCTTCTTATGGGGTCACCCTCCTCCTCAGCTTTTTCCAGATTTTCCCTAATTCAACCACAGGGGTCCCTGGATTCTGTCCATTGGTTGGGTGTAAGTATCTGCACCTGACTCTTTCAGCTGCTTGTTGAGCCTCTCAGAGGGCAGCCACACCAGGCACCTGTCTGTAAGCAGCCATAGCATTAGTAACAGTGTTAGGCCCTGGAGCCTCCCGGAGCTGAATCCCAATCTGGGCCTGTCACTGGACCTCCTCTTCCTCAGGTTCTTCTCCAATTTTGTCCCTGCAGTTCTCCTAGACAGGAAGAATTCTGAGTTAGAGTTCCTGACCTTGGGATGACAACCTCATCCCTTCACTTGCCCTGTCTGTCCTTCCACTGGAGGCAGACTCCACAAGCTCTCTCTCCCCACTGTAGGGCATTTCATCGAAGGACCCTCCCTCTGAGTCCTGAGCATCTCTCACCTCTCAGGTCTCTGGCACATTCTAGAGCTCCCACCCCTCCTACCTCCTGAGATTGCCTGTTTCTGTTCTTTCTGCTGGCCCTCAGGGCTTCAGTCCCCTCCCCCCAATACCTGATCATGTTCCCCCTTTCCTCTCCCTGTCTCCTCTCTCATCCAGGTCCCTCCAGCTTCCCCTATGATTGCTTTCTTATCCCTCCCAAGTGGGATTGAGGCATCCTCACTTGGGCCCTTCAGCTTGCTAACTTTATTGAGTTCTGTGGATTGTATCCTGAGTATTCTGTACATATTTTTGGGCTAATATCCACTTATTAGTAAGTACATACCATACATGTCCTTTTGGGTCTAAGTTACCTCACTCAGGATGATATTTTCTAGTTCCATTCATTTGCCTGCAAAACTCAGGATGTCCTCATTCTTAATAACAGAGTATTATTTCACTTTGCAAATGAAGCACATTTTCTGTACCCATTTTTCCATTGTGGCATATCTAGGTTGTTTCCAGCTTCTGGCTATCACAAATAAGACTGCTATGAACATAGTGGAACATTTGCCCTGTTGGCATGGTGGGGCATTATTTGGGTATATGCCCAAGAGTGCCCATCCCACTTTAGTAACAATTTTTATTTTAAGGCTGTGCCTATGGCTCAGAGGTAGAATGCATTCGCAGTATGAATGAGGGTCTGGTTTCTATTTCCAGGGACCCATGTATACATACACAAATAAAATAAAAGAATCCCATTGTGGTTATCAGAAAGAATTCTTGCTAGAGCAGCCCCTTGCAACCACTTTCATTGATGAGACTCACATTCTCATTGATTCCCTGAAGCATTCTCTGGACTGAGCATTAAGAATGAGCTCAGCTGCATGGATTAAGAATGAAACTTTCAGCGCATTGAGATAAGTCTACTCCAGATTCTTGTCTTTAAGTTCTTTCTGCTACTGGGAAGAGATAAGACATTAACTTTATTCTGTGGACTTGGCTGTCTCCCAGACTGGGTCAGAGAGTGACCTTAACAATCACCAGGAAGAACTCATTAAACTCAAGACTCCACCCTGACAGTAGGTCAGGAGAGCAATTTTGAAAACTCATCAAAATAGGAAAAAAGTTATATCTGATTATATTTCAAAGTTTTTTGACACATGGTCTTACTGTGTGGATCAGGGCAGCTTTAAACACACAGTACTCCTCTTGCCTCTGCCTCCCATGTTGTGGGGTTTTAGGCATGTATTTAAATGTATTTTCAAAAAATTACTAATTAAACCGAGTGTGGAGGCATACACATTCAATCTTGGTACTTAGGAGGCAGAGGCAGGTATATATCTGGGAGTCTGTGGCCATTAGGGTCTAAAGAATAAGCTTCAGGCCAGCCAGGGCTTCATAGTGAGATCCTGTCTCTATGGTTAAAAAAAATAAAATAAAATAATTAATTCATATAAAAGTCATTATTATCTCCCGTCATTCTTAGCAATTTCTTAATCAGCATATCAGTTTTATCATTATATTAAAATCATTGTGTTTTTATGTGTATCAATTGGCTTTTTCAGTGTGATTTTTTCCTATGGGAAAATATCTCACCTTTGAAGTTTATGAAGTAATAATTACCAATCTCATATAACCTATAACATGAACATATGTTTCTCAGAAAGATGTTGCTTTATTTTCCAACTAAATCTATTTTGTTATCAATGAAGTAATGATGTAAATTATTTTTGATCAAATAAGTAATCCACTGCCTGAACTTTATTTAGTAGGTTTCAGTTCCCGCTGCTTGTCTGCATCTCCTGGGAAGCTTTTCCACTGTTGCAAGATGCTGTGTGGAGTCATAATCTAGGACCCTTTCCTCTGGGAATGGTGGGGAATGAGCAGCTGGGAAATATTTTCACAAAGCTCCTGAGAGTGCAATGCTGCAGGCAGGTGTGAGGACTACTGATCCGCTGGAGCCTGCGGTCTAAACAGGCCAACCTTGGAAGCTCTGACTCCTCCCAGTTCTCTAATTCATAATCTTCAAATACCCTTGGAGCAATGCCTGGACACAATTTCTTATATGCTCACACCTGTTCCTTCCTAGGAAGATCCACTCTGGTCTATCCTCAACTATTGTGTCCTCTGCTCCCATCTCTTTAGTCTGTGTCCACTAAGCTGTGCATTTTTGTTTGTTTGTTTTTGTTTTGTTTTTTATTTTTTTGAGACAGGTTTTCTCTGTGTAGCTCTGGCTGTCCTGGAACTCACTTTGTAGACCAGGCGGGCCTAGAACTCAGAAATCCGTCTGCCTCTGCCTCCCAAGTGCTGGGATTAACAAGCTGTTCATTTGTAACCCTCCCATGCTTTCCAGTTGTCTTCTCTGTTGATGCTGAGTCCCCTCCTCCTTCAGCCTCCACAATACTTGTTCCTCATTCTCCTACTTCCGTCCATGTTCTTTCTTAAGGCCTTTGTACATTTCCTCTTCAGTGGACTGTGCTTCCTTTACGTTTCCTAAATCATATGGCACTTGCATCATGCACAAATCCCTTTTATCTTCTTCTCTTCTTTTCATTTTTCCCTCTATTCTTCCTGTCCACTTCCAAAACTTTTAGTATCATCTAACAGATTCTAGGGCTGGAGGAATGGCTCCACAGTTAAGACCACAGTTCACTGTTCTACCAAAGAGCCTCGGTTTAATTCCTGGCACACACATGGTGGCTCATAATCATATGTAACTCCAGTTTCAAAGGATCCATTCTCTCTTCTGGCCTCAGTTGTCATTAAGCACACAAGCAGTGCACACACATACATGTGTGCAAAAGACAAATATACATAAAATCCAAAACAAAGGAAAACAAACACAGCACAGCAAAACAAAAACTAACACCTGCTGACTCATCTTCATCCCAGATGTCTACTGGACACCTCAAATGAAATGTCACATATAACTAATACACCCGCACCATTCTTGTCTTTCATTGTCCTTCTCCTTTGCCCTTCATACGCATCCTGTGTGCTGCAGGTCCAATCTCTCTAACATCTCCAGTCTTTATTTTCACTGTTAGTATTGTAATCCTTGAGCCCCTTGGGAAACAACCTGTCCCTCATGCTCATTCTTACCTCTGACTTACTGTTCAGTGATTAGTAACATTAATGTTTTCCTCTTAGGTAGGAAAGAATCACATGGTTACAGGGAAGAAGCAAGGAGGAGAACCTGCTTCCACCTGAGTCTGACCCTTCCAACCCTGACTCATTTCCTGCTGCTCTCTTTTTCTCCACTGCTCACAGGAGAGAGAGAGAGAGGCAGGGTTTCCTAATTCCTGGAGGAGAAAGAAAAGGTAAAGAAAAGGTAGGCCAAGGTCAGATGCTGCTGTGCCTTAGGTGCTTCAGGAATCATCCACCAAACCTGAGCTCAAACTGCCAACCTCTGTTATCCCAGAGCCAAGTTATTGCCGGCTCTACTTCTCCAGTGTGGCTCACAGCCACCACTGACCCACCCTCAGGAGGGAACACACTCTGCCTTGGCTCCCAACTCTGCAGAAGGAGGTAGTAATGTGCTCCCGGGGATACACTTTTAGTCTGATCAGATATCTGTTGTTTACATGGGTTTGTGTTCTGTGTACAAAGTCCTTAGTGGACCACACCCTGCATGACACTGTACTGAGGTAAAGGCAGCTGAATGGATTTCTTGATTTTGGACCTGGAAAGAAAGAATGAGAGAGAAAAGAGGTGGGGAGGGAAGAAGAAAGAAGATAAAGAAGAGGAGGAGGAGAAGCAAGAGGAGGAGGAGAAGGAGGAGGGTAGTAAGCACATGCATGGTCCTCTGGTCTCTTTTCTTGACCTTAGATTGAGCCTTTCTGTCTACCAGAAGTATAGAAGAGATGATAAGAGTGGCCAGAAATAAAAAGTTCTCCTTGGTTATAGAGGAAACTGAAAGGAGGTTATGTTTGTGTGTATGTTTGTATGTACATGTATGTATATGAATGTTGGTTTTTTGATACAAGGTCTTATTATGTAGCCCTGGCTGTTCTGGAACTCATCTTATAGACCAAGCTGAGCTGGACTGAAACTCACCCAGATCCATCTGCCCTCTACTCTCTGGTTTCCTGCCTCTGGCCTCTGCCGCTGCTTTTGCCTCTGCCATCTGGGATCAAAGTTGTATGCCATCACAACCAGCTTTGAGATTTTTAAAGACGCAGAAGCACCTACTTAATAGGCAAAGGCCAATGGGATGAATCAAACATGGGAACCAAGTCTTGAAAGCCCAGTGTACTAGAAAATAGGGTGAACAGGGAAGGTTTCTGGAAGAAAGCTTCAACAGCACCACAGGTCCTATAGGGACAGGATGACACAGATGGATCTGAGGTTGCTGTTTAGGGTGGACAACTTTGTGTGCTTTTGTACCTTCCTTCTTTGGGGAACTCTTATTGTAGATGAGGGAAACTGAGGACTTTGGGAAACTATTAGGGAGTAACCACAGAAAGAAAGGAATAAATAAGAAAACATTTCAGATACATCGCTTCTGATCTTTTAAGGTTTCAAAGTAGTAGATGGTGGGTCTTGGAATTGTGGACATAAAAAAATAGACCATCCAGAGACTGCCTCCCTTGGGGATCCATCCTATAAACAACCTCCAAACCCAGACACTATTGCAGATGCCAACAAGAGCTTGCTGATAGGAGCCTGATAAAGTTGTCTCCTGAGAGGCTTTGAAAGTGCCTGAGAAATACAGAAGTGGATGCTTACAACCATCCATTGTACGGAAGCACAGGGTCTCCAATGAAGGAGCTAGAGAAAGTACCCAAGGAGCTGAAGGGGTCTGCAGCCCCATAGGAGGAACAACAATATGAACTAACCAGTACCTTCAGAGCCCCTTAGGACTAAACCAGCAATCAAAGAAAACACATGGTGGGACTCATGACTCTAGCTGCATATATAGCAGAGGATGGCCTAGTCAGTCATCAATGGGAGGAGAGGCCTTTGGTCCTGTGAAGGTTCTATGCCCCAGTATAGGGGAATGCCAAGTCCAGGAAGTGGGAGTGGGTGGGTTGGGGAGCAGGGGGAGGGGAAAGGGGATAAGGAATTTTCAGAAGGGAAACTAGGAAAGGGATAATATTTGAAATGTAAATAAAGAAAATACCTAATAAAAGAGAGAGAGAGGGGAAAAAAAGAAAATCAGAAAAAAAAAGTAGAATGAAAATCTGAAAAGAATCAATGCTTTGAGTGTATAAAATGCCTCACAGGAAATCAGATAAGTACATCATTGTTACTCTTTCTTTGTGAGCTCTGATGCTGTTGGTGATGTGTGAGGGTTATCAGTCTTTATGAGCCCTGATGATGTTGGTGATGTGTGTGGGTTGTCTGTCTTTGTGAACTCTGATGCTGTTGGTTATGTTTGAGTTTACCTTGATCCTTTGCAGATTATTTACCATAAAAAGCATTTTGTTGCTTTCCAAGATCAACTCTCCTGAAGCATCAGTTTGTAAAATAGGCCTCCTCTCCACTGCCTTACATCACAGGTCTTCAGACATTTGGAAAGCTGATAACAATCTTTGTATCAAAAGATTAATGTTCAAATAGGCTATTTTTTTGTGGGTTTCCAAGTTCATTTCCAGCCCCAAGTCTCTGGAAGATGGATAGGGAGAAAATCCTAACAATCCAAATCTCAATTCCAGAGAAAAGCAGAGCAATGTGCCCCCTCACCTAAGTACCGCCTCACAGCAGTGGATACCAAAGATACTTAACTCCAGGGTCTGCATGAGCCTGCCTCTCTGGGTCTCCTCTGCTGTTGCCTTTTTGTCTGGTCTCTCACAGGTTTGTTCCAAAAGAAGGGTTAAGCCTGAGATTGAGAGAAGTGCCATGGTATCTCATATCCCCAGCCATTGCTCTGCCCTTTTGGATAATGACCCCTTTTTGGCTAGTAGACACATTAAAGATTACTATTCCTGAGAACTGAGTTTTTTCACTAAAAAAAGCAGATGATAGAAATAGAATTGGATGTGTGTGTTAGTGTGTGTGTGTGTGTGTGTGAGAGAGAGAGAGAGAGAAGAAAGAGGAGGAGGAAGAGGAAGAGGAGGAGGAGGAGGAGCATTCAGGAAAGTAAAGCCAGGAAATAAGAAGGTTGTGTATCTTGTGAGTACTGGAAAAAATATGATTATTTTCAAAATAGAAGACAGTTATATAGACATCATCTGTGTCACTGTAAGAACATGAACAATACATTTACATGTTCCTTTCAAATAACAGTGCATTTGTCATCAAAATTTTACTTTAGCATAGTGGTTTCCATGATATTTTTGGATTCTGATATAATTCCTTCTTGGCATTACTTCTTTTGTTCAATGGAATGGTATGTATATGTGAGTGTGTTTGTATGTGTGTGTGTGTCTGTGTGTGTGTGTGTGTGTGTATCTGTGTGTGTCTGTGTACATACATGCACACATATACAGGTTCATATACATTCGGTAGTTTAAAAAATATTGGGTTTATAAATAAGAGTGCTGGGACCGGATATGAAACCTTGCTCAGCCATTTATTCACGCGGCTAATTAAAGGCTCTGCGATTCCATCAATCATGAGCTAATGCCTCAGTATCTGCTTTTCTTCTTTGGCACAATGACTGGTATGCTGTATTTGCTTGGTATCTAAGATCTGAAATCAGGAAAGGTAGCTTGGTTTTAAGGATGTTGGACATGAGTTATACTGTGTTCTGGATCAGAGCAGTTTTGACTTTTACTGCTAAGTGAATATGTTCACCCTAGCAAGGGAGCTTTCTTGTCTGGTAGCTTGGGAGCAGAAAGGAAAGAGTAGTGGTCGGTGACTCCAGAAGGAAAGTAGACCCTCACAGCCTGAGGTCCCTCTTCCACAAGTTTCCTTCTCATTTAAATCAATCAAGCTTTCTGTTCCATATCTCATAACCACTAAATACCTTGACCCATTATATTTACCTGGAAAGTGGGTCACTTGGATCTCTGAAAACCACCTTGCTGGCAGATCCACAAAGGCTGTTATGCACATGCTCAGACTAGGAATGAGGCTGCAAAGAGACTCACTCCTCAGTGGAACAGGTTCAGGGAAGTTTCTGCAGCACACACAGAGCCTTTCTTTTCTCAGGACAAGTTTGCTTTCAAAGTCTAGTATGTGACTGTGCTTTGGTGGGAAAAGTTTCTTCTGGAAACTTGTGGGTAGATTGGTGGTTGTGTCTGGGGAATGACATTGAGTTAACTGAATAGAAAAGTCAGGAACAAGGGTTGTGCTACTGTCGCCAATAGACCTGCCTCTGATGCATTGAAAGCGCCCTGTGGTTCCTGATTGTGTTGTGAATCCGTGTATCAGTTTGAGAGTTAGTTTTGATATTTAGTTAGATTCTAGTTATCACTAACTTCTATCGACTCCAGAATGTCATCTTGCAACTAATTAGGGAATCTTCTCAACTATCCTTCACATTCTCTCTATACTGTGTCTCCTTTGCCACTGTGTGATTGATTCTCAACTCAAATGGTGAAAGGAAACCTTTTATAGGAAAGTCAAGACACTGAAATAGCCAAGAGGAGAGAAATCACGGGATAACAAGCCACTGGTGAGGCCGTGCTATTGTTTCAGGTAGAATTCTGCCTGGAGAGGTTTAGCAGGTACAGATGCATGCAAACTGTAGGCAAGCTATATCCAAACCTACTTTGCAACTGTCAAATGAGGGTCAGAATAAAGAACTTCACAAGTGCAAGAGCTCTGTGATTCCAATGCATATATATGCTTATCCGTGGCACTAACTGTGGGTTAATGTTTTACCTTCTTAAATTTTCTGCAGTCCATGTGTCAGGAGCTGTAGCCATGCTACAATTTTTTTAACAAGATAGGAAAATTGCCTAAATATTAATAAATAGGGCTTTAATATATTTTAATTTCAATTATATTATTAATCCATTAATGTTCTTTTTTTAGGCACCTAAGTGACCTACCTCCTTCTGTAGATAGATTCCACATAGGATCTAAGGAGTTATAATGGTTATGGGCTATTGGACTCAGGATTCCAATATTTAGGTGTATTATACCTATTTATTGGTATTATGAATTGATTTAATATATCTATCATATTTATGAGTATGAGTATTGGGTAAATAAGCCAGACTTTAACTCTTAAGAAGAACCATCCCAGAGATTTGGGCATTGAGGTGTGCCTTTTCTCACCTTGATATAAAACAATAGACCAGGCTTTGTCTATTTGCTAGTGGATTACAAATTTCAGGAGAAAAGTGGCATATGAAGTTTTCTTGCTGTTACAAGCCAATGTGAACATCTTCTGATGTATAAGCTTGGAGGGAGTCAGGGGTCTGAGTGGCACGGTTTCCTGCACAGTTTTGACTCTGTGGGTATACCTGATAAGGATGCCTGGCACGTTTGTTTTAAAAAATCCTCAACTCCTTGGTTATATGCCACAAGTCTTTTGGCCAACTGTAACCATTGGAAAGGGCTTATTGTACAATTATCTTTCTTGGCTTTATTTTATTTTATTTTACATTTCTTTATTTACTATGTGTGTTTACACACACACATACACACACACACACACACACACACACACACACACACACACCATGGTGACTGTGTGGAAGTTAGGGGACAGCTTTTAAGAGTTCTCACTTCTACCCTTTGGTTCCTGGGGATTGTCCTCAGGTTGCCAGACTAGCACAGGAAGTACCTTTAGCCTCAATTCATCTCTCCGCCCATATAGATATCTCAGAAGCAGCTTCACAGAGTGTGTGTTGGTTAGCCAGGTGTTCATGATCCTAGTTTCCTTAAACTACTAGGGGCAAGAAGCTATGCTCAGGAAGAATACATGAAGGCCCGATGCTGTCTTAAGTGAATGTTCTGTATAGGCAAACATGAGGAAAGGAAACTGGGTTTGGGTCACTGTTTGGCTATGGCCAGTTCAGCGTGGAGTCTGTGCACACAGTCTTCAGGCTACTTCCTTTGGTATGTGCTAGTGGGCGTGTAGTTTGATTTCTGGGCGGAGCTCACATTCTGAGCTGCTGCTGACTAACTTTTTTTTTTTTTTCACTTGTACTGTGTAGAGATTGTGTTCCTAGCACCTACTCACCAGGGAGCCAAACTTGTTCAACTGGCTGCTCCCTGAACAAAAATAATTACTTACATCTGATAACATCCCCAAAAGGAAGTAAGAGGAAATGAAAACCAGAATGCCTGGACCCTGAGACATTTTCAAATAGGCTCTGAGCACCCAGCTGACATGCTTTCAGGGCCTTCTCCTTTGCTCCACATGCTGGGTGCTGTTTTTGCTGATGTCATCAGGACCTCTCCTGTCCCATGGTCTCCGGAAGGTGGATGTCTTCTGAATTGCTTTTCTCTTTGCTGTTCTGGTTCACCACCTACTTGAGGTAGACTTCTCCGTTCAGTGTCTTTATAGACTGCATGCTGTGAGCAAACTCACAGACAAAACGTTTCTCTCTATCCCTTTCTCTCTGTCCTTATCCCTCTTCTCTCTTTCTCTCTCTCCTCCTCCCACACCCATTGCTCTTTTTTTTTTTTTTTTTTTTTTTTGATAAAGGCTTTATCTATGTAGTCCTGTCTGTCCTGGAACTCACTGTGTAGACCAGAGTGGCTTCAAACTCACAAAGGTCCTCCTGCCTCTGCCTCTTGTGTGCTGGGATTGCCCAGCTGATTCTCTCTCCTGTGTGCAATTTTTCACCATCTGCCTACTCCTAATTAGCCGGCCACACACCTGTCTCCCTTCTGCCTTGTTTAATTGTGATCCACCGTGTCTGCTCATGATTGGGGGAAAAGTGAAAAGGTATGAGGTTGGAGCTGGCAGATTTCTTATGTTTTTGTTGTTGTTGTTGCTTGTTTGTTTTTTATATATTTTTTGTTTTTTGCTTTGTTTTGTTTTGTTTTGTTTTTGACAGGGAGCCTGTGCTTCAGTAAGTAGCACTTTGCTCATCAGCACCAACATTAAAACTCCATGTGTAACTGGGATAGTCTGTAACCTAGGATGCCTAACTGACAGTTAAGAAAATCCCTACATTTGGTTTCAGACTGGTCAGAATTAAAGCAGTAGGCTGCACTGACTCCAGAGCCACCATTTCTCTCAGCAAGGGCAGAGAGTAAGTTGCTAAACACATGGAAGAGTGGGAACTATTGCTTCTGTTCAGAAAGAAGCAGGGTTGGAGGTGTCATTTAAAAGATGTGTGGGTTGTATGGAGTTGTTGAAGGTGGTTAGATAAAAAGCCTGCTCGGTCACAGCAGCTGTGCTATGAGCAGTAACACTAGGTCCACACTGTTGGGCTTTTCCAAGTCAGCTATGGAGGGAGAAGGGGCTCCTGAGCCCTACCACATACTGCTAATCTATTGCTAACTAGCAGACTTTTAGCTGAGAGGGAGGCAAAGCACACAGTTATGCACCCCATTGGTGATGTAGGGTTAAACAGGTGGCCCAAGTTAAACCCTGTGGGTATGAAAAAATAATAATAAAAAAAAGAAGCAAAAACCCAACAAACTAATTTATAAAGAAAGGAGTGTTGTAAGGAAGAGGCAGGAGGAAAATGTGTGTGTGTGTGTGTGTGAGAGTTGTGGGAGAGGACCAAAATGCATTATATGTTTGTATGAAACTTCCAAAGGACAAAGCAGATTAATAATAAAAAGAATCTCCAACAGTAAACAAGAAACTAGACACTGTAATCTATTTGGAGAATTGGTAACTGGAGAAGGAAACATTTTTATGCTACAATATTTTACATTATGATTTAAAATTCATGTGTGAGTGTCTGCATGCCACTACATTAGTGTGGAGGACATCATCTGATATCAGACCTCTTGTTCCAGGCCCTGTTTGTTGTTTTACCTGCAGTGTGCAGCAGGCTAGCAGGCCTGTGAGCTTTAGAGGTGCTCCGTTTTTCTGCTTCTCATCCAGGAAGGCTGGGATACACAAATTCCGGAATCCAAACTCGGGTTCTCAGGCAGTCACAGCTAGCAATTTACATATTAAATCATCTCCCCAGCCCTATGTTTGTTTGAAGCACATTATCATATAGATGTATTTCCTTTTTATTTAAAGGAAAAAAAAAAGATGGCTTTTTCTATAGTGACACTTTCTATAGTATAGGACCTGGTTAGAATGTGGGTTTGTTGAACTACCTCTGATGGGTATAGAGGAGGTCCACATAAGCTTTCATAGCTGAGGGACCAAATAGCTTTCGTTAATAAATGATGTCTATTCAATTCTTCAGAGAGTGCAAGTATATCAGAATAGGCAAGCAAAAACTGACATCAGGCTTCAGCCCTTTCCTTCTTCCAACCTGAGATTTGTATGGAAATTCCAACTTTGGGGGCAATGCCTTAGCAATCTGATGGCTCCTTCCAGGATGGTTATACCACTTCTCATAAAAATTAAAGGGAAGCAGAGGCAGGTAGATCTCTGGAGTTCAAGGCCAACCTGGTCTACACAGTGAGTTCTAAGATAACCAGGGCTACACAGAGAAACTCTGTCTCCATCCAACCCCCACAAAGTCCCACTGAATTTCTCAGAAGACAATAAAGTCACTATTGATCTGGGATGGATTTCAAGGACAATAATACAAGTGAGAAAGGTGATCTCAAATGTGTTATTGTATGATTCCATTTATATAATATGATGACAAAATAATACAGGGATGAGACAGATTCCTTATTACCAGGAGTTAGGGGTAATACAGGAGGGTGTGAGTGTAGTTCAGGAGACAGTGCCAGCTAGAGCTTGAGACAGAGCAGTTATGCTGGGGTATACGGAGATCACACACATACTAAGGTAGAGAGGGAACTTACTAGGTAGCCACAGGCTGGCATCTAACATGCCATCTGCCTGTCTTTGTCTCTAGAGTGCTGTTTTTTCAGGTGTGAGTTGCCTTGTTATGGTATTGCATAGTTACATTAATCTGTCGTCATTGGGGGAACTGGGTGAGGGATACAGAGAAAGAGGACACATCTGTTGAGTACTTGTAACTTTACATGAAACTCTGCTTTAAAATTAAAGGGAAGCAGAGGCAGGTAGATCTCTGGAGTTCAAGGCCAGCCTGGTCTACACAGTGAGTTCTAAGATAACCAGGGCTACACAGAGAAATTCTGTCTCCATCCAACCCGCACAAAGTCCCACTGAACTTATTGGAAATTGTTCCTACATTATATTTCAGTTGGTTGATGTAAAATAAAATATTTATATGTTGTATGTAAAAAAAGCATAAATCATCTCTTGGCATTTGCCATATATATTTATTCAGACAATGGTTTGGATAAAAGTGGAATGAAATGTTATGTGTACAAAAATGTGACATGCAACTGAAAGGAATTTAACATGCTTCAAGATTGTAGCAGGGGTAGATATTTATCAGCAGTCAGGATGGTTCGGCGGGTCCCTACTTCAGCATGGTCACAAAAGTTTAGGGTGCCTTTATAATACTTTCAGTAACAATGAAAAAAGGAGCAAGGCTGGAAAGTTGCATAAGAGAGAAAGTAATATGCATTGGGGGGAAATGAATGTTTTTCAGACTGAATTTTAGAAAAAAGAGCAGAGAGGAGTGGGTGGCTCAGAAAAGACACTATGTGCTTAGTAACTTGAGTGTCAGGTATATTTAAATTTTCTACATGTGCTGTGTTTTTTTTTTTTTTTTCCCTAGAAAAATAACGAAGTCCTTGGAAATACTGCACCACTGCCGCTGTGCTCCGTGCATCCTCTGTGGGCCTAACAGAGGAGGTTGGCCCTGTGGCCATGGGAGAGAAGGGTCACCTGAGCCGGGTGTTGTTGGAATGCAGTCTCAGTGACAAGCTGTGTGGTAAATGCAGATACCATATCTGCCTGTAGCCGGATGCCAGAACAATAGAGACTGATTTCTGGATATTTCTACAGGAGGATGGTGGTTTCACTTCTAGTGGAAATGAATAGGGGGTGGAAGGCATCATTTTTATAGGGTGAGGGTGACATGCCAATCAGAAATAACAAAAAATGATCCTTGATGGTCTAAACCACAGGGTTAGTGTCTGGTTAAGTTTGGCCTCCATGGGTCTCCATTGAAGGGAAAGAAGGGAAATCGGGAGCACTGAGGCAATGTAGGGGAAACTGTGGCTGGTTTCTTACTTCTATCCCCGTTTATGGCCTACACAGTTGTCCGAGAGAAACAGTATGAAGTAATCATTGTTCCTGCTCTCCTGGTTGGTGGCTTTCTTATCCTTCTTGCAATCATTCTGTGGCTTTTTATCAGAGGACAGAGATCCCAAAGGCAGCGCCCTGGACCCCGAGGTAAGGCTCAAACTCTAGGGGTAGGCATGGGTTCAGGGAAGATTGATTTTAAGAAAACCATAACCCAGGTTTTCAATAGGCCCAACCCATAGTCAGATCTTACAAATGATAAGCCCAAGCCGCTCAATATCTCTCATGTCCAATGATTTTCTCTCTACCGGATCTCAACTCTATAGTGACCTAATTTTCCCTTGACAACCCAGAATAATCCATGAAGGTCTTGATTGGTCTCTCAGCTCATATCTTTTAAAGCCCTCCATCAGTTCCCTGTGTTCCACAGAAGAGAATATAGTAAGGTTCTTCCCAGGGCCCTGTATGATCTGGCCCCTCTGTTCCTGTCTTCCACATCTGTCCAGCCATCCCACTTGGCTCCCTCTGTACTGCCTTCCTTGCTGTTCCTTAAACATCCTAAGTGTATCCTTCTCTTAGTGCCTTCATACATCTTGTTCCATGTGCTACAGTGTCATCATGGTTTGCTCTGTAATTGTTTCTAGGCCTTTATTAAATGTTACCCTATCTAAAAAGCCTACTTTTGGCATTTATAGATAAAATAGTTATCTCATTTTGCTATTTCCCCTCCTAACACACTGTCTCTTTCATTCTTAATGCTATATGTTCTATGATTGAAAACTAATCTTAGGTAGATCTGAACTTTGTCTATCCTCAACTCAGAGAGTGCATATGGTATATGGTGATATTTACTGAACAGATTTATTGATTAACCAATTATTAGAAATCTCAGAAGGAAACTTTTTTAGTCAATTGTAATGGTAGCTGTGGATGGGTGATAGTCTCAGCAGATCTTTTGACTATGATTCATGAAAATATAAAATGATTCCACATTTGAGGGCAACCTGAAGAAAGAAAAACTATAACTCATATATATATATATATATATATATATACACACACACACATATATATACACACACATACATATATATGTGTGTATGTATATGTATATATGTGTGTATATATGTATATGTGTATATGTATACTGTATATACATACACACACACACACACACACACACACACACACATATATATATCCTGCCTTCAATTTTGGAAGTCATATGACCAACTTAGAGGCCATCCATGCTGATAGTAACTGTCATATTTTGGTACCTTTGGTGTGGATTTCTTTTTAGAACTGTCCTGTCTCAGTGCTATCCTCATGAGGAACATGAGGAACATGAAGATAATCCCAAGGACTATAAAAAAGAAACATTACCCCTTTCAAGGGCTTCACCTTTAGTTTTCTACAAGGAATGAAATTATCATGACCATTGTAAAACTCGGTGTTGGTATTCATTCATTGAGAAGCATCAGAAGAGGTCCTTGTATTAGTTATAGAGAAAATTTCCTAGCTAGTTTATTCAATATGCTTTTCTGGTGTTCCCAGGGCAGGGGCAATTGATGGACATTATCTCTTTGTTCTAGGCACTGCCTCTGTACCTGCATCTAGGGGCAGAAGCCAGGAGGCAGCAGGGCACAGAGAAAAAGTACTTCTGCCTCTTAAGGAGACCTCAGTGGAGGGCTTTCTACGAGCGGCCACACCCTGCCTGGCTAAGCTACAGGTGCCCAGGGAACAACTCTTGGAGGTTCTGGAGCAGATCCACAATGGTAGTTGTGGGACCCTCTATCATGCAACAATGACCACCAAGGATCATCCTAACCCCAAAAGTGTGGTCCTTAAGGCTTTAGAAGGTAAAGTAGGAAATCAATTTCTCTCCCCTTTTACTTCTCCGCTGTGAGCCCATCCCTGTAAATACTGAGACTGGAAACATTAAGATGCCTACTAGCACATATGCTTATAATTGTGTATAAGGGAAGCTTGATGCAGAGTTGTTCTTCCTGGGTCTTTGGATATATAGCTCACCGTTACCTACTGAAGCCTGTCAAGTAGTCATTTCCATAGTAGATGCTACTTGGCCTTAGATTATGAGATTATTTCCTCATTTTTCCTTTATTGTTTTATTTTTATTATTTGTTATTAACTAAAATACCTTTTTAAAATTACTTAATTTTATTGTGTGTGTGCATGGCATATATGTGTGAGTGCAGGTGTGTGCTGTACAAGTATGAGGTTTGAGGTGAACTTTCAGGTGTTGGTTCTCTCTTTCCATTGTGACTGAAAAGCTCTCAGACTTGCATGGTCACCTGCTTTCACCAGTGTTTGGCTCTTATATCCTTTCTTGATACTGTGTCTCTTTTCCTCCCTTTCCTTTCTCTTTCTCAACTACCATTGGATACATAGAACATAAAACAAGGAAGGGCTAAACATAATCAAAAATATCTATCAAACTCCCAGATGATGATGTTGTAATATGACCAGGACACTGTTTATTCAAGGAGGTGAAAACCAGTCTATGTCTAAGACCCTGACTCTTTATTTCTGTTAAAGATGGGTGACTGAGCATTACTGTCTTCTAGGTGGTCCTCCCTTCTATCCCCTTTATGACTGTAATTCTTCCACTGTTTGAATGCTACCATCTGCATGTGCCTTTTGCTCCTTGCCTTTTACTTATCAGCTGTACTGACCGTTCACTGACACCTCCCCCCCCCCCACTCTTCTGTTTTTCACAGATCCAGTTGGACTCCAGGAGGTCCAGGATTTTATAGGACGAATCCAATTCTATCAGTACCTGGGGAAACACAAGAACCTGGTACAGCTGGAGGGCTGCTGTACAGAAAGGCTGCCACTCTATATGATGCTGGAGGATGTGGTCCCAGGGGACCTGCTCAGCTTTCTTTGGACCTGTCGCAGGGTGTGTAATAGGGAAGCTACACTAGTAAGGAAAAGCTTTGGTTAGTGTTTCACACGTCAATTGACACCACACCTGTCAAAATATGCCTCCATTATGAGGTAAAACAATTATCACCTTTAAATGGTACTATGGCAATGTAAGTGTGAAACAATTATCGCAGAGCTGGAGGCAGTGAATGCGTCTCAGTTGGTAGAATGCTTGTCTAGCACAAAGTCTGATCCCAGCACAGGATAAAACTGTGAGTGGTGGCATATACCTGCAGTTCCAGCACTGGGGAGGATCCAGAGTTCAAGGTCATTCGCAACTATACCATTTTGAGGCCAGCTTTAGCTCCATGAGACCCAGACTAAAAAACTGAAATTCCATACTTGTTCTGTGGACCACTAGCTACAAGTCACATGTGACTATTAAATATCTAATTAGTGCAGAAGAAACAGAAGATGAACATTTTACTCTGTGCAATTTTACACACTGAGTTCATGGAGACATGCGTGGCTGGTCACTATATTGTTAGGCAGTGTATGTTTAAAGACTCTTTCTTGCCTCCACCACCTAACTTTGTGACTTTGGCAAGTTTTGGTTTTGTTTACTGATATTATTTGAGACAGGGTTCTTCTATGAAGCTTCGGCTGTCCTGGAAGTTGCTATGTAGACCAGACTGGTGTTGAACTCATAGATATTTGACTGTCTCTGCCTCCCAAATGCTGGGATTAGAAGCATGTGCCATCATGCCTGGCCTGGAAAATGAATTCTGATCCCGAGTTTTATAAATAAATTATAATAAAATGTGAGAGACTTTAGCTATGTAGAACATAACAGCAATTAGTATTTAACAAGCAATCAAGATGGCAGCTGTTAATATGATAACCATGTAACTGTATACTAGTTTCAGCCATAATGGTTATTCTCTTCTTACTAAGTGTATTTTCCATTCTGTAAGAGTACCCTACTGTGGCAGAGGTGACAAGGGAAAAAGCCAGCTATACAATTTTATGTGCCAAAAATCTTAAAAATAAAACAATCAGAAGTTTCTAGATCCTCATAGACTTCATTTTAAAAAAAATTAATAAGGGAAAAAAAATCTATCAATTGGTTGTCCAATACCAAATGGTCAGCTCTTGAAACCATACATACTCAAGTAACATACAGATTGAAAAGGTTGGATTTATATAGTTATGCACAAGCATACATGCAACAATAATTAATGAAAGGAGATGAGAGCAAGGGGGAAAGTAAACTTGCAAAGTTTAGAGAGAGGCAAGGGAAGGGACAAGTGGTGTAATTGATGATAATCTCAAAAGCAAAAAGTTATTAAAACAACAAAATACTGATAATAATATCCTTAGTTTTCTACATGTTCTTCCCTGAAGATCTGAAGAAACCAGTATCCCTGGTTTCTCACTTGCTTATTAGTCAGCTCAGGATTAATTGGACCCTGAGATGGGCTGATCCTCACACAACTGGAGGTGGGTGGAAAGGTGTCTGTGGACTGAAGTCTGCTCTGTGCTGTGTAGACCCGGGCAGTTTAAACCTTTCAAGAGATCATCACCTGCCACCAGTTCAGTGCTCTTGCCAACAAGCAACTTCCCACTCTTCAGAGTCTATCCTTGAGGTGGCTCTCTTCTTCCTCCTAGCACTGAGTGGTCTGATGGGTGCTGCACATGTCCTTTGTGGCAGTTACCATATTTGGCCATTTATTTATTTACAGTTTCCTGATTCTGGGTCACACAGCTGGCATTTTGTACACCTTGAAGGCAGCAGCTATCAGGCTCAGATGGGAAACAGTACATAATGACTTTCCCCAATTTCTTTCTGTTTGTTAATTTTTCTTTTTAAAAAACCATATTTTCTCCACCTTTGAATACCAAGTTTTTATTTATTTTTTCATTTTTTTAAGATTTATTTATTATTATATGTAAGTACACTGTAGCTGTCTTCAGACACACCAGAAGGGGGCATCAAATTTCATTACAGGTGGTTGTAAGCCACCATGTGGTTGCTGGGATTTGAACTCAGGACCTTTGGAAGAGCAGTCAGTGCTCTTAACCGCTGAGCCATCTCTCCAGCCTGAATACCAAGTTTTTAAACAGGGAAACTGGCATATGTAGGCTTTCCCTATGGCTATATTAATCATGTGCATGTCTGTACACACAGTCCCAGATAAACTACTTGTGTTATTCAGTGGAGAGTGTCACCCTTGCTTGTTTTTCTTGCCTGTTGTTTGTTCAACTGCTTTCTTTATTTAGCATTTCTGCAGTTGAGGGAACCTCATGTCTCTGCATATCTGAACATATCTAATGTTTGTCTCTAACTTAAATACTTTTCAGGGTAGGGAGAGATGGCTCAGCAACTAAAAGTGCATCTTGTTTGTGGAGAGGACCAGGTTTCAGTTCCTAGCACCTACATGGAGGCTAACAGTTAATTTTAATTCTATGTTTCAGGGGATCAGATGCCATTTTCTGGCCTCCAATGGCACCAGAAATTCATGAGGTGCACATATATACATTCACACTCATAAAAGAAACATAAATATATCTTAAGTTTTTGTACTTCTCTCTCTCTTTCTCCTTATTTTTGTGTGTGTGAGAGAGAAAGAGACAGAGACAGAGAGAGTCAGAGTCAGGGACAGGGACAGAGACAAAGACAGAGAAACAGAGGCATATGGAAGTCAGAGGACAACTTGTTGGGAGTCACTTCTGTGCCTCCACCATGTGGATTCTGGGTGAGGAGCATCCTGACCCTCTGAGCCATCTCTTCAGTCAGGTCTCCTTACTCCTAATCCCTGTACAGTTATGTTGTCCTTAGCTTTGATATCTGTATTTCAGAGTTTCTCTACCACAATTTAAAAAATATAGTTAAGTCATCTTTACATAGGTTTCTTTCCTCTTTAGGATGTGATGACCATGGATGGCCTGCTCTATGATCTCACGGAAAAACAAATATATCACATTGGAAAGCAGATCCTTTTGGCCCTGGTAAGATCAGCATCAGTGGAAACTGATGGTGGTATTTTCTAATCGGCCTAGTAGTTATGCTAAGTTTCTGACACTGACAATTCTAAATGGCAGCTCTATTTTAAAGTTAGTTAGACAAAGCTAGGGGAAGACCCTTCACCAGCAGTTTGTTTTTCAGCCCCTTATTCATAAAATTATTTACAAATAAGGCACAATAAGGCATTCCAGGCAGAAGACCTCTAATTTAGGATTAATACAGCAAGCTAGAAGGATTGTGAAAGTTTACTTAGCCTAAAATTTAAAAGCAAATTTGGTATTTGAACCTATGTAGATGTAAATCAGGGAAGAAGGGAAAGAAGATGAAGGAGATTCAGAGAAAGGAAAGAAATAGGTGGAAGGACAGAGATGCAGACTTATACCCAAAGAACAAGACAAACCAGCTCAGATTGTGTGGGGTGGAGATTTGCTGTGATAATAGATGTGATATAAAATATATGTATTATATAAACTTTGAAAAATAAGGAGCAAAGCTAAGGGAAGTAAAACAGGAAAGTGCCAACTGGTCTTTTATTCTTTTTTTTTTGATTTTTAATATTTTTATTACATATTTTCCTCAATTACATTTCTAATGCTATCCCAAAAGTCCCCCATAGCGCCCCCCACTTCCCTACCCACCCATTCCCATTCTTTTGGCCCTGGCATTCCCCTATATTGGGGCATATAAAGTTTGCAAGTCCAATGGGCCTCTCTTTCCATTGATGGCCGACTAGGCCATCTTTCGATACATATGCAGCTAGAGACAAGAGCTCCAGGGTTCTGGTTAGTACATCATGTTGTTCCAACAATAGGGTTGCAGATCCCTTTAGCTCCTTGGGTACTTTCTCTAGCTTCTCCATTGGGAGCCCTGTGATACATCCAATAGCTGACTGTGAACATCCACTCCTGTGTTTGCTAGGCCCCGGCATCGTCTCACAAGAGACAGTTATATTTGGGTCCTTTCAGCAAAATCTTGCTAGTGTATGCAATGGTGTCAGCGTTTAGAAGCTGATTATGGGATGGATCCCTGGATACGGCAGTCTCTAAATGGTCCATCCTTTCATCACAGCTCCGAACTTTGTCTCTGTAACTCCTTCCCTGGGTGTTTTGTTCCCAATTCTAAGAAGGGGCACAGGGTCCACACTTTGGTCTTCATTCTTCTTGAGTTTCATGCGTTTAGCAAATTGTATCTTATATCTTGGGTATCCTAAGTTTTGGGCTAATATCCACTTATCAGTGAATACATATTGTGTGAGTTCTTTTGTGATTGTGTTACTTCACTCAAGATGATGCCCTCCAGGTCCATCCATTTGGCTAGGAATTTCATAAATTCATTCTTTTTAATAGCTGAGTAGTACTCCATTGTGTAAATGTACCATAATTTCTGTATCCATTCCTCTGTTGAGGGACATCTGGGTTCTTTCCAGCTTCTGGCTATTATAAATAGGGCTGCTATGAACATAGTGGAGCATGTGTCCTTTTTACCGGTTGGGACATCTTCTGGATATATGCCCAAGAGAGGTATTGCTGGATCCTCCAGTAGTACTATGTCCAATTTTCTGAGGAACCGCCAGACTGATTTCCAGAGTGGTTGTACAAGCTTGCAATCCCACCAACAATAGAGGAGTGTTCCTCTTTCTCCACATCCTCGCCAGCATCTGCTGTCACCTGAATCTTTGATCTTAGCCATTCTGACTGGTGTGAGGTGGAATCTCAGGGTTGTTTTGATTTGCATTTCCCTGATGATTAACAATGTTGAACATTTTTTCAGGTGCTTCTCTGCCATTCAGTATTCCTCAGGTGAGAATTCTTTGTTCAGTTCTGAGCCCCATTTTTTAATGGGGTTATTTGACTTTCTGGAGTCCACCTTCTTGAGTTCTTTATATATATTGGATATTAGTCCCTTATCTGATTTAGGATAGGTGAAGATCCTTTCCCAATCTGTTGGTGGTTTTATTGTCTTATTGATGGTGTCTTTAGCCTTGCAGAAGCTTTGTAGTTTCATGAGGTCCCACTTGTCAATTCTCGATCTTACAGCACAAGCCATTCCTGTTCTATTCAGGAATTTTTCCCCTGTGCCCATATCTTCAAGGCTTTTCCCCACTTTCTCCTCTATAAGTTTCAGTGTCTCTGGTTTTATGTGAAGTTCCTTGATCCACTTAGACTTGACCTTAGTACAAGGAGATAGGAATGGATCGATTCGCATTCTTCTACATGTTAACAACCAGTTGTGCCAGCACCATTTGTTGAAAATGCTGTCTTTCTTCCACTGGATGTTTTTAGCTCCCTTGTCGAAGATCAAGTGACCGTAGGTGTGTGGGTTCATTTCTGGGTCTTCAATTCTATTCCATTGGTCTATTTGTCTGTCACTATACCAGTACCATGCAGTTTTTATCACAATTGCTCTGTAGTAGAGCTTTAGGTCCGGCATGGTGATTCCACCAGAGGTTCTTTTATCCTTGAGAAGAGATTTTGCTATCCTAGGTTTTATGTTATTCCAGATGAATTTGCAGATTGCACTTTCTAATTCGTTGAAGAATTGATTTGGAATTTTGATGGGGATTGCATTGAATCTGTAGATTGCTTTTGGCAAGATAGCCATTTTTACAATGTTGATCCTGCCAATCCATGAGCATGGGCGATCTTTCCATCTTCTGAGATCTTCTATAATTTCTTTCTTCAGAGACTTGAAGTTTTTATTATACAGATCTTTCACTTCCTTAGTTAGAGTCACGCCAAGATATTTTATATTCTTTGTGACTATTGAGAAGGGTGTTGTTTCCCTAATTTCTTTCTCAGCCTGTTTATTCTTTGTGTAGAGAAAGGCCATTGATTTGTTTGAGTTAATTTTATATCCAGCTACTTCACCGAAGCTGTTTATCAGGCTTAGGAGTTCTCTGGTGGAATTTTTAGGGTCACTTATATATACTATCATATCATCTGCAAAAAGTGATATTTTGACTTCATCTTTTCCAATTTGTATCCCTTTGATCTCCTTTTGTTGTCGAATTGCTCTGGCTAGGACTTCAAGTACAATGTTGAATAGGTATGGAGAAAGTGGACAGCCTTGTCTAGTTCCTGATTTTAGAGGGATTGCTTCAAGCTTCTCACCATTTACTTTGATGTTGGCTACTGGTTTGCTGTAGATTGCTTTTATCATGTTTAGGTATGGGCCTTGAATTCCTGATCTTTCCAAGACTTTTATCATGAATGGGTGTTGGATCTTGTCAAATGCTTTTTCCGCATCTAACGAGATGACCATGTGGTTTTTGTCTTTGAGTTTGTTTATATACTGGATTACGTTGATGGATTTCCGTATATTGAACCATCCCTGCATCCCTGGAATGAAGCCTACTTGGTCAGGATGGATGATTGTTTTGATGTGTTTTTGGATTCGGTTAGCAAGAACTTTATTGAGGATTTTTGCATCAATATTCATAAGGGATATTGGTCTGAAGTTTTCTATCTTTGTTGGGTCTTTTTATGGTTTAGGTATCAGAGTAATTGTGGCTTCATAGAATGAGTTGGGTAGAGTACCTTCTGTTTCTATTTTGTGGAATAGTTTGTGAAGAACTGGGATTAGATCTTCTTTGAAGGTCTGATAGAACTCTGCACTAAACCCATCTGGTCCTGGGCTTTTTTTAGTTGGGAGACTATTAATGACTGCTTCTATTTCTTTGGGGGATATAGGGCTGTTTAGATCATTAACCTGATCTTGATTCAACTTTGGTACCTGGTATCTGTCTAGGAACTTCTCCATTTCATCCAGGTTCTCCAGTTCTGTTGAGTATAGCCTTTGGTAGAAGGATCTGATGGTGTTTTGGATGTCTTCAGGATCTGTTGTTATGTCTCCTTTTTCATTTCTGATTTTGTTAATTAGGATGCTTTCCCTGTGCCCTCTAGTGAGTCTGGCTAAGGGTTTATCTATCTTGTTGATTTTCTCAAAGAACCAGCTCCTTGATTGGTTGATTCTTTGAATAGTTTTTCTTGTTTCCACTTGGTTGATTTCGCCCCTGAGTTTGATTATTTCCTGCCGTCTACTCCTCTTGGGTGAATTTGCTTCCTTTTGTTCTAGTGCTTTTAGGTATGTTGTCAAGCTGCTAATGTGTGCTCTCTCTAGTTTCCTTTTGGAGGCACTCAGAGCTATGAGTTTTCCTCTTAGAAATGCTTTCATTGCGTCCCATAAGTTTGGGTATGTTGTGGCTTCATTTTCATTGAACTCTAAAAAGTCCTTAATTTCTTTCTTTATTCCTTCCTTGACCAAGGTATCATTGAGAAGAGTGTTGTTCAGTTTCCACGTGAAGGTTGGCTTTCTATTATTTATTTTGTTATTGAAGATCAGCTTTAGTCCATGGTGATCTGATAGGATGCATGGGACAATTTCAATATTTTTGTATCTGTTGAGGCCTGTTTTGTGACCAATTATGTGGTCAATTTTGGAGAAGGTGCCATGAGGTGCTGAGAAGAAGGTATATCGTTTTGTTTTAGGATAGAATGTTCTGTAGATATCTGCCAGATCCATTTGATTCATAATTTCTCTTAGTTTCTCTGTGTCCCTGTTTATTTTCTGTTTCCATGATCTGTCCATTGGTGAAAGTGGTGTGTTGGAGTCTCCCACTATTATTGTATGAGGTGCAATGTGTGCTTTGAGATTTACTAAAGTTTCTTTAATGAATGTGGCTGCCTTTGTATTTGGAGCATAGATATTCAGTATTGATAGTTCCTCTTGGAGGATTTTACCTTTTATGAGTATGAAGTGTCCCTCCCTGTCTTTTTTAATGACTTTGGGTTGGAAGTCAATCTTATCAGATATTAGAATGGCTACTCCAGCTTGTTTTTTCATACCATTTGCTTGGAAAATTGTTTTCCAGCCTTTCATTCTGAGGTAGTGTCTATCTTTTTCTCTGAGATGAGTTTCCTGTAAGCAGCAAAATGTTGGGTCTTGTTTGTGTAGCCAGTTTGTTAGTCTATGTCTTTTTATCGGGGAGTTGAGTCCATTGATATTAAGAGATATTAAGGAAAAGTAATTGTTGTTTCCTGTTATTTTTGTTGTTAAAGTTGGCATTCTGTTCTTGTGGCTGTCTTCTTTTCGGTTTGTTGAGGGATTACCTTTTTGTTGTTTCTAGGGCGTGGTTCCTGTCCTTGTATTGTTTTTTTTCTGTTATTATCCTTTGAAGGGCTGGATTCGTGGAGAGATAATGTGTGAATTTGGTTTTGTTGTGGAATACTTTGGTTTCTCCATCTATGTTAATTGAGAGTTTGGCTGGGTATAGTAGCCTGGGCTGGAATTTGTGTTCTTTTAGTGTCTGTATAACATCCGTCCAGGATCTTCTGTCTTTCATAGTCTCTGGTGAAAAATCTGGTGTAATTCTGATAGGCTTGCCTTTATATGTTACTTGGCCTTTTTCTCTTACTGCTTTTAGTATTCTATCTTTCTTTAGAGCATTTGTTGTTCTGATTATTATGTGTCGGGAGGTATTTCTTTTCTGGTCCAGCCTATTTGGAGTTCTGTAGGCTTCTTGTATGTTCATGGGCATCTCTTTCTTTAGATTTGGGAAGTTTTCTTCTATAATTTTGTTGAAGATGTTTGCTGGTCCTTTGAGTTGAAAATCTTCATTCTCATCCACTCCTATTATCCATAGGTTTGGTCTTCTCATTGTGTCCTGTATTTCTTGGATGTTTTGAGTTAGGATCTTTTTGCATTTTACATTTTCCTTGATTGTTGTGCCGATGTTCTCTATGGAATCTTCTGCACCTGAGATTCTCTCTTCCATCTCTTGTATTCTGTTGCTGATGCTGGTATCTATGGTTCCAGATTTCTTTCCTAGGGTTTCTATCTCCAGTGTTGCCTCATTTTGGGTTTTCTTTATTGTGTCTACTTCCCTTTTTAGGTCTAGTATGGTTTTGTTCATTTCCATCATCTGTTTGGATGTGTTTTCCTGTTTTTCATTAAGGACTTCTACCTGTTTGATTAGGTTATCCTGTTTTTCTTTAAGGATTTGTAACTCTTTAGCAGTGTTCTCCTGCAATTCTTTAAGGGATTTTTGTGCTTCCTCTTTATTGTCTTCTACCTGTTTACCAGTGTTCCTTTGTATTTCTTTAAGTGTGTTATTAAAGTCCTTCTTGAAGTCCTCTACCATCATCAGGAGATATGCTTTTAGATCCGTGTCTAGCTTTTCCGGTGTGTTGGGGTGCCCTGGACTGGGCGAAGTGGGAGTGCTGGGTTCTGATGATGGTGAGTGGTCTTGGTTTCTGTTAGTAAGATTATTACGTTTACCTTTCACCATCTGGTAATCTCTGGGGTTAGTTGTTGTCGTTGTCACTGTTTAAAGATTGGAGCAGAAGCTGTGTTCCACTCACCAGCAGTCTCAAAATCCTGTGGCGGGGGTCGTGGGTAGCTGGCGGTACCCCGGTGCTGGTCCAGCCTGAAGAGGCCTGTGGTCCTACTCAGGCCGGTTTTCTGCTTCCCTAACTAATGCAGGCTCAGTTCCAGCGCGCAATTGGATTGGAGCAGAAGCTGTGTTCCACTCTCCAGAAGTCTTAAGATCCTGTGGCGGGTGTTGTGGGTAGCTTGTGAGTGTCAGCCGACCCTGCGCCCTAGCTACCCTGGTGCTTTTCTGACCGGAAGAGGCTTGTGGCCCTACGTAGGCCGGATTTCTGCCTCCCCAACCAAAGCAGTCTCAAGTCCCGCATGATTGGACTGGAGCAGAAGCTGTGTTCCACTCACCAGCAGTCTCAAAATCCTGTGGCGGGGGTCGTGGGTAGCTGGCGGGTGTCAGCCGACCCTGCGCTCTAGCTACCCCTGTGCTGATCCGGCCGGATGAGGCCTGTGGCCCTACTCAGGCCGGTTTCTGCTTCCCTAACTAATGAGACAAAGTTCGTAACTGTGATGAAAGGATGGACCATTTAGAGACTGCTGTATCCAGGGATCCATCCCGCAATCAGCTTCTAAACGCTGACACCATTGCATACACTAGCAAGATTTTGCTGAAAGGACCCAAATATAGCTGTCTCTTGTGAGACGATGCCGGGGCCTAGCAAACACAGGAGTGAATGTTCACAGTCAGCTATTGGATGTATCACAGGGCTCCCAATGGAGAAGCTAGAGAAAGTACCCAAGGAGCTAAAGGGATCTGCAACCCTATTGTTGGAACAACATGATGTACTAACCAGAACCCCGGAGCTCTTGTCTCTAGCTGCATATGTATCAAAAGATGACCTAGTCGGCCATCAATGGAAAGAGAGGCCCATTGGACTTGCAAACTTTATATGCCCCAATATAGGGGAATGCCAGGGCCAAAAGAGTGGGAATGGGTGGGTAGGGAAGTGGGGGGCGCTATGGGGGACTTTAGGGATAGCATTGGAAATGTAATTGAGGAAAATATGTAATAAAAATATTAAAAACTAATGCAGTCTCAGGTCCCGGGCAATTGGATTGGAGCAGAAGCTGTGTTCCACTCACCTGAAGTCTTAAGATCCTGTGGCGGGTGTTGTGGGTAGCTGACGAGTGTCAGCCGACCCTGCGCCCTAGATACCCCGGTGCTTTTCTGACCGGAAGAGTGGTCTTTTATTCTTAAACCAGGTTTTAAGAATTCAGGGTTACAGGAAAAAAATTACCTTTACCAGAATTACTCAGGAAGTTTCTATAACTATGCCTGTGAAATTATTTGGATGTCTTTCTAAGGTATTTTATTTTAAAATAGAAAGATCAAGGCTCTGTGAAACCATGTTGTTAAGCTTTATTGTATTTTGCTACCACAATATATGAAATGTATCAGAGTCTAAAGGGACTGTGTGTGTGTGTCTGTTTGTGTATGTGTGGTGGTAGTACTGGGAATTGAACACAAGGCCTCTTGCTAGGCAAGGGCTGCATGCCTGGCCTATCTAAAGGATATCTAAGTGGAAGCAGGAAAAGATAGAGTAAAAAGAAAGTGATGGTTCTGGTTGGAGCTCCCATGGGATGAGGAAAGAACACCTCTCACTTGGCAGTTGTCTGAGCCTCCTAGGGGGTGTAGTCATAGCACTGCTGAACTATGAACTTCAGTCTATCTTACCTCTGGAATCATAAATGCAGAGGTGTTCTACAGGGGTGTTCACATCAAGCAGATGTACCCATCAGGCACTGTGTCACCTGTCACAAGCCAGGATATTTGTTGCTACCTTCAGTGATCTTAAGATTAGTACATTCTTCAATTCTTCTCACAATAGAATAATTTCCTTACATATACATTAATTCTTCTCACTATATTTAGTTTATTCGTTCTAAAAATTTTCCAAGAGATAGAGAACTGCTAGTCCTGAACTCTTTCTTCACCAATGATTGGAAATTATCACTTTAGCTTTCTAAATTTCCTCATTCTGTGTTTGGTGATGCAGCACATGTCACCAGTCACCTTGATTTTTACCTACTTTTCTAACCAAACCAGAATCCTTTGATCCTTTATAATGCAAGTCACTACCTCTCTCTCCCTAGATGGTGGCTTAATAAATCTGTGTTAAAAACCTTAAAGTCTGTTTTAATAAGTTCTCAGAGAATTTTGATCTGAAGCCTGGCTTAAGGATTATTAGTGGATCGGTAGGGTCTGTACCACTTCCTGAGATAAGAAATTCAGATCTGGGCCACAATCACCTGATGAAAGTATGGCCTTCTGTGTTCCTTTGCATTGGCCTTAAAGATACCTCCTCCAGCTATAAGGACAGAATTAAATAGTGTGAACCTTTGTATAAGTTTATGACATGGCATTCAGCTTTTATACTCTCTGTTCCAGAATCTACCTGAGTACCATCTAAGGAAAAGTACAATTAAGGGGCAGGGTAGCAGTTGGGTTGACCACAGCACATGTGGTTATGCTTTCAGAATCCAGTGTTAGGGCTGAGCATGTAACAGAGCAGAGTGCTCATCTAGCATGCAGGAAGCACCAGGATCCATCCTTAGCATTGGAGTGAAATCCCTGCCTTAGAGCCATTTGGATTATTCACTGAGTTTGGTAATCCTCAACATAAGGTGAAAAGCTGCGAATCCCTTACCCTGTTTTGGAAATGATCTCACTGATTAATGAGAGTGCTGGGAGCAGAGAAGACCTTTGTCTTTTGAAGGCCCCCAGGACTGTCTTATCTGTGAACTTTGACCTACCGAAGGCTGATTACTTTTGATCATGTGCTGATAGGAATTCCTGCAGGAGAAGCATCTGTTTCATGGGGATGTGGCTGCCAGGAACATCCTGATCCAAAGTGACCTGACTCCCAAACTTTGTCATCTGGGCCTGGCTTATGAAGTTCATGCCCATGGGGCCATCTCCTCTGCTCGATCCAGCACCATCCCTCTCAAGTGGCTTGCTCCAGAAAGGCTTCTCCTGAAACCTGCAAGCATCAGGGGAGATATGTATGTTATTTCTGCTCTTTTGCTTCCTCTCTTTGTGACCTGGGCTTTCCCTCTGAATATGAATAAGCTTGTAATCAATTATTTATGCAAAAGAGTCAGACATACTCTTAAACAAAAATGTTTGTCATCTGCCTTCAATCTTTTTTTTTTTTTAATGCTTTTCCAGGTAGTTCTTGTGAATTAGATTAACAGCGTTCATTAGAAAAGAAAAATGTGAAAATATTCACATTATTCAAGTCCATGTCAGAGGACTTAGTAGTCTTACTTTAACCTTTAGGGCACAGGGCTACTTAAGAGCCAGGAAATGAAGATTTTGAAATAAAATATATACCCATGTTTTAAGTCACCTCTTTTAAAAATATTTACTTAGTATCATATGTGCCTGGATGAGTTTATGAGGACCATGTATGTACAAGAGCTCATGTTGGTCAGAAGAGAGTGTCGAATCCCCATGACTAGAGTTATTGGAAGTTGTGAGCCAATCAATATCTATGTGCTAGCAACTGAAACCAGGTCCTCTACAGGAACAGAAAGTGAACTGACCACTGAGCTATCTCTCCACTCCCAGGTCATGATAAGTGAAAATGTTTGCATAAACATTTATTTATCAGATCTTTGAAGCAAGAGAAATCTATATTTCATGATGGTTCTTGAACATCCAAGTATAGCACATAAACCACGACCCTTCTGCCTTCACCTCTCAAATGCAGGAGTTACACTGTTTGTACCATGCCTAGATGTAAATTGTGCTTCTTCTCTGAATAGCATCTGTAGTGATGACTAATGGCTGGATGCCTCTTTGAGATGGTTCTTAGTACAATGAGACACCTGAAAATATTTGTGAGAAATCTGAGTCTTTTACTGTTTCCCCCTACATTTTGTCATTTTTTATTGCTTTAGTTTTTCAAAACAGGATTTCTTTGTGAAGCCTTGACTGTCCTAAATCTATCTATGTAAGCCAGGCTAGCCTTGAAGTCACAGAGATTTACCCGCCTCTGCCTCCTGAATGCTGGAATTAAAGGTATGCACTGGGGCTGGTGAGATGGCTCAGTGGATAAGAGCACCCGACTGCTCTTCCGAAGGTCCGAGGTTCAAATCCCAGGAACCACGTGGTGGTTCACAACCATCTGTAACGAGATCTGGCGCCCTCTTCTGGATTGTCTGAAGACAGCTGCAGTGTACTTACATATAATAAAAATAAATAAATCTTAAAAAAAAAGGTGTGCACTATCACTGCCGGGCTCTCACCTCATTTTTTTTTAAACAGTTGACTCATCATTACAATTTTATAATACTTTATTTGCTTGAATTTTTATTTATTTGTGATGGAGGGGTCTTGCTATGTAGAACACTCTTAACTTTGAGCTCACAGGAGTCTGTCTGCCTTTGCATGACATAATTCCATGAGCTGCAGTTAACAGCATGCACCACCACTTCAGGTCAATTTCTTTTTTGAAAGACAAGAGTCTCCCTTTGTAGCCAGACTGTACTTAAATTGGTGACCCTTCTTCATTAGCCTCTCCAGTGTTAGTATTTCAGGGGTGTAGTACAATTACATCACATTTTCTTTTAAGCAACATACTCTTATAGATTAGTTTTAAAATATTCAATGTATTATTATTATTATTATTATTATTTATTTATTTATTTTTGGGTTTTGTAGACAGTGTTTCTCTGTCCAGCCCTGGCTGTCCTGGAATTCACTCTGTAGTCCAGGCTGGTCTGGAACTCAGAAATCCACTTGCCTCTGCCTCCCAAGTGCTGGGATTAAAAATGTGTGCCACCACACCAGACAATGTATTTTTAAAGATATATCTTATGCAAATATTTAAGTAGCATCTAGAGCATTTGGTGATCACACAGCATAACTATAATCACATATACAGCTAGTTAGTATAACCAGATTGTAAAAAAGCGAAAGTGACCTTTAGGAATCATATACCCAAGTTGTTTGAAGAAGCACGCAAATTCATGCAGAATACCCCACTTGCATCTGTATCACAGGAGGCATCGGGGATTTACATCTCAATATGAGTCAATTAAGATGCTTCCACTGATGTGTCACTGATACCTACTTTTCATCAGACTATGGACAATTTTACTTACAAAATATTGCTTATTTAATGATGGTATTAGTAGTATGTACCTCTCAAGTCATACTGATTAGCCAAATTCCCTGTCCAAATATCTGGTTTATTTTATTAATATTTCCCTAGGTTTGAGTAAATAGGTCATCTGAGGAAGCTGTGGTTAAATTAAGGATCTCTGTTTGGTTTGGTTCATGTTGAGTAAAGGCTAGAGTTTGGGTACAGAGGGAAGGAATAGATGAAAAAGATAAATGAGGGCATTCTGTTTTAGGGAGTGTACACTCACACATGCTAATAACAAATGTTATTATATAATAACATAATATATGCAAACATATATTATGAAGAAGGGACATAGACGCAGCCCTTGAAGAGATTAGATTTTGAAGGATGTAGACAGAAATGTCCTCTAATAACTCTGTTAAATAATCCAGCTCTCCTTGACTCATTAATCTCCTTTCTGGTATTAAAGCAAGCTCTCTTGAGAACAGATAAAGATAGGAATTAAGTGGGTGATTCTGTTTCTTTTACAGTTGGTCCTTTGGGATCCTGCTTTATGAGATGGTGACTCTAGGTAAGTATGACCTCTCTGTGAACAGGCAAGCTTGCTTTTTGGAAGGTGGTGTTGTAGTCCTTGCGAAAGTGTTCTCAGGATAGGATGGACTATTGCACTGGGCTGACATGTATTCTGGGACTCATTCCTCTAACGTCTACTAAAATGATGATCCCTTTTCTTCTGTCTTCCTCTCCCAGACTTCCTTAACTTTCTCTATCTCTCCTTTTCGTCCTTTCTTTTCCATAAACCATACCATCTCTATAGAATGTTTTCAAACCCAGAGAACAATTCCCATAGCAATATCATATAAATGTAAAAATGTTTTCTTCAATATAGAAACTGTGGTTCCTTTTGTATTATGAAGAATGAAAGGCAGGTCTTATTTCCTGGCTCGCCTCATTTTGTTACTTTGCTTAAACCTCAGGATCTCCTAACATTACCTTTCTTCTCCAAAACACCCTTTTGCAAAGGAGCAAATTTACTGTACATAGTTTCCCCATGATTATGCTTTAGAGGCTGTTTTTCAGGTCACTGGAGATTGGTGTTCTTCTCATTTCATATTTAAAAGCTCTCGTACTGCTCTTGTGTTTTCCATATTGACAGGGGCACCACCATACCCTGAAGTCCCTCCCACCAGCATCCTACAGTATCTTCAGAGAAATAAAATCATGAAGAGACCGAGCAGCTGCTCACATGCCATGTAAGAGGCTCTTAAACGCTTGAGATTCTGTAATTCCCCATCATGGTGTTCTCCATACTTAACCACACCTTTTAAAATGTGCCTCGGAGGATCTTTAGTTGTCCTTAATGTGCTAATGCCCAGACATAAATGAAGCATGAGGTAAAACAAAAACACTTCTGCTCAATAACTGTATCAGCCACTTTTTTAATTGCTATGACAAAGTACCCACCCCCCCAACCCCTCAAAAAAAAAAAAAACTGCTTCAGGGAAGAAAGGTTGACTTTGTCTCACAGTTCCATTATGGTGCAGAAGTCAGAGCAGAGATGCTCAGTCTGTGGCTGCAGGAGCACTTAGACAGTTTGTTCACATGCTTGTAGACCAGAAGGTACTCAACATAGGCTGGGATTAGGATGGCTATGGCTATCAAAAGCTTTCCCCTAGTGCAACAAGCACTTAAAACATGGGCCTGTGGAGAGGGACAGTTCAGGCTCAAGCCATAAATGTGTCATATATGTTTAATTATCATATATGTATATATATACACACATCCACTCATACAATCTTGAGGCTATCACTGAGGACTTGATTAGGAACCTATGTTTTGATTCCAGAAGAAGGGTCTTGACAAAGTTCCTGACCTTAAAGTACCTAACATTCTGGTGAGAATATAGTTCGAACATTGGATGAGTCTAAGCGCTACCCCTCATTCCATAGAGTAGAACAGACAGTTTTCTCTTAGCCTTGTTACAAGATTGCACTGCATGGTGGAAAAGGCAGGGCTCTTCTGATATTATATGGTTTCGAAGATATGGGTACAGGGGAAAAATTCCTGAATAGAACAGCAATGGCTTGTGCTGTAAGATCGAGAATTGACAAATGGGACCTCATAAAATTGCAAAGCTTCTGCAAAAAAAAAGACACTATCAATAAGACAAAAAGACCACCAACAGATTGGGAAAGGATCTTTACCTATCCTAAATCAGATAGGGGACTAATATCCAATATATATATATATAAGGAAAAATCTCTAATATTCTATTATAAAAAGAAATCACATTCATAGGATGTTGAGAGCTGATACAAAGAAAATGGTAGAGTATCTGTTTCTGGAAATATAGTATAGAATATAGGGAGACAGAGTAGGAAGATCAAAGAACTGAGGGTTTTATTTTGTTGTTGAAGAGGGACTATGTTCCTTTCCTTTCACAGGTACAACATCATGAAGTGCTGTTGGCGCTGGAGTGAGGACAGCCGCCCCTTACTTGGTCAGCTGCTCCAGCGCCTAGAAGCTGCCTCTAGATCTGCCAATGACAAGGCTGTGTTGCAAGTGCCAGAGTTGGTGGTGCCTGAACTGTATGCAGATGTGGCTGGCATCAGGGCCGAAAGCATTTCCTATAGCTTCAGTGTCCTTTGAAGATGGTCCCAGACAAGTGACTATATATGGGTAGAATGAGTTCCTTCAAGAACAGAGAGAAGGAACTTTCTGTGGCCCACCAAGGGAGAAAAAAGGACATGGATCTTGCATCTTTCCCTAAACATTTTCCTAGAGATATGAAATGCTGCTGGATGAAGCTCTACCTCTACATACCATGTACTCTTGAGCTAAGAATAACCATCAATTGTATTTTGCTTTCCAGTCCCAAGGGCTGAAGTATAAGTGGTGGACCATGTCATTCTAAAGGAGGTTTTTAAAATCTGCAACGATTGTAAGGGAATTGGGGAAAAGGTCTGGTCCCACTCACTCCAGGCTGGTTTACTACTAAAACTAGTTTTTCTTTCTTTCTTTCTTTTTTTTTTTAAGTTAAACTATTACAGAGTAAAAATAAACCAGATGGGCATGAATGAACGCCTTCTAATTTTTAACCATGAATTGAATATTGGAATTCATGAGAAAGAAAATTCTAGGTTCTTTTTGTTGAGAAGTGTTAAGGTGAGTCAACATATCCTTCAAGGAAAGGCCTTGTCTCATCTATGTTGGAGGGATGTAAAAGTCCTCGTCCAGTTATGAAGAGCTGAAGAAGATCTATAAGAAACAATACTGAGCCTTTCCTTGACAATAGATAGAAGAGCCTCCTTTCATTGAACTCTGAGGAAGGTGGACCATGCATGATACTAAGTTTAATTAGAAGCAGGAGGAGTCATTTCATGATTAGGAACATTGTTCATCCCATTTGCTTGCCAGTTCCTGTAAGAATAAGGAGAATCAGCCTATAGAGCCGAAGTTAGAACCAGGGATAAAAAGTGTGTGTGTGTGTGTGTGTGTGTGTGTGTGTGTGTGTGTGTGTGTGTGTATAACAAACAGGAAGCATGAAAGTCGAGCAAGAAGACTTAGTAACCCAGGTGGTCATTAAGAGGTACAGAGTAGAAGTAATCTTATAGGAATGGTTGGTAGCTTCTAATTTTTAACCATCCATTGAAATAACTGTGAAGCAACTCATTAAACTAGTATTTATTGACCAAAAGTAGACTTTTCAGGTGTATAGCTGCCAAAATCTCTGTAATAAGGAGGCTAAAAGAAAATAAATGGGAGTAATTTTACTAGGAAAATTAGAGAACCTACAGTTTTCAAAAAGAGAGTCTTTATGTGCAAAATGAGATGACTCTCTACCTCACAGGGTTGGTGTGAGGAACAATGAGAATATGTTTTTGTGTATTACGTGGACTATAATATGTTCTCAATAAATACTAGTTTCCCCTTTCTAACTCAGAACATTTCTTTCTTCTTCTTTTTTTTTTTTTTTTTTTTTTTTAAAAAAAAACAAAACATATACTGTGGTCAAAAAGACAGGCCAGTGATAGCACATAGTAGAACATGCCTAAAAGATGGTGGGCTGGTATGAGCAGCACATGATTAAACTGTAACCATGGTTTATTTCCTAGCACTGAGAATTGAACCCAGGGCCTTACACACACAGGGAAATGCTCTATCCTGGTCTTGAGCTAACATGTTTGTGTGGGCTTTGGGCTGATGACTATAGTCTTCATGATTTCAAAATACTGTATCACAGTGAGAGCAATTCTATTAAACAAGCTGATCTGTGACCCTGGTACCTTAGGAAGGACAAGGAGAGCTATTGTGGTAAGGATGACTGGCAGCTGGAAACTGACACCCAGGCATCAACTGAAATCTTGGTGTAGTCATAATGAGTCAGCTAAAGGAAGAATGCTTCTTGTTTCTGTGGGGATACCACAGTGAGTAGTCAGGATCTAAGTGAGCTGGAGAAGGATGGGATCCAGTTGTTGTTTCCTAGATGTTAATTTGAGCCACTTTTACAAAATATTTTCTCATGTGAATATTTAGAAAATGTGAGTGTCAAAGCTTGCTGTGCCAGACAGTGGGGTACGTGTTGGATAAGAAAAGGAAGCTTTGAATACAGTTAGGCAGGATGTATTTATATGTAGCCACCTGCTAATTAAAACCTTATGTTAAATATGGGATAGTAGAAGGGAGTGCAGAGTGAAGACTCTGAATAAATGTCATACAACCTGAGACCCTAAGGAAAGGTCATGTAATGACAGGAAGAATACAAAAGACTCCACGAGTGGGACTCTTTGGGAATGTGTGACAATTTTGAGGTAAGAAGAACCAGTGTGGAGCTGGGGAAATAGTTCAGTGAATAAAGTGCTTGCCATCCAAGTTTTCAGAATGGAATTTGGATATCCAGAACCCATGTCAAAAGTCAGATATGGTAGCATACATCTGTAACACCAGCACACCTTTGACAAGATGGGGAATGGACACAGGAATCCCCAGGAGCTTACAGAATGGCTACCTGCCAGACTCAGTAATCAACAATAAAAGACCCAAGCCCAAATAAGGTAGAAGGCAAGGATGAATACCCAAAGTTTTACTGTGATCTCCATATGGCGCACACTTAACAAATTTGCCATACACTGAACATATACATGCTAAAAGTTGCACATGTAAAAGACAAAACCATAATCATAACCAGAAAAGGGAATACACAGGTGAAGGGCTGATAGGTTGTCTACAGGGATGCAGCATGTAAGTTAAAGGGGAGGAGACATATAATGAGAGAGAGGATGGCTTGCTCTTCCTTTCTTGGGTATGTGCAGGTGGATACAGGTAGCCAGCAAGGTCAGAAGGTGGTGTTGGTTTCCCTGAAGCTGGAGTTCCTGTTGGCTGTAGGTTGACTGACATAGGTGCTGAGAACCAAACTCAGATCCTCTGCATGTAGCTTCAACCACTGAGCAATCTCTCCAGCTTCATTTTCTTCATTTTAAATGAAGATAAAACAGGTTAATAAAATTATTAGTGTACATTAATAGAACTTTCTCAATCTTACTACAACAATTTATAAAATGCTTTACCATATCAAAGAAATAAGAAAACACATACATAGAGCCTACAATATTTAATTTAGTGGATTGTGTTTGTTTCAATGTAAGTTACAAGTTATGTTTTAGTGTTTAAATCATAGGATACCCTAACATACTCTAAGAGTTCCAGATGCAGTAATATAATTAATTGCACCATGGTAATCTATGATCCTGCCTGATAATTAGTGGTGTAAGGGGGTTTGGTGTTCCTGAATGATGGGGATTTATCTGAAAAGCAAATACAGTGGCAAAAGACATGGCTGAAATCCATAAAAAAGTCTAAGATGGAATAAAAAAGGACAGGTGAGCAGAGGGATATGGATGGAAACAGATCACCACACTTTGGCTTTTCCTTCTCAAAATGTACCAACTTCAGTATGCTCGATTAGACTACATACTGCTATTGCTACACAGATTTATTTCACTGAAAGAGACAGCTCTGACATTTTATTCTGTAAATGTATAAAACCAACAATTATACTGACAGAAAATGAAAATATAAGCTTATTGCCTGTTGTGTTTATTAGGATATGATTAGAGACTGTTTCTGAAAATTGAAGGAGGGAATTATTTGGTCACTTTAAATAGACAAAAAGATGTAGATGGGCAGAGGATACATAAAAAGAGTTCAAAAGAAGAGAATTCTGTACACAGGGTGGGGGTGGGGGAACCCAGCTGAGCAATTAAAATATTAATGACTCCAAGCAAGAGCCACATCTAAAAAAGGGAGGTGTAGTGGTGCACACTTGGAGTACCAGGACATTCAGTGTGAGCAGAAGAAGGTCATGGATTTAAGGCCAGAAGGTCATGGATTTACATTAGTGAGTTTAAGGCCAGTTTGGCTCCATGAGACCCTGCCTCAACAAAAAGCAAAATGAACAGAAATGAAAGAAATTGATGCATCACCACATGATTGAAAAAAATAAAACACTTGTGTGGAAAAAATATCATCAAATATTGTACATTAAACCATCAAGCCTCAATTTTCATCACAGTTGGGAAGGTTTGTTTCCTACCTGCATCAAAATAGTTTCACTAGGTGCTATAAAGTTGACCACAGTGTTGGCAAAAAGCAGAAACAGTCCTTTAGTTTCACATGAGCAATGTAAAGACATCTATTTTCAAAAGTAAACTCTGACAATGTAATTATACCCTAGTTTGGAACTCCAATAATGGAAAAAGGGAAATGTTCACAGTATGTTTTCACTACTTCCAGTCTGATGATGGATAGCTGAGACCCTTACACAGCTGTGCTAACCAACATGAGAAACTCATGTTGTTATTTAAATATAGCCCCATGTGATATTTAAATATTATTTTACATTAATAACAATTAAGAATTCCACAAAATTAGTTTCCCCTGTCTCACTAGCCACATTTAAGAACTCAGTAAACAAAACACCTGCCCACATCCCCCAGGGTCTACCATCTCAGAAGGTCCCATTTTGATACAATCTTGACTACAAGATGGAGAGTTAGGTAAGTAGTTTTCTATTTTATCTAAAAAAAATGTAAGTTCCAGAGGACAAGTCTGAACTCATAGGAAATGGTAGGGGACCAAGAGCATAATGGGCCAACTTAAGAAAGCTGCATATGTAGCAGAAGATGACCTAATCGGCTATCAGTGGGAGGAGAAGCCCTTGGTCATGGGAAGATTCTATGCCCCAGTATAGGGGAATGCCAGGTCCAGGAAGTAGGAGTGGGTGAGTTGGGGAGCAGGGGGAGGGGAGAGGGGAGAGGGGATTTTCAGAGAGGAAAGTAGGAAAGGGGATAATATTTGAAATGTAAATAAAGAAAATATCTAATAAAAAATAAAAAAGAGAGAAAGTCTTAACACTGTGTGTATTTTACACTGCGTTTAAATAGACTTAAATCCTGACATCTATAGTTCTACTTAGGTAAATAGGAAAATGAACTTGATACATGTGTGAAAATTTTAAAGGAAATTCACAGAGAACCATCCTAAGGCCACTGAACAAGCCTTTCTGTATAATTCAGTGAAAGGGATTTTTAGCTGATATTTCCACAGAGGCTATAAAAACACATTGCTTAAGTTTCTGTGAATTGTTCTTGTAATATATGAGGTCCTTCTCAGTTTTAAAACTAGAAGTTTTCCATCCCTTACTTCCCAAAATTCCTCCTCAAATCTGGACAAATTGAAAGGGTTGGGCATCCTAATGGTAAGGTGTGTTGATTTACATCTCTGATATATTTTCCTAAATAGCAGCCTGCCACCCCACTACAGGAGTGAGTAAATTTAACTATTACATAACTATTAAGAAGGCCAAAGAGAACCAGCCCCAACTTGCTTTGACAGTTACTCCACTTTCTTAAACCCCAACAAGTCTAGCAACTTATTGATTTCAGGTGTGGATATCATGGGGTTTTTTTTCTTTCCCCAAATACAAACATTCACACCACCCAGCTTTATTTTAAAGCACTGGAATGCTTGTCTATACTGCTAAGACATTCACAGAATATGGTCACCAAAAAAGTCAATTCAAATAGCACCTTTTATATGTCTTCTTTAATACCACCCTTGTTTATAAACTTCTAACTCCACCTCCCAATAAAACGACTTGCCCTTTTCATACAGAGCTGTTCTATTGCATGCATTCTTTACTATACCCGTTACTTCCCTTTGCTGGCGTTTGCCTAACATGTTTGCTTTCTTTTTATTCTGAAGGTTTAAATGTTGTAATTGCTGTATTACTAACTTCCATCTGCTCTGGCACATAGAAAAAGGCTTGTTAAAACTCGTGTTGCATAGATTTCAAAGCATATCATATACATGTTGTTTAATTTTCTCAGGTCTGTGTTTGGCAGTTGATCACTGTGTATCTAGTTAGTTAATGATCAATCAGGTTGAGAGATAATGACTTGTCCAAGGTTAGGTGGGACCAGTACTGAGACTGGACTCTTTTTAGGATCAGTACAGAAGGCCATCAGTCACCGATAGGATTACTCAGTGGTGCTGACAGAAAGGTGATCAGGAATTAGAACGAGGGAACTGGGTGCAAGTTCACTGTCATTTTGTGCTCTTCAACACCGTCCCACACTTGGATGTTCCGTATTTCTCCAACTCAAATTGTTGAGAACTGTGACCTAGCCCGGCAAATATATAGGGTACTAACCATTGACCCTTAGTGACTCACGAGTTGTAGTACACTATGAAAAACTCTTCTATGACGACTATCTGGACTTCTCAGTTTCATGTGCTATTTAAACATCAAACTCCCACCAGACAGATTCATTTTACTCTGTGTCTCTGTCTAGGCTGTTAGCTACTGGATATTATGAAGCATTATCCAAAGGGACTCTGGTAGATTGTGTTCTGGTTGCCACCGGAATGTATCTTTTCTCACTTCACCAGTTTCAGGAAGTAGAGTCACACCCCACTTTACAATGTGCTTCGAGATCAGAGATACCCACAATAAGTACAGTTTGTAAACCTTAGTTCAAAACTCAGAAAAAGACACACCCATAGCATACGGCAACTGGAAAGTAAAAGTGGTTTTACATCCGTTCCTTCCAAGCCCATTTAAACAACGAGAAGAAAACAAAGAAACAAAATCCCTAGCTATTTCTTTGCTAAGATAAAATATACAGGAAAATGGTCAAATCTGGCAATTATTATAGTGAGGTAATCGTGAAGTATTAAGACAAATCTTGTATAGAATTTTAGTTTTTGTATGAGTGTATTTATGTGCTATTGAGTGTAGGTTATTAAACCAGAGGGGATACTGAGTGTTGGTTAAAGAAATGGAGTGGGAAGGGTAACAGGATACATTTAACAAGAAAGTGCAGCGGGAATAACTCGGGACCAACGGTTGGGGGCAGTAGATGAGGGAGAGGTGCAGTGTGGCTCAACCAAAATATAGAATGCCAAAATGAAATCCGGGACTTTGTATCCACCATCGCGCTCATGCAAGCCACCCTTATTAAACTCGGCGAGCCTCCCCGCAACCCAGACAAAAACAAGGCGTAAACGTACAGGAGGGCTTATTGGTAAGACTGGTTCAGCGGAGAAGGGATGAGAGAAGATAACATGGTGGGAGCGACTAAAATTCATCATGTACGTGTAGCATCGACACAGTTAAAACATAAAAATCGAAGCACATGAAAATCTTTTCCAAATAAAAAAGAAAACAAAGTGCTAGAGATCGTGGTGAAGCGGCTCCAGTGCGAACCTTCAGTTCTCTTGAGGGTCTCTTGCTTCATCTTCAGTTTTCCGGGACTTCGTTCCCTACGGGAGTAAGCGCGCCCTTGGTGTCGTGCTTTGCCCGCGCCCGTGACGTCACTACCCCGCGCCGGCAACACGTTGGCCCCGCTTTATAGCGGTGCTTTACCGAGGATAAAAATGTCTATGGGTAGTGATTTCTACCTGCGCTACTACGTCGGGCATAAGGGCAAGTTTGGGCACGAGTTTTTGGAGTTCGAGTTTCGGCCGGACGGTGAGCGGCGGAGGGGCTGCGAGGGAGGGCGAGACGCCCAGGGAGCGGGTTTCAGTGTGTGTGTGTGTGTGTGTGTGTGTGTGTGTGTGTGTGTGTGTGTTTGTTTCCTTTCTTCTTTATTTCAATTTACTTGTTTAGTTTTGAGAAAGGGTCTTGTTGTGTAGTCCAAGCCGCCCTCGAACTCACGATCCTCCTGCTTCAGCCTCCGGGATGCTGGGATGACAGTCGTGTCACCACGCACCAGACTCCCAGAAGGGCTTGAAGGGTTTCATTCCAACATTGGAAGAGTTTTCTTTTGTAGCAGGCTTGTACTGTGTTTGTGAGAGCAGACATGGGGTATGTTTGTGAGAGGGAAAAAATGCTGTAAAGTAATGCAGAAAAGCGAATTCTGCCACTCCCGAAAAGTTGAACATACAGGAATCGGAAACTTAGAGCAGAGAACCTGTGCTCCGGGAGTGTTAACAGAATTATCAAGTGATACTCCAGAGGATGCATGGAATCTTTAGGTGACCTCTTTGGCCTACTCCTTCATTCATGGTATGTGTTAAAGCTGCTTTATAGGGGAGGAACCCCGTGTCTGAACACAGGAATGTGGTATGTGTCAGGTTTGAAATACAGTTCTTCACTAATGGATGATGGCCAAAGGTAAGGGAGTCAGTGGAAATGCTCCTAGAAGCTCTTTTTGTGCCACCTCCTAGGCAGTCGGCCAGCCTTGCCTAGATGACTCTGAAAATCTCCTTCCTAGCCACCAGCTGTCAGAACTCTTCCAAGTGGGCAATGAACACAAACTTTATACTTTCAGCAAGAAGCAAATGGCCACAGGGGTAGCCGCTGATGCTCTGGGTGAAGAGGGGAAATGTTGTGTGGTCCCAGTCACAACCAAGGACTTGGGGGAATGACAAACAAGCTTTTCCCAGAAAACAAGGCTTCTTGACGCAGTGCAGAGTGCACCTGCTGTTGAGTAAGGGGCATACTTCTATAGACCAAGGAGAGCTGGAGAGAGAAAGTGCAGGTCTGTTCTAGTTATATTATGGATGCCAATCTGCGTGCTTTCAAATTGGTTATTGTAAAAGATATTGATATTGCTGGACTGAGCCCCTGTCCCTCTGTACTTGGTCCCAAAGAGCTAGCAGAATCCTAAAGCATTTTAGTAACTCTAAAGAAGATGGTGTCTGCTAATATACTATTGAAAAGCCCTGCAACAGTGACGGTGAGGAATCCAGGAGGAAAGCACCCAAGGTTCGGCATCTATTTGCTTCACCTGTCCTTCAACAACACCATCTCCAATGTATTGTTCTGAAGAAGCAACACACTAAGAAAATCAAGGTAGCTACAGAATAAGCTTAGCCTTTGGCCTAGAGAATGAAGCAAAAAAAAAAAAAAAACAAAAAACAAAACAACAACAACAACAAAAAACCAGGAACAGATTTCCAAGAGACATAGACTGTCCTCAATGAGAGCTTCTACTTTTAAGTCTGAGTCCAGTAAATAGTAAGTGTTTAAGACAAAGAAATAAATGATCAGACCTTGAAAAACAAAACGAAACAAAACAAAAAGAGTTTTCCCTGAGTCTTTTTTTTGGGGGGTGGGGGGTTGAGACAGAGTTTCTCTGTGTAGCCCTGGCTGTCCTGGAACTCACTCTGTAGACCAGACTGGCCTCGAACTCAGAAATCCACCTGCCTTTGCCTCCCCAGTGCTGGGATCAAAGGCGTGCGCCACCACACCCGGCTTCCCTGAGTCTTTAATCCCAGTATTCTGGAGGTAGAAGCAGGCAGATGGAGTTTCAGAAAAGCCAGAGCTACACAGACAAACCCTGTTCCCTCACAAAGATCCCCATGCAAAAACCAATCTGCCCCTAGAAGATGAGACACTTGATTGAGATAAAACTGAGAAACCTTCTTGGTTTCTGGGTGAGAAAAAACGAGAGGAGAGCAGAATGATCAGGGATTTGTTGAAGCCTCTCCCTGTGTAGTGTAAGGCAATTCTGTCTTGGGACAGCTCTGCTTACCTGCACCAAGAATTTTTATTTTTAAATGTCCATCATGTAGTGGGCAGTATATAAATGTCAAAGCTGAAGGTACTTGGGAGACGAACATTTAACCTACCATAGGACAATATGGATTTTACTTAAGTGCTTTATGCATGATTTGCACAAGGTTCTTTGAAAGGTAAGGAAAGGATCATGTATTCCAAAAGTTTCAAGCATTTAGGAAGAAGTCAGCATAGCAGTCAGTGTTCCTGCTGTTATTTAGAAACTTAATAACTTCACCCTTGTTTTCCAAATTTTGTTGTTGTGGCAGTGGTCTTCTAGTTTTCTTTCTTTCTTTCTTTCTTTCTTTCTTTCTTTCTTTCTTTCTTTCTTTCTTTCTGTCTGTCTGTCTGTCTGTCTGTCTGTCTGTCTTTCTTTCTTTCTTTCTTTCTTCCTCCTCCTCCTCCTCCTCCTCCTCCTCCTCCTCCTCCTCCTCTTCTTCTTCTTCTTCTTCTTCTTCTTCTTCTTCTTCTTCTTCTTCTTCTTCTTCTTCTTCTTCTTCTTTTTCTTCTTCATCTTTCTTCTTTCTTCTTTCTTCTTTCTTCTTCTTCTTTCTTCTTTCTTCTTCTTTCTTCTGATTTATTTGTTATATATACAGCATTCTACTGGCATGTATACCTGCAGGCCAGAAGAGGGCACTAGATCTCATTATGGATGGACATGAGCCACCTTGTGGTTGCTGGGCATTGAATGCAGGACCTCTGGAAGAGCACTGTGTTCTTGACCTCTGAGCCATTTCTCCAGCCCTAGTTTTATTTATTTTTATAAAAAATTAATTGCTTTTTAAAAATTTTATTCCTCTTGTAATTCTGTTCTTGTTCCTCTTGCATTTGAATAACACCAGCTTGTTCTTAGCACTCTGAGTCATTCAAATTAAGACCTCCAACAGTATCAGGAGAATTTTATGTAAGGATTAGTTCTCATGCGTCTCTGCCACTGCATTGTTCCACTTACATGGAAAACAATGAACCACGGAATCTACAGTTCCTGAGGGGTACACCCCAGTAGGGTAACCTGTCAGTTTAGCAGATGAGAAAGACATTACAGCTGTATCAGGACACCTAACTGACTCACCATGCAGGGAAGCACACAGCAGGGGCTTCAGAGGTCTGAAGGATGGGTTGAAATAAAGCAGCCAACAAACTTGGCAGTTTATGTCCTTTGCTTGCTTCCTAGTTTAAAAAAATTATTAGCAAAATACACTAATATGAAGGAAAAGAATTAAGAGAATATTTTGGAACAATAGAGAAAGTTGATGCAAAACAGACCTTTTGAGACTCTGCAGCTCTGCAAATTGCTTAACTTGATTTTATCTCCTATGAAGAGGCGAGAAAGTGAAAGCTGTTCTTGGTATTCCTTTAGAGATTAGATGAAATGTTGTGAGTGCAGCGTTTAGCACTAACATATGACACTGAAGAGAATACTTAGTGCTTAGACATAGTCACTTTGTGTTTAGGGCTAGATTAAGAAAATAAAACTGTTTATTGTGCACAACTTTAATCCGCAAACATAGGAGACAGTGGCAGGTGGATAGATCCCTGTGTGTTCAAGGCTGCCAACCTCATTACACAGTGAGGTCTTGTCTCAAAGGAAGGAAGGAAAGGAAGGAAGGGAAGCAAACAGACCTTAACAAACCTGACCCATTTCATGTTGAAGGTATGGAATGTTTTAAGAATTACTAGCCTGCTTTTATATTTATTATTTAGCATTGATCTTGCATGAGAAAAGTAGATATACTAATAAAAGTGGGATTATGAAATTGTCTTTACCTCTAAAATTACTCATGATGTTCTTTCTTTCTCTCCACACAGGGAAGCTTAGATATGCCAACAACAGTAATTATAAAAATGACGTGATGATCAGAAAAGAGGCAAGTTCTGTTCGTTTGTTCGTGCATGTGTTTGTGCGTGTGTGCGTGCATGCATACATGCTTGACTTCTTCCTTCCTTTCTCTCTCTCTCTCTCTTTCTTTCTTCCTTTCTTTCTTTTTTGAGACAGGGTCTCACTTTTTAGCCTTGCTGTCCTGGCTCTCTCAGTGTAGACCAACCAGACTAGCCTAGAACTCAGAGATCCACCTGCCTCTGGCTAACTTCTTTTTAAATGTCATATTTTTTACATTTTGTTCATTTATCTTGTCTGTGTTGACTGAAGTTATGTCAAGGGTCTCTTTCAAGAAGAAACTAATTTATAGATTGAAAGGTTTCTATTTTAATTACATATGATTTTAGCTTTTTTTTTTTTTTTTTTGGTTTTTCGAGTCAGGAATTCTCTCTGTAGCCCTGGCTGTCCTGGAACTCACTCTGTAGACCAGGCTGGTCTCGAACTCAGAAATCTGCCTGCCTCTGCCTCCCAAGTGCTGGGATTAAAGGTGTGCTCCACCACCGCCCAGCATTTTAGCATTTTTAAAAAGTTTTTTTTTTTTTATTGTGTGTTTGTATGGGAATGCACATGTAACATAGTATTCCTGGTAGAAATCAAAGAATAGCTGGTAGAAATTGGTTTTTTTTCTCTTACTATATGGGTTCTAGTGATTGAACGCAGGTCTTTTTTCTCAGCTGTCTTTATCCACTGAGCCATCCTGGTGACAGTTTTAACAAAAGAGTCAGCCTAAATACTTACAGCCCATATCATTTAATTCATTTTATGAAGCATAAAATTTTTTTCTTAGATGTTTTCTTCATTTACATTTCAAATGTTATCCTCTTTCCGAGTTTCAATTTTAAATGGAAGGTGAGGAAGTTAGGCTGGGCTTCAAGTGCCAGCTCCTGTGTGCTTGTGCTGTGCCCTCAGTCTACAGCCCTAATACTGGCCCTGTAACTAACTGTAAGCTGCCTGGTACCCCTACTACCCTGGCAGAATATGGGGCCTCAAAGCAGCTAGTGTGAGCAGATGGCACCTGTGTGTGGTAAAGGACATGGGTGAGTAGCATTTGTGAGAAGGATGAATTGCATCCTGCAGCTCTGGGATCAAGTTCAGTTCTCACTCCTATTCTGTTTGGATATTTAGGACTTGTAACTTGCTTTTATTATATCTTGCTGAACTGTGGGAAGACAGATAGGTGTTCAAAGATTTTATTGTAACTGATTTTTCAGGCCTATGTCCACAAGAGTGTAATGGAAGAACTGAAGAGAATTATTGACGACAGTGAAATTACAAAAGAGGACGACGCTCTGTGGCCACCCCCTGACAGGGTTGGGCGGCAGGTCTGTGCCTAGTGATTCCTTAAGTGGACAGAGTCAAAGTTGGTAATGTAGTTACTGTGTTTTCAGGATGGTTTCTTATTGAAACTTTGATTATAAAGCTTCATATTCTTTCTAAACAGTTTTATTTTGGTATTAGACATTGAAGTCAATGTTCATATATGCCAGGCAAGCCCAATGTTCCTTCCAGGTTACAGCTCCCAGCCCTTACTTAGCTTCATTTTCTTTGCTGCCTCCAGCTACTACAGGTGTTAGTGCATAGCTCTAAATTTAGACAGTATTCTACATCTTTTCTCTAGCTAGTCCAGAGAAAGTTGGGATACTTTGACATTTATGAATTATTTATTATCAATTAGCTATTATTAATTGTTTCTATTGTAAGTACGTACAACATGGTGCTAGCTAAATTTGAACATTATGGTTCTTTTCATTGAATGCAGCAATTCACTTTTTCCAATTTTTTGTCTTTTAAAATTCATGTATTTGAGTATTCCAGAGAGAGATCTGATGGATTTCTTTGTTCCAGTGAACCATTGTTTTTGCCTCTCATATTCCCTTCAGAATAATTGATATTTCTCAAAGTTCTCCCAAAGATCTCGGCAGGCCCAATTTCACTCCGTATAGATAGTTTGGTTTCTAAATTGGGTCTTTTCAACCCCTGGAGGAGTAAGGTACAAGGTTGAGAGAGAAGATATTTAATCTCACTTTTGCGTGTTCCTGAGGCTTATACTTTATATGAGCTACTCTTTTTGCCTAGAAGAAAGATCTGTAGAGAGATCTAATATAGCTGAAAGTAGCAGCAACTGTTCTGTGGCAGGAACACAGTGGAGAGCATGGTATAGGGAAGCACAGGCAGTGGTCTGTGTCCGGCGGGAACCCGAGTTACAGGAATACCACCGTTAGCATAGTAGTCACTGGGCATCTGTGTCCACAGAGAACAGTGGGATGCTTTAAAAGTATGGAACCTGCCCTACAGAGAGGATGTGCCGTGCAGATTTGTCTGCATTAATAAGTTGATATACTCTTTCACAGGGTGGCTTTGTAATATACATCAGAAAATGCTGATATTTTCTATTTATCTTTGCCTTAGTAACATTTCTGAACATCAATTCTAGAAAAAAAATTCAGAAACAGAGTAGGTTATGTATAAAAATATTTTTCACCTGGGGAGAGCCAGTGCTCATATCTGTGCAGTGCTGACATGTTCTCCATGAGAGAGTAGTCTGCATGCTCCAGACACTGCTGCTGGACAATTAAGCCAAGCCTTTGTGACTATTAGAGAATCTTAGCTAGTTCTCATTTGGCTGTATCTCTTGAAGTGCATAGTTAGGCCTTTCGATTAAATAGCTGGGACTATCTTTAATAGCATCTGCTTAAGAGTTTAGTGTAAAAATTCATTAAATATGCAGCCCCTTCACTAGCTCTAGATTTCTGCATAAGTAGTACAGATAAAATGTGTATGATGATAATGATACTGGAGTAACTGGGTTATATTGCATTGTTTTATAAGTTCTAGTTTTTATTGAGTTTCATAGAGTATTAGTCTCTAGGTAGGAACATTACTATTATGGAGAGCCAGTGTTACTCCTGGCTATTGGTACCATTGTATGTTCTGTGCTTTATAAGTTTTGGATTGTACATTTGTGAAATAAGTGTAGTAAAGACTGAAACCTTGTAAAGGTATTTTAGGGCCTGCAGAGAGTATTTGTAATCTCCTAGCAGTTGGGCCTGATGCATGGCAGATACTCCTGTTAATGTCATATAGTTGTAGAAACTTACATAAAGAGAAAATACATTTTATGATATTTTAAATGGATTTGTATTATATAATCATTTCTCTCACATGCTTAAATATGACAGCTCTCATGTTTACCGCATCACAAGAAATATTTCTGTGTTGTTTTGTTTGAGCCCCTTTTTTATCACGGCTCTGGAAAGCAGTTCTGGTTTGGTCATGAAACTGAGGCTATTGGTCATGAACAGTTGATGAGGTTACATTAAGATAATTCTGTTAGCAAATTAAATTTCTTTTGGGTTTTGGAAAGAGTCTCTCTGTGTAGCCATGACTGGTCTAGAACTTTCTCTGTAGAGCAGGCTGGCCTTAGACTTGAGTAGTTCTCCTGCCTTGCTTCTGGAGTGCTGGGATTATAAATATGTGCCACTGTGCTTGCTGAAGATTACATTTCTTTCCTTGTCTATTAAGTTCTGGAAAGTTTGTACTTCTTTGTAGCATGAATATAGGTGTCCTTGGGGTAGACTTTTTTTTATTAATGCCTTTTCTCTACTGTTTTGTTTCCAGGAACTTGAAATCGTAATTGGGGATGAACACATTTCTTTTACCACATCAAAAATAGGTTCTCTTATTGATGTAAATCAGTCAAAGTAAGTATATTACAGTTTGGCTGAGCTGATTTGATTCATAAGGGAAGCTCATGTCAGAGCTTGTCTGTTAGCCAAGGCAGTTTAGTCTTCAGACTTTTAAGTAATTAAACACTTGTTTTCTTGTCTGTCAGAGAAGTAAACAGAATATCTCACTGTCTAAAGTACTTAGTTCAGCAGTGTGCATAGTAATGCCTCACTTTTGTTCGTTGCTTTGTATTTAAAAGCCTGGTTATAATGTCAGAAAATGGAAAGGATCTGTTGGGATTTATCAGCTTCATTGGGCCCATCTTATACCATACTGAAAAGAACAACAGGCATGTGTGAGCCACCTTTGTGTCCTTAGCTTCTTTGCAGCACATACTGAAGCTTTGCTGGCCTGAATCCCTGAGTCACTTCTTTATGCCCCTTTCCCTCAAAATGTCCCCTTAATGCTCCCATTGCTTCTTGTTGCCCTAAATCAGAACTTGCTTGGGTATACGCTGCATGAAAACCTGGCTCTGTCTTCAGAGTAAGCATAGTGCCCAGGCCGTAGTAGGTGCTTCAGATAAGTGTTAAAGAAGGGCAAAGAATGAATGCATAATCTGTGTTTACAAAGAACAGCCAATGTTTAAATCTATAAATATATTCTTACAGTTGATGAGACTGTGGCCTCTGTACTCTTCTGGGTTTCTAAGTGGGTGCACTTCTCTTCAGAGAGCAGTGAGTGCTGGTGAGCATATTCTTCCTATAGGAGAGAGAATTGTTAACTGTTTAGCTTGTTCTCTATAGCTGTCAGCAAGAGTATTCCTTTTTCCTTAAGTCTATAAACTTAATTAGTATAAGGGTTTCAATTTTGTTTCAGGAATTTATAAGATGATATTTTATAGGGAACAAAGGCTAACTTTTACTTTTTTTAAATTTTAGGGATCCTGAAGGCCTTCGTGTATTTTACTATTTGGTACAAGACTTGAAATGCTTAGTGTTCAGCCTCATTGGTCTACACTTCAAGATTAAGCCAATTTGAATTGGATGTTTTTGAGGTTATTTATATATTTAATTAAAGGAAGGGTTTTCTATTGGGAATTTTGGGATTTTTATGAATGTGAAACTTTTATATATAAACTCAATATATGAAAAAAAAAACAGGTTACATGGTTTTTATTTCTTGGCTCCACATGGAATAGACAGTTTCTATATATAGTTGATTCTGTAAATAAAAGCCATTTTTTGTTGAAATTTTGCTTTAATAAAATGTACCAAAGCCTAGATGTAGAATAGGTATTTGTTTTTGCGGCTGAATCAGTGACTTGCGTTAAGGACAGTAAGTTGTTCTGGTTGGTAGAGCTTAGAGCAGAGAGAGGCCTCTCAGCTGGAAATACACAGTGAAATCCCAGCTTCTGAAGCTGCCACAGTGTCACTCTGTCACTCTTCCTCTTCCATACTTCATAGGACTTACCTTTGTGACACTTACTGAGGTGTCTGTTTTTGTTTTTGTTTGTTTTAACAGAGGTTTCAGTTTCTTTGTTTTTGTTTTTTTTTAAGCATCATCACAAGCCCTTTTGGGATACTCCACATTTAAATACTTTCCTAAGTTGTTGGAGGAGCACAGTCAGTACCTACCCCACATTTGGCCTATGTTATTCTCGTAGGTGTGTGCACACATGTGTAGGAGCTGAGTTAAGCTTTACAAAGTCATATGAAACCTTGTCTTAGCTATCTATAGTGTGCACACCTATTTTTAGACTCATTGGATACAGGATCATTTGAGTTTCCCAGTTCCTTTGAAATTTCTGCCATTCATCTCTTGTTATCTCTGCTAACACTGATGCTGGTGTAATTCTTTTCCTCATCTACCTGTTCTTCCTCTTCCTCTTTTTCCTCTTCCTCCTCTTTTCTTGCTTTCTCTGAGCTCTGTGTAGACTAGGCTAGGCTCAAACTTACAGAGATCTGTCTGCCTCTGCCTCCTCAGGTTACCACTAAAGGTGTATACCACCATGCGCAGCTCTCTGCTACTTTTCTTTCACTTTGTTTGAGTTGCCTCTTACTGATTTTAAACTGCTAATAGACTACTCATTAGAAAAGAGTCGTATGGTTTGTAGTTTTGCATAAGGAAGTGCTTTTTCTGGGCTTTGTCAGCAGGCACATGTTCCCCTTTACCATATCATATAGAAAAGACGCCTCTTGCTGTACAGTAATCACCCCTTCCAAGTGCTTATTCTGCACGGCACCTCCCCTTTAATGGGATCCAGCACATCTAGCAGTCTCTTTACAATGTGTTAACATTTATTTCATGAGTTAGCATTTTTTGGGTTGAATTTTTAAAAATTGATTAAATTTTTCATTGACAATTCCATATATGTATGTATGTACACACATACACACACACACACACACACACACACACACATGCATTTTTAACTTTGTGATCAAAGCAGTACACAGCATAGTAAAGAGTGGAGATTGTGGTTTTCTGCAAGCTCGCCCTCCCTATCCTTACTAATCAGAACATATTTCATTTTTACTTTTCAGGGTCCTGCCCCTACTTGCAGGTAAGAGTACAGGCAAGAGAGCAGTCAGTGCCAAGCTGGGTCTCAGTGAACATTTCCAATAGGATTACAAGACTGCTGAAATTATTTTCAGTATCCTGAAAATATTAGACTCTGTCATTGCTTTAAATGTGTGAGAACTGGGAACTGTGAGGACTGTTCACCTTGAAATTCATCTCTAATCCCTGAGATTGTTTAATAATCATACCATTAATACACAATGAACCAGATAATAAGAAAAATAACTAAGGTAAAAGAGTTACTTGAGAGCTGGCCATGGTGACCCAGCTTAATCCATCCCAGGGCTAGGAAGAAGATGCTGAAGGGTCAGGAATTCAACGCCTGTCAACATAGTCAGCTCTAGGCTGCCTTAAGCTACATGAAACACTGTTTTACAACACAGAATATTTTAGGAAAGATGACCTGAACCTACAGATTCCCCAAATGATGAGCTATGGAGTTGAGGGGCTGCTCAAAGTCTTCAGTGTGTGTGTGGCTTCAGTTATTGAGCTGTGATATGGACAGAACATGGACTGAAAAAGTAAAACTTAGATATGGAACAGTATTTAACTACTTTCTTTCTTAAATTTTATGTTGGCTCATTTTGCTTGAGTGTTCAGCTTGCATGTATGTTTTGTATGCCTAGTGCCTGCAGAGGCAGAAGAGGGCATTGGATCTCTTAGGACTAGAATTGTCTCATGTGGGTGCTGGAATCCAAACTTAAGCCCTCTGCAAGAGCAGCCACCTTAACTACCTGTCCATATCTCTAGCCCCGGTTTCTCTTATAACCTGTAAGTGGATTTTATCCCTGATATATTTTATCCCAAATATAGCTGAAACCCATCCTTTTTTGTTTTTGTTTTTTTTTTTCCTTATGCTGTTTTATTAGATTTTTTTTCTTCATTTACATTTCAAATGCTATCCTGAAAGTCCTCTATTACCCCCATCCCCCGCCCTGCTCCCCAACCCAACCACTCCTGCTTCCTGGCCCTGGTGTTCCCCTGTACTGGGGCATATAATCTTCACAAGACCAAAAGCCTCGCCTCCCAATGATGGCCGACTAGGCCATCTTCAGCTACATATGCAGCTAGAAACACAAGCTCTGGGGTACTGGCTAGTTCATATTGTTGTTCCACCTATAGGGTTGCAGACCCCTTCAGCTCCTTGGGTAAGTTCTCTGCCTCCTCCATTGGGGGTCCTGTGTTCCATACAATAGATGACTATGAACATCTACTTCTATTTGCCAGGTACTGGCATATCCTCACAAGAGACAGCTATGTTAGGGTCCTTTCAGCAAAATCTTGCTGGCATATGCAATAGTGTCTGGGTTTGGTAGCTGTTTATGGGATGGAACCCTGGGTGGGGCAGTCTCTGAATGGTCTTACCTTCTGTCTCAGCTCCAAGCTTTGTCTCTGTAACTCCTTCCATGGGTATTTTGTTCCCCATTCTAAGGAGGAACGAAGTATCCACACTTTGGTCTTCCTTCTTCTTGAGTTTCGTGTGTTTTGCAAATTGTATCTTGGGTATTCTAAGTTTCTGGGATAATATCCACATATCAGTGAGTGCATATCAAGTGACTTCTTTTGTGATTGGTTTACCTCACTCAGGACGATATCCTCCAGATACAACCATTTGCCCAAGAATTTCATAAATTCATTGTTTTTAATAGCTGAATAATACTCCATTGTGTAAATGTACCATATTTTCTGTAGCCATTCCTCTGTTGAGGGACATCTGGGTTCTTTCAAGCTTCTGACTATTATAAATAAGACTGCTATGAACATATTGGAGCATGTGTCCTTATTACCCCAGAAGAGGTATTGCTGGATCTTCTGGTAGTATTATGTCCAATTTTCTGAGGAACTGCCAGACTGATTTCAAGAGTGATTGTACCAGCTTGCAATCCCCACCAGCAATGGAAGAGTATCCCTCTTTCACTACATCCTGGCCAGCATCTGCTGTCACCTGAATTTTTGATCTTAGACATCTGACTGGTATGAGGTGCGATCTCAGGGTTGTTTTGATTTGCATTTTCCAGATGATTAACTATGTTGAACATTTTTTCAGGTGCTTCTCAGCCATTCGGTATTCCTCAGTTGAGAATTCTTTGTTTAGCTCTGTACCCCATTTTTAATAGGGTTATTTGATTTTCTGGAGTCCAGCTTCTTGAGTTCTTTGTATATCTTGGATAATAGTCCCCTATAGGATTTAGGATTGGTAAAGATCCTTTTTCAATCTGTTGGTGGCCTTTTTGTCTTATTGACAGTATCTTTTGCCTTACAGAAGCTTTGCAATTTTATGAGGTCCCATTTGTTGATTCTTGGTCTTCCAGCACAAGCCATTGCTGTTTTGTTCAGAAAAATTTCCCCTGTGCCTATATCTTCAAGGCTTTTCCCCACTTTCTCCTCTATAAGCTTTAGTGCCTCAGGTTTTGTGTGGAGTTTCTCAATCCACTTAGACTTGAGCTTTGTACAAGGAGATAAGGATGGATCAATTCCCATTATTCTACATGATAACCACCAGTTGAGCCAGCACCATTTGTTGAAAATGCTGTATTTTTTTCCACTGGATGGTTTTAGCTCCTTTGTCAAAGATCAAGTAACCATAGGTGTGTGGGTTCATTTCTGGATCTTCAATTCTATTGAATTCGATTCCATTGATCTGTCTGTCACTGTACCTGTACTATGCAGTTTTTATCACAATTCCTATGTAGTACAGCTTGAGGTCAGGCATGGTGATTCCACCAGATATTGTTTTATTGTTGAGAATAGTTTTTACTATCCCAGGTTTTTTGTTATTCCAGATGAATTTGCAAATTGCCCTTTCTAACTCAGTGAAGAATTGAGTTGAAATTTTGATTGGGATTGCATTGAATCTGTAGATTGCTTTCAGCATGATAGCCATTTCTACTATATTGATCCTGCCAATCCATGAGGATGGGAGATCTTTCCATCTTCTGAGATCTTCTTTAATTTCTTTCTTTAAAGACTTGATGTTCTTATTATACAGATCTTTTACTTCCTTAGTTAGAGTCACACCAAAGTATTTTATATTATTTGTGACTATTGTGAAGGGTGTTGTTTCCCTAATCTTTCTCAGCCTGTTTATCCTTTGTGTACAGAAAGGCCATTGACTTGTTTGAGTTAATTTTATATCCAGCTACTTCATTGAAGCTGTTTTTGAGGCTTAGGAGTTCTCTGGTGGAATTTTTAGGGTCACTTATATATACTATCATATCAATACTATCATATCATCTGCAAATAGTGTTATTTTGACTTCTTCCTTTCCAATTTTTATCCCCTTGATTTCCTTTTGTTGTCTAATTGCTCTGGCTAGGACTTCAAGTACTATATTGTCTAGGTAGGGAGAAAGTGGGCAGCCTTGTCTAGTCCCTGATTTTAGCGGGATTGCTTCAAGTTTCTCTTCATTTAGTTTGATGTTGGCTCCTGGTTTGGTATAGATTGCTTTTATTATGCTTAGGTATGGACCTTCAGTTCCTGATCTTTCCAAGACGTTTAGCATGAATGGGTGTTGGATTTTGTCAAATGCTTTCTCAGCATCTAACAAGACGATCATGTGGTTTTTGTCTTTGAGTTTGTTTATATAGTGGACTACGTTGATGGGTTTCTGTATATTAAACCATCCCTGCATCCCTGGGATGAAGCCTACTTGATCATGATGGACGATCGTTTTGATGTGTTCTTGGATTCGTTTTTTAAGAATTTTACTGAGTATTTTTGCATCGATATTCATAAGGGAATTTGGTCTGAAATTCTCTTTTTCTTTTGGGTCATTAAGTGGTTTAGGTATCAGAGTAATTGTGGCTTCATAGAATGAATTGGGTAGAGTACCTTCTGTTTCTATTTTGTGGAATAGTTTTAGGAGAATTGGAATTAGGTCTTCTTTGAAGGTCTGATAGAACTGCACTGAACCCATTAGTCCTGGTTTTTTTTTTTTTTGTTTGTTTTTGTTTTTTTTTTTGGTTGGGAGACTGTTTAGATTGTTAATCTGATCCTGATTTAACTTTGGTACCTGGTGTCTGTCTAAGAAATTATCCATTTCATCCAGGTTTTCTAGTTTTGTTGAGTATAGCCTTTTGTAGTAGGACCTGATGATGTTTTGGATTTCCTCATGTTCTGTTGTTATGTCTCCTTTTTCATTTCTGATTTTGTTAATTAGGATACTGTCCCTGTGCCCTCTAGTGAGTCTGGCTAAGGGTTTAATCTATCTTGTTGATTTTTTCAAAGAACCAGCTCCTGGTTTGGTTGAATCTTTGTATAATTCTTTTTGTTTCCACTTGGTTTCTTGCAGTCAACTTCTCTTGGTTGAATTTGCTTCCTTTTGTTCTATCACTTTTAGGTGTGCTGTCAAGCTGCTAGTGTTTGCTCTTTCTAGTTTCTTTTTGGAGGCACTAAGAGCTTTGAGTTTTCCTCTTAGGAATGCTTTCATTGTGTCCCATAAGTTTGGGTATGTTGTGGCTTCATTTTCATCAAACTCTAAAAAGTCTTTTTTCTCTTTCCTTATTTCTTCCTTGACCAAGTTATCATTGAGTAGAGTGTTGTTCAGTTTCCACATGAATGTTGGCTTTCTATTACTTATGTTGTTATTGAAGATCAGTCTTAGTCTGTGGTGATCTGATAGAATGCATGCGATAATTTCAATATTTTGTATCTGTTGAGGCCTCTTTTGTGACCAATTATTTGGTCAATTTTGGAGATGGTAACATGAGGTGCTGAGAAGACAGTATATCCTTTTGTTTTATGATAAAATATCCTGTAGGTATTGTTAAATCCACTTGTTTCATAACTTTGGTTAGTTTCACTGTGTCTCTGTTTAGTTTCTGTTTCCAGGATCTGTCTATTGGTGAGAGTTGGGTGTTGAAGTCTCCCACTATTATTGTGTGAGGTGCAATGTGTGCTTTGAGCTTTAGTAGAGTTTCCTTAATGAATGTGGTTGCCCTTGCATTTGGAGCATAGATATTCAGAATTTAGAGTTCTTCTTGGAAGATTTTACCTTTGATGAGTTATGAAGTGCCCCTGCTTGTCGGTTTTGATAATTTTGGTTTGGAAGTCGATTTTATTTGGTATTACAACGGTTACTCCAGCTTGTTTGCTTGGACAGTTTGTTTGGAAAATAGTTTTCCAGCCTTTTACTTTGAGGAATTGTCTTTGTCCCTGAAGTGGGACCTGAAACCCTTCTTAAGGTCCCATTATTCTTACTGAGTTCCTGAAGCATCTTTCTAATTTCCTCAGTCTCAATGCTTTAGGTTCAGCAGGGATTATGTGGGTAGGGTATAATTTGGAAAGTTAGAACAGCTGTGGTTATAAATTCGGATACATATTGGGTGGTTTTGGGCACAGGTTATCTCAAAGTAGAGCTCTTCCTTGTTTTTTTTTTTTTAAATATATTTTTTAATTAGGTATTTTCCTCATTTACATTTCCAATGCTATCCCAAAAGTCCCCCCGGCCCCCCCACCTACCCACTCCCACTTTTTGGCCCTGGCGTTCCCGTATACTGGGGCATATAAAGTTTGCAAGTCAAATGGGCCTCTCTTTCCAGTGATGGCCAACTAGGACATCTTTTGATACATATGCAGCTAGAGTCAGGAGCTCCGGGGTACTGGTTAGTTCATAATGTTGTTCCACCTATAGGGTTGCAGATCCCTTTAGCTCCTTGGGTACTTTCTGTAGCTCCTCCATTGGGGGGCCCTGTGACCCATCCAATAGCTGACTGTGAGCATCCACTTCTGTGTTTGCTAGGCCCCAGCATAGTCTCACAAGAGACAGCTATATCTGGGTCCTTTCAGCAAAATCTTGCTAGTGTATGCAATGGTGTCAGCGTTTGGAAGCTGATTATGGGATGGATCCCTGGATATGGCAGTTTCTAGATGGTCCATCCTTTCGTCACAGCTCCAAACTTTGTCTCTGTAACTCCTTCCATGGGTGTTTTGTTCCCAATTCTAAGAAGGGGCACAGTGTCCACACTTTGGTCTTCGTTCTTCTTGAGTTTCATGCGTTTAGCAAATTGTATCTTATATCTTGGGTATCCTAATTTTCTGGGCTAATATCCACTTAACAGTGAGTACATATTGTGTGAGTTCCTTTGAGATTGGGGTAACTCACTCAGGATGATGCCCTCCAGGTCCATCCATTTGCCTAGGAATTTCATAAATTCATCCTTTTAAATAGCTGAGTATACTCCATTGTGTAAATGTAGCACATTTTCTGTATCCATTCCTCTGTTGAGGGGCATCTGGGTTCTTTCCAGCTTCTGGCTATTATAAATAAGGCTGCTATGAACATAGTGGAGCATGTGTCCTTCTTACCTGTTGGGCCATCTTCTGGATATATGCCCAGGAGAGGTATTGCTGGATCCTCCGGTAGTACTATGTCCAATTTTCTGAGGAACTGCCAGACTGATTTCTAGAGTGTTTGTACAAGCTTGCAATCCCACCAACAATGGAGGAGTGTTCCTCTTTCTCCACATCCTTGCCAGCATCTGCTGTCACCTGAATTTTTGAGCTCAGCCATTCTGACTGGTGTGAGGTGGAATCTCAGGGTTGTTTTGATTTGCATTTCCCTTATGATTAAGGATGTTGAACATTTTTTCAGGTGCTTCTCTGCCATTCGGTATTCCTCAGGTTAGAATTCTTTGTTCAGTTCTGAGCCCCATTTTTTAATGGGGTTATTAGATTTTCTGGAATCCACCTCTTGAGTTCTTTATATATATTGGATATTAGTCCCCTATCTGATTTGGGATAGGTAAAGATCCTTTCCCAATCTGTTGGTGGCCTTTTTGTCTTATTGACTGCCTTTTGCCTTGCAGAAGCTTTGCAACTTTATGAGGTCCCATTTATCTATTCTCTATCTTACAGCACAAGCCATTGCTGTTTATTTAGGAATTTTCCCCTGTGCCCATATCTTTGAGGCTTTTCCCTACTGTGTCCTCTATAAGTTTCAGTGACTCTGGTTTTATGTGGAGTTCCTTAATCCACTTAGATTTGATCTTCCTTGTTTTCTTAAGAGCTGTGAAGTTTACCGCATTTCAGTGTTGTTTAAGTTCCACCTTAAGCCAGAAGTACCAAGAGGTGGCAAGAGGTGGGACTCTAACCAGGACCAGCCAGTCCTTGCAGTGAAGCCAGTGAGTCAGTCATCCTTTCCTCAGGCTGGTAGCTACTCCAGGTGTCCCTCACCTCAGCCTGGAATAGGAAGAGCTGCCTGCAGCTGTACACTGAAGTCTGAGGATCTGACTGGAAGGTTTGAAATTGGGATTAGTGTTGTGTCTGTCTCAACATAAAGGAGTGGGCAGTTGTGACTTCACAAAAAAAAAAAAAGACTTACAGCAAAGCAGCCGGAAATGAATATATATTTGTGTGTATATGTTCAGGTTTCTTTCCCCACAAAAATAAATTAAGAAGAAAAACTTCAGGAAAACAAAATCTTCAAGCTTCTCACCTACCTTTTATTATCTGGCTAAGTACAATACTTCCTGTTTTGTGCTGTCCTTTGGTCAAAAAAAAAAAAAAAACCCACACACAGTAGGAATGTCAGTCAGTGATACCTGTGCTCTTTAACAGTTTCCATTTCTCTAGAAGTTCAGAGCTTAGTAGTACAGAACTCAGAGGAAGCTGCTGACCTTTGGATTTACAGTTATGGGCATGCTTCTGTCTTTGTACAGAATCAAAATGTCACTCATTCTCTGTTCAGTTTCTGTTAACTACCCTCCTCCTCTATCAAGTGCACTGGTAGGCATTCCATCTCATTTTCATGCTGTGGCCACAATAATGAACAAACAGCTCTGGAGTTCTTGCTCACAGTCTTTGCATCATGTTAGAGGAGGCAAACATTATGCAGAAAGCACAAAGAATTGTGCCCTGAGCATGTGGTTAGCCTCTGTGGTAAGGATCACACCCTCTCAGCAGAGATAAGAATGCAAAATGGTCTCAGCACTATTAATATTTCTGGGGACATTGTGACATAAACCCTGGAATCTGAGCCAGGGAATGTCAATTTTCTAGAGCAACAGTGGCTCACAGGTGTAACTCGAGGACTAAAGTTATGTTAAGAGATCTATAAAGCAAAAATGGCTCTAACTTGTAAACCCCACTTACCCAAGAATAGAGAACTTCCTGGAAGATTGTGAGCAATTGCTTAGGTAAGATAATGACTCATGTTTTTTTCACATCTGTAAACTAAGTTGGTTTGCCTCAACTTTGTAGGATGTGCCTGATGACATGCAGGCAGGAGGTATTTAGACAGGAAGGATGTCAAGATGTATGCTTGCCCCCATTGGACAAAGTCGGGAAGGACTTAGCCTTGTGGGGTTTGCCTTTTTAAGCACCCGACTAATGTACTTTGTGTCCATTTTCTGGGAATCTTTGATGTGGTGGCCATCATATAACCACCCTTATCAGTATTTTAATAAAGTTTGGCTTCACAATTGTGGCAGTAGTCTTATCTTTGCCAGCCGAGATTAACAGCAGGTCTCTCAGTTCCTCCCTGTTATTCAGGTACTCTCCCTGTCCTGTTCTTGCAAACACCTGCACTCTGACAAGTTTTGGCAGAAAACCTAGCTCATCATCTTAGAGAAGCTTCTGGAGGCTAGTATGCTCAAAAAAAGTTCTCTTGAAACCCAAAAGCCTCTGTCTATAATCCTGATTGCAATTACTCTAAACTTAGGAAGTAGGTGACACACTCTTGGTGACCATTTCAGACACAGGTCTGAAGAGTAAGTGTTTTGCTCAAAATTATATGCTAAGGAAATATTGGAATCTTGAGCAGCAAATAATAACGTTGAATGTTGAATGCAACATACTATCCATTTGTCAGGTTATGACTGAGTATTTTGTGAAGCTTGGCTTGGCATATACTTTTAACCCCATCACTTGGTATAGGAGGAATGAGTCTGCATACCCTGACTGGCAGCCCATCAGGACCCAAGCATGCACAATAGCTGCATCTGCATTTTATAACTTTAAGATCTACCTGGCACATGGAGACACATGACCTCATGACCTGGACAAGGGACAACTGGTCATGGACCAAAGGGGTATGGGTGGAAGATATAAAAAGAGACAGCCTGATCCCGCTATAAATGAGAGCCTGCTTCTGCTTCTCACCTGCCCTTTGGAGTCTACATTGTTGAATCTGTTCCTTCTTACTCTCTACCCCGAAGGATCATCCCAAGGGGCCGAGGGCTAGGGCAACACCTTGGAAGACAAAAGCAGGTGATCTAGATGAGTTTGAGGTCGACCAGGTTTATGTAGTGAGTTCCAGGTCAGCCAGGGATACATAGTGAGACCCTTTCTCAAATGCAACAAAACAAAAGGCTATTTGTGCATTTTATTTAACCTTCACAGCAACCCTGAAGAGAAATGGCTCTTCTGCTTTACTGTGGTCAAAGCATGAGAATCATGGGACTTCCACAAAGTGATAGGAGCTCAAATTAATGTTTCCACTCACATACCCCCAGCTCCCAGACTCATGCTTGGTAGCAAGCTTAAAACCCAGGGCTTTCCGCGTCCACATTGCATACATATTCTGTGCATTCATTAGGTTTTATTTATAGGTGTCCAAAGTTAGTTATACGGTATCCCTAAATAAATCAGCTCATTTTTTTCAATTTTTCCTTTGGAAAACTTAGACAACACAAGCATCTCCTGTACCCTGGACACTGAAGTATTGGTCTCTTTTTTTCAGCACTATAGCTCCTCCACCCCTGCTTCCCTTCTCTAAGTGTGTGTGTGTGTGTGTGTGTATGTGTGTGTGTGTATTTCGGAAGCATCCACACTGCACTGAAGTATCTTTGCTTTCACTGTTGAGTTAATACCTATGAGCTATTTCCAGGGACCTTGGGTGCATGACAATTGCAGACTTGAGTGGTAACTCAAAGATATCAGGGGGCCTGTAAGATGTATCAGTGGGTAAAAGCAGTGACCACAAAAGCTTGATCCCTGAATTTGATCCCTGGAACCTATGCTAGTAGAAAAGAACTAAGTCCCTAAAGTTATCCTCTGACCCCAACACATGCCTCAGAGCATACATTACACACAATATTAAAAAAAATTAAAACTTTTTTAAGTCCACAAAATGAACAATGTAAGATTGGAACTGGTCATGTAAGACACAGGCGGCATAGCCTCTTGGTGAAAATATGAGTAGATTGTGAAATAGGAGGAAATATTGCAAGTGGGAGTGAATGAAGGCTAAGAGTGATGAATAAAGGCTGGCTAGAACTTAGCAAAGTAGGAGAGAACCAGGAGGGTCACCTCTAGCCTTGTCATGTGGGAATCAGGACTGTCTTTGCATCATCAGCTCCTTTTCTATTTTCCAGCCTATTCCCCAGCCACCATCCTCCAGTGCTCCATTTATGTCTGTCACTTGATTTGAAGAACAAGTTAAATTGGCTTGATAAAAAACAAGCCAGTAGGCTTGAAAAATTATGATCAAATTAACATAAAATTTAGGGAGAGATTGAACATATTCTGACAAAGGTTGGATCATGGCAACACACTCTAGAAATCAAATAATCTTCCTTCTACTTGTATTATTGTTATTTTATTAGTAGTGGTAGTGGTAGTAGTAGTAGTAGTATTGTACTATTGTCATTTTATTGTGGTTCTTGGGCTCAAACATGCACATCAGAAGCAAGGCCCATCTCTGACTCATACCCCCTTCCTAATGAAGTTCCTAAAATCTTCAGCATTCAGTGTTAGAATGTGAGGTTTCACTGGCAGTGCGCATAGCAAGAGTTTAGGAATAAGACCTTTTGATACAAAACACAGCTTTTACCTTAAAAGGAATGATAAATAGTTTATTTTTGAGCCATTTTGAGTGACTATGGTTCCATGTTCCAATGTGGAAGCAATTCCAAGAAGATTCTCCAGGAACATCAGAGGATATTCTTATCTTTCAGGCTGGTGACAGTTTAGTGGTCTGCTAAATGAATAGATTTCAAAAAGTTTTCTTCTATTAGGCACAGGATGTTAGGTTTGGCACAGGTGAGCAAGGACTGGCTATTTAGGGACCTAGAGCTAGCCTGTGGTAAGGTAATTAGATTCTGGACTTACAACATTCTAGTTTCAACCTATAATGTTAAACAATGCCATTCTAGTTTAATCAGTAAATCAGTCTTTACTGACACACTTTTTTTCCAGGAAGTCTCATCACAAACCCATGTGCAAAACTCACAGAAGAAAAGATCACCTTATCTATTCTCTAAAGAAAACAATTATGAATATCTTTATATCCAACTGGTAGAGACTATAAATGAGCTAGAGGTCCTATGACAATCTATATCAGAGTTTCTTAAATGTGTATCTGCTCTGATCTCATGACTTCACCCATAAAGTGTCTTTGTATGTTCTAAGCATTTTCCATGTAGTTTAAACTAACAACAAAACAGGGGAAACAACAAATGTTCAACAGTAGGAATTACATAACTAATTAATTTATACTGTATACAAGTGATTAATAATTATATATGGTTTTAAAAATTTTGTAGGTCAGTATTTATAAAACATAGAAATGCTTATTATTTATTATAAGAGATCAATCAGAAACATGACACAAATTGGTATGGTGGTATACAGCCATAAGTTCAGCACTAAAGAGAGTGAATCAAACACACTGTGAGTTTGACAACAGCCTGGGCTACATAGTTTGTAATTTGAGACATAACAACTGTCTCAAACAAAACAAGACAAAACAAAACAACCAAAATTTAAATAAAAACAAAAACAAAACAAAAAGAATGCCAAGTATAGCTCAGTGATTTGTATTTGCTTAGCATGCTCAGTTTCTTAGATTTAATATGCCATAAAATAATAAGATCATCACTTTTGTAGGGCTATCGATATTCACAATGAATATTATCTTATGAATAAAAGCCTACAAGGATATACAGCAAGAGTTTCACAGTGGACATCTGAATGATTTGAAGGCATTCCTAAAACACACTTAGTTGCAATAAACATAATTTAAAAACAAGAAGTCATTTTTGTCAAATAGTTACAGAAAATTTCCAACAGACTATTACAAAGGTAGGAACCTAGAAACTTCAGTCCCCTCTTTTTCCTAGTGGTTTTGCTAAGGACCCTGGTTTTGCTTTCTCTGTAGGAGTGTTCATCTTCTTGGTCTTCAACTATTGATCATGATCATTTATTGTAGGGTATGGCATGATACATTGGTTCTGTAATTTTGGTCAGAGTCAGCTTTCATTACACAATTTTCTCTCTCTGCTTTTGTCAAGAGGAGGGGCAGAAAATCATGAGCTGGAGTATCACTCAGAGGTGATTAAGTTTTGCCTTTCCTCTTAGAGCCTCCAAGGAAGGCCAACTGCTCCCCCAATTAGTGGGTCAAACCCCTCCACCAGAATAACTTTCTTATTGAGACATAGGTAAGAGCTGCTTTTATTTTTTTTCTATCACATGATCATCATACTCTAGAGGATTTCTATAGTATGATATGCCTTGAGAGTGGAATACATGGGAAGCCATGTTAGTTGTGTTAGATTGAATTAACTCTGGCAGCATGAGTAAACAGAAGTTTGGCACTGGCTGTTTTCTTTGAGAGTATGTTGTGTTGTGTGCTAAGAAATTATGGAAAAGGGATCTCTTGAGTTGATTATTGTTTAACTGGGTCATATGTTTATATAGTATCCATATTGAAGAAGTCATAACAGGAGCTAGGTTAGATGGCTCAGTGTGAAACATACTGGCTATACAAGCCTGACTGACGACCTGAGTTTGATCCCTAGAACTCACACAAAGGTGAAATGAGAGGACTCAGTAGTTATAGTTTCCCCCTTCTGAATTACATTTAATAAGGCCACACTTAACTGAGGTGATCAAATAATCTTCTCATTCTTGGATGAGCAGGCATTACCATGGCTGGGGCGGGGGGCATTGACCCGATTCTTCCAGTAGGTGCTGTCACAGACCCACACTTGTGGCTCTTGGTATCTTTTGGGGAGGGGAGGCAGAGCCTTAGAAAAATTCTTTACTTGCAACTGAAACTAGATACCAACCTCCATCCAAACCGGGTTTGTCTCTCAGGGAACTCAGAAACGGTCTATATGGACCTTCCCTTGCAATACTTAGTTTGCACCCATGCTGGGCCCATACTGGATTCATATTATCACGAACCAGCATGCACAGTTCTGAGTTCTGTGCAGCTCCTGAAGGAGAATTGTCAACCTCAGACTCAGTAAGGCCTCTACAAGAATTATGTCAATTGTAACACCACAATTTGTGGCTCTTAAGCTATATTAGGAGCTGGAGGTCACCTTTTCTCGTCTCTATTGTCTCCAAAGCCTGAGGAACTAAGGCTTGCATTAGCAGCAAGGGTGGAAAATTGCAGATGAGTCGCTGTTTCTGCCTCGGTGAGAGGAGGATCTTCTTCGTCTGAGTCCTGGATATCCAGCTGATGGTAGTGGACTGCAACTGCCTTACTTAAAGCAGCTTCAATCTGTGACTTAACAAAACTGGTTAATTTTTTAAAGGCCCAGGGGCCAAAAGACAAAAGCAGCAAAATACCCATGAAAGGTCCTAAAAGGCTGGGAAGTAAGGTGGTGACCCAAGGAGAAGTTGAAAACCAATTTTTATACCAATATTCTTGTTTCTCTCCGTTGCGTTTTCTCTCTTCTAAACTAGCTCTAACTTTGTCTATGCTATCTTGAACTAAGCCAGTCTTGTCAGAATAAAAACAACATCCTTCTTTGAGGGCTGCACATAACCCTCCTTTAAGGAACACTAAATCAAGACCTCGCCTGTTTTGCAATACCACTTCAGACAGAGAGACCAAGGAATCTTTTAAAATTTTAAAGCCTCTCTGTAGCTCTTGTATATCTCTGTCCACAGCAAGGTGGAGCTGAGTATATTGCTGTTGGGAAGTGACCAAAGAGGCAATGCCAGTTCCTGCACCTGCAGCTCCTAAGCCTAGGATCACTGCTAAGGTTACTGCAGAAATAGGCTCTCTCTTAACACGGGGTAGATCTGTGCCACTCTTCCAGAATTGGAGGAGGTCTTCTGCATGGTGTACTGTCAACTTTGGGAGAAGCTGAACTACAACACAATAATCTCTGCTATCTAAAAAGGTCTGAGTAACTATATAGGTAGTAAGTCCAGTAGAACATGCTAAATAAGTACCATTAGGTGCTCCAAGTTACCGAGAGGTGGCATTTACCCTAATAGTCTGATTGCAAACCTCTAATAAGGCCTGGGAAGGAAGCATGGAAGGCTCCAAAAGGCATAAGCCTGTGCCAGACACCTGACTTAGAGTGAGCCCATCATGGCTCTCAGGGTGCCATCCAAGTTTGCTGGAATCATTAATTGCAATAACTGATCCGAATGTTGCCACCCCTTTGTAAAAGGGAGGTTGAGGAGAAAAACACACCCAACATTCTTCATATTGAGTAGCATTAGCTGTGTGCATAGTAGCAATTGATGCGTTTACTAAGGATAAAATCAATTCTGCAGAGGAGGGAGATCCAGCAGGTAAAGTAGGCTGGAATACAGTAGTCCTAAGTGGACCTAAGGTAACAGTCTGTGGAAGACTCGGCTTTCTAGGATATGAGGAATGTAAAATGAGATTGGGGCCTATAGCAGCCGACCCTAAAGATGGGGTGTTCTTAAGTAACTGGATTCTGAAGGTTACTCCAAAATCTTTTTCATCTCTATAGATACCTAAACCCCACTCAGCTCCTCATGTATATTTCCAGTTAAATTTTTTCCCTGCGTCAGTAAAGGAGATTTCCAAGGTGTTTCACCATCCTCTGGAAGTCTGGTTGGAACTAGCACAGGCAGCATAATCGGGCCTGCTCTGGACCTTTATTAGGTCCCAATAGGTGGGTTTCCAATAAGTGTCTCCTGTGGTCTCACAGCCCCAGGAAGCACAGAAATAATCAGGGGCAAAACCACATTTATAATTAAGAGTGCGACTCCTGTGACTGGGGCCAGGACAAATATACATGACCCATCTTTTTAAAACACTGGCAAGTGTTCTCCTACGACTTAAACTAGCACATCCAGGAATGGTATAGGCAACTTGTCTTGGCTCGTCAATAGCTTGTTTTTGTGGCAGGAATTTTGAGTGATTTCCCCAGTCATTATGACCTCCTAGGACTAATTTACAAAGATCGACCCTCAGGATGGGCCATGGGATAGAACCTTCAATTTTGGAGGTGGTATTAGCTATGTCACCTGCCTCGTTAATGATTAGCCAGGTGTAATTATACAGTCGATAAGGATTTTTCTTAACTTGGCCTACCACTGGTGATATGCTTCTCATCAGGCAAAGACACTTATCCCGTCCTGCAGGATTCAGTTATTCGTGGGTGCGAGGGGGACCACAAACCTGGAAGGAAATGGGAGGAAGGGAAGGAGAGGCAGGAGACCAAGAAGGGTACCTATCAAGGTCTCGTTTATTAAGCTGAGGTGCCTTGATTTTAAAGCATACATCGCAGGGAATAGGGGAGGGGTCAAGGGGGAATTTTACAAAGAACAAAGAAGCAGGCATCTGATGACATGGGGGCAGAAGTCAGGAGCCAGGCAGCGGGCACTCTGCAATTTATCTCCGGAACATAGATGCTCCTTGACAGCCTTGGGTGTCAGGCTGGGCTCAGGCGTAACTCATGTCCTGATGGCATGGGAGTTCAGGAAGAGATAGGGAAGAGGGGACTATAATTCAGCTTTTACAGCTTCAGGAGCCAGGAAGGGAATAGGGAGGAGGGGGTGATAACCAGCTCCTAGCACGAGGCCATTTGGCCTGTTAGGGAGATTGTGAAGGGCTCGCTTTCTCACGGGATGGTCTCTGACAATAGTTGTCCTTTGAACTCACATGCACCCTTTCCACAATAACAATAATATACACCAATTACAAAATAATTCTGTAATGGAAAGATTCCTCTTTCTCAACAAATAAGGGATATTTTGAATAACTTCAAAATTCTTCATAAATTGTATGGGGGACTTTTGGAATAGCATTGGAAATGTAAATGAGGAAAATACCTAATTAAAACGAAAAGAAAAGAATAGTTTATTGTGCATTTTCTATATTATCTGTTGATTATCATTTGACCTATTAATATAAGGGGGAAAGTCAGTTACAAATATTTAATGTTTTATAATATATTGGTGTCTATTATCAGATTATATCCCTTATGGCCATTAGCTAATGACTGCATAGTGACAAAATTTATCTTCATATAGGCATCATCATATACCAGGATATTATTTGTAAATTGATCATGTGCATAGGATAATTTTGGGATTAGATGTCAGGTTGCAGCCTGCAATGCCCCTGTGTATTGGTTCCACACCCCATCTCTGCAAAGCTCCCTTTCTGCTTTCCTGGTTGTTACAGTTACTCCATGTTAGGTAGAATGTCTCAATTCTTGGAGCCAGGAGCCTCAGATACAAAAGAATGCTTGGCCTTTGTCTTTCTATGTCAGTGTTATCCTAGTCAGTAGAATCTTTCCTAGTTGTATCTATTTATCAGGCCCAACCCTTGAGGAGAATGTAGAGAATGTTCACTATCTCAGCTGTTTAGAGCTGTAACATACACAAAAGATATTTATCTATGTGACTTGGATCACCTGCAGTATTAACTTTCTAATATTCTTTTGAAGTTTTTTTTTTTTTCTGGGAAACTGATAGTCATGTATAACTGAAATGACTGCCAGAACATTATTATATTTATGTGTATCAAAATGACTAAGTAATTTTAAAGTAAAGATCCTTATTCATAAGTCTTTGAATTTTTGTTATTTGAATTGATAGTTAAAAAGTTTTTAAATGATCTGTGGTGGTACCAATTTTGCCTAACATTTTTATATATGTTGAATATTTTGAACAAAGAGGATACATTAATAGAACAATGATTTACTAGTAAGTTTTAAATTCTCTCTGTATTTCCTTATAATAAGTGCTGTGATCATTAGAAGTATAAATGAATTTAATGGAAATCTGCAAAGGGTTTTCTTCAGTTAAAATCAGGATCAGTCCATATTAGGGGGTTTGTATCAGTAGAGAAGTTAGCCAGACTCAACACCACCAACACTGTCTGAAACACTGGATCCAGGTACCTTTCTGAAGGAGACATTTTGACTTTATCTTTAGAAATCACTCAAGGCCATGTTTTGTTTTTGTATTCCTTCTGACCTCCCAAGGCAAACCTTCCTTGTGTAGCCTTCCTTGGCTGTCCTTGAACTCACTCTAAGGCCAGGTTTTAACCTTTAATAATCATATTCCACTTACTTCCAAGATGAGTGACCACAAGGTCACTTACTCGACTGGGAGATTTCCTAAGTCTTCAGGGTTGCAGAACCCAGTGAGGATTAATGAGACTCAAGGGCCCAGAAAAGCTCGCCACAGAAATATGTGTTTTAAGTGTCTAATTTCACCTGTTTTTGTGCATTTTAAACTTTGACTTTTGAAAACAATATACTATTGGCTCCTAGTGAAAACAGAAATCCTATTTCTAGTTGGATTTCTAGGATATAGCTGTATACAAATCATATCCAGACCAGCCATGGTTCCCTACTAGTTCTTAAGAACATCCATCCTTCTTTGCTTCCTCCCCATCCTCAATTATGCTCTCTTAGGGAACTGCATGCCCTAGTTAGCTGATAACAAAAGAAAGCCAGATGGGCAAAGTACAATAATGGGAGACTTCAAAGAAAAAAGCTTTTGAGAATGGAGAAGAGAGAAGAGAAACATTCTGTCACATTTGAGAATCCATTAAGAGGGGTTTTGGTTTGGGTTTTGCTTATGTTTTTCCTTAGTCAAGAAAAATTCTGAAACTTTAAAAAATAACAAAGAAGCTAGAGGCTGAAGAAACACCAAATTTCTAGAAGATAAAATGAAAAGTGCGCACTAGGAACAATACTCTCACTCTAGCAGAAGGTGTTGTAATTGTCTTAAATATCCCCCAAATCTAATGCAACAAGGCAATGACAGTCATTATTCAGAAGAGGAAGTCTCTTTCTGGGAAGGAAGTCACAGAGGAAGAGAGAAGGCATGAGAGAGGGTAGCGGGGATGGGAATGTGTAAACCCAACTGTGCATTTTCTAAAATGTAAATGAAGAATTATGTTTAATAGCAAAAACGAAAGAAATCTCACTTTCTCTTCTCCATTTGCTGCTCTTTCAACACATACTGTCAGAGTTGAATTCTAAGCTGAGAAACTTAACTTATTTGGTTTAGTGATAATAGATAGCATGACTTTACCATTTGGAATACCTCAGACACACAAAGATGCTTCCTATTGTGTAGAGAAAAATAGAACTTATGGAAAAACTTATGGACTTTTAGGGCTCTTTAAGGATAGGGCTATATACAAATCATATCCAGACCAGCAATTGTTCCCTACTAGTTCTTTTTTTTTCCCTAGAGAAAGAGAGAAAATATTTATTTATTTATTTATTTATTTATTTATTTTAGTACCATTCAAAAATATTTATTTATTTTTCTTTCCTTTTTAAATGTTAATTTTTAATAGGTAGTTTCTTCATTTACATTTCAAATGCTATCCCTTTTCCTAGTTTCCTCTTCAAAAGTCCCCTATACCCACCCCTGCCCTGCTCCCCAACCTACCAACTCCCACTTCCTGGCCCTGACTGGGGCATACAATCTTCACAAGACCAAGGGCCTCTCCTCCCATAGACGGCCGACTTGGCCATCCTCTGCTATATATGCATCTAGAGATACAAGTTTTGGGGGTACTGGTTAGTTCATATTGTTGTTCCTCCTATAGGGTTGCAGACCCCTTTAGCTCCTTGGGTGCTTTCTCTAGCTCCTTCATTGGGGGTCTTGTGTTCCATCTTATAGATGACTGTGAGCATCCACTTCTGTATTTGCCAGGCACTGGCATAGTCTCACAAGAGACAGCTATATCAGGGTCATGTCAGCAAAATCTTGCTGGCATATGAAATAGTGTCTGGATTTGGTGGTTGTTTATCGGATGGATCCCTCTGTGGGGCAGTCTCTGGATGGTCCCTCAACAGAGGAATGGAAACAGAAAATGTGGTACATTTACACAATGGAATACTCCTCACCTATTAAAAATAATGAATTTATGAAATTCTTAGGAAAATGGAGGGATCTGGAGTACATCATCCCAAGTGAGGTAACCCAATCACAAAAGAACACACATGATATGCACTCACTGATAAGTGGATATTAGCCCAGAAACTTAGAATACCTAAGATAAAATTTGCAAAACACATGAAACTCAAGAAGAAGGAAGACCAAAGTATGGGTTACTTTGTTCCTTCTTTGAACGGGAAACAAAATACCCATGGGAGGAGTTACAGGGACAAAGTTCAGAGCTGAGATGGAAGGAAGTACCATTCCTATTAGTTCTTAAGAACATCCATCCCTCTTTCCTTCCTTCCTATCCTCAGTTTTGCTCTCTTGGTGGACTGCATGATCTAGTTTGGGGTCTTGTACTTGGATTGTGTCTGTGTCCCCAGTACTCTCTGGAGTATGCACTTTTGATCCTGTAGAACTGGTTAAGAGCACATGCCTGTCATCCAGCTCCTTCATGGCTGAATTGGGAGGATATAAAACACAAGGCCAAAGCTGAAATAGTTCAACATCTTGTGAAACTTCATACATGTAGGATTTCTACACAAGGTACATTTTACCCAGAAATCTACAACGTTGAAACCTCATTTTTAACCTCATTTTCCAACTTCTTGAGTTCTTTTTATATATTGGATATCATGACTGAATTTTTAACCACAGGGCTCATTTTATTGCACAAAAAGTGTGAAGAGCTGGACATGTTCTTCTGAAATTTGACTTAGCAGAGCACAATCTATCTTCTGTCCTGGTAAACAGAGCAGCTTGTGTCTGGAGAATGGGTGCCTTTGCTCCAAACCCATAGGAATCACTCTCTATGTTTCCTGAATGGCACTCAAAACCAAATACAGATTCCTGAGAAATAGTGCACATATCTCATCACTACTGCATACACTATTTCAGTATTCAATTGCTCTGACATAATGATTAAGAACTACTGTACAAAGCTGGGCAGTGGTGGATCATGCCTTTAATCCCAGCACTTGGGAGGCAGAGGCAGGCAGATTTCTGAGTTCGAGGCCAGCCTGATCTACAGAGTGAGTTTTAGGACAGCCAGGACTACACAGAGAAACCCTGTCTTGAAAAACCAACATTAAAAAAAGAAACAAAAAACAAAAAACTATGGTGCAGTTGTGGGTTTCTCTTGGTTAGCTAGTTGGTTACCATCTGTTATTTTTTATGTATGTAAGAATTTTTTTTCTTAAAAATTATCTAATTGCTTAAATATAATTTTAGGTTTGTTGAATAGTTGCCAAGTTAGTACAAGGAACTCATATAGACATCTATCGTTCATATGTGTTCCCCTTCACTTTTTCTTTTTGATCCATTTGTTTAAAAAGTTGAAACCCTATAGCTATAGTAATATTTACAGAAGTAAGCTGGATGTGGTGGTCCACATATAATATTATAATAATTAGGAACATGAGTTTGGGCTCAGGCTACATAACTGTTTGAAACCATTATGCCTACTGAGTGACACTTTGTCTCATGAAGCCTAGTAATAATAATAGTAATAGTAATAATAATAATAATAAATAGTAATAATAGTAATAATGATAGTTATAAGAATAAATTGAACTGTCCACAAATATTTTCTATGGACAAGCAACTTCTTTAATAGACTCATACTAAGGTTGTAAGTCAAGGCACTTATTGATTTTGTGATGAGTTCTATTCTATAATCAATCCATATTCATATTTGTCAGTTTTCTGGATCATATCATTGAATATTTCTTCATGTTCAGGATCATGCAATGCATTCACTGTAATGTCCTCTGTAGTGTCCTTCAGTTCTGAAACAGTTATGTGTTATGATTTCTATGGGTCTTTTTGTCCTTAACATTTAAAAAATGTGACTTGACATTGATGTCATAAATGTGCACCAATGATGACAATGGTGGAATAAAATATACCTATTGTAATCTTGAAATGTGGTTGTTATCAAATCAGTACTCCTTTTTATGTATCATTGTTCAGGCTAGTTTTATGTCAACTTGACAAAAGCTGGAGTCATCTGAGAGTGGAAAGTGCCTCAGTAAGATCTGCCTGTAGGCAAGCCTATAAGGAATTTGTTTCTAATAGTGATTGGAAAGAGAGGGCTATCCACTAAAGCCCAAGTAACTCAGTAGTGGCTACCTATATGTGTGTCTGTGCCAGGTATGAAGCCTTGTACTTCTTTTTTTTAAAATTTTTTATTAGGTATTTTCCTCATTTACATTTCCAATGCTATCCCAAAAGTCACCCATACCCTTCCCTCACTCCCCTACCCACCCACTCCCACTTCTTGGCCCTGGCATTCCCCTGTACTGAGGCATATAAAGTTTGCAGGACCAATGGGCCTCTCTTTCTAATGATGGCCAACTAGGCCATCTTCTGATACATATGCATCTAGAGACACGAGCTCCAGGGGGTACTGATTAGTTCATATTGTTGTTCCACCTATAGGGTTGCAGATCTCTTTAGCTCCTTGGATACTTTCTCTAGCTCCTCCATTGGGGGCTCTGTGGTACATCCAATAGCTGACTGTGAGCATCCCCTTCTGTGTTGGCTAGGCCCCAGCATAGTCTCACAAGAGACAGCTATATCAGGTTCCTTTCAGCAAAATCTTGCTAGTGTATGCAATGGTGTCAGCATTTGGAGGCTGATTATGGGATGGATTCCCAGATTTGACAGTCTCTAGATGGTCCATCCTTTTGTCTCAGCTCCAAACTTTGTCTCTGTAACTTCTTCCATGGGTGTTTTGTTCCAAATTCTAAGAAGGGGCAAGGTGTCCACACTTTGGTCTTCGTTCTTCTTCAGTTTCATGTGTTTCACAAATTGTATCTTATATCTTGGGTATTCTAAGTTTCTGGGCTAATATCCACTTATCAGTGAGTACATATTGTGTGAGTTCTTTTGTGAGTGGGTTACCTCACTCAAGATGATGCCCTCCAGGTCCATCCATTTGCCTAGAAATTTCATAAATTCATTCTTTTTAATAGCTGAGTAGTACTCCATTGTGTAAATGTACCACATTTTCTGTATCCATTCTTCTGTTAAGGGGCATCTGGGTTCTTTCCAGCTTCTGGCTATTATAAATAAGGCTGCTATGAACATAGTGGAGCATGTGTCCTTCTTACCAGTTGGAACATCTTCTGGATATATGCCCAGGAGAGGTATTGCAGGATCCTCCGTAGTACTATGTCCAGTTTTCTGCGAAACCGCCAGACTGATTTCCAGAGTGGTTGTACAAGCTTGCAATCCCACCAACAATGGAGGAATGTTCCTTTTTCTCTACATCCTTGCCAGCATCTGCTGTCACCTGAATTTTTGATCTTAGCCATTCTGACTGGTGTGAGGTGGAATCTCAGGGTTGTTTTGATTTGCATTTCCCTGATGATTAAGGATGCTGAACATTTTTCAGGTGAAGCATGGTACTTCTGGATGCCACAGAGAAAGACAGAAACCACAGAATTGGATATGCAGATAAATTTACTCACGATGTGGGTGCTGGGACTAAATACTGGATCCTCTGAAAGATTAGGCAGTGCTATTACCTGTTTAGGCAACACTCCTTCTCACTATGTGAACATTTTTATCAGGAATATGAATTATAGTTGTGAATATTTACATATCCAACTATTAGACACCCGTGTCTTTACTTAAAATATATGAGAGTTATTATACAGGACTAAGGTGTAATTTGAATCATAAATTTATTTGATTGTTAAAATAGCTGTATTCCTAGACTTACTGGATAGTGAGCTAGCATAAAACATCTTATCAAAATAGAAAAAGAATACACAATAAAATTAAAAGAATACTACAATGTCCAGGATCAATGGCACACTCTGCAATCCAAGAACTCAAAATAGAGGGTGGAGGATCAGGGGCCCAGGCCTTTCTCAGCTACAGTCAGTTATGGGCCATCCCAAACTATATCAAAGTATGCATCAGAAAAAAAAAATGAAAAGAAAGTGTGCTTTGAGGAGGATGTGCTGGGCCTGCAGACTCCACAGAGGATACAGTGGAGTTGGAGAGCTGCTTAGAGTTTCTCCTTTGAACTGTAGTATAGTAAGAGAACAGGGACTGCACAGGCAGAGGCAGAGGCAGAGGCAGAGGCAGAGGCAGAGGCAGAGGCAGAGGCAGAGGCAGAGGCAGAGGCAGAGGCAGAGGCAGAGGCAGAGGCAGAGGCAGAGGCAGAGGCAGAGGCAGAGGCAGAGGCAGAGGCAGAGGCAGAGGCAGAGGCAGAGGCAGAGGCAGAGGCAGAGGCAGAGGCAGAGGCAGAGGCAGAGGCAGAGGCAGAGGCTTATTTATGGATCAGTGCTTAACTACCTCTTTCAGCCTCCAGACAGATTTTATCCCCGGGTTTTGGAGATCCCAGACAACTGTCTGAAACTCTTTTGGGGCCCTATTTATCATTATTACTGAGTTCCCGAATCATCTTTCTCATTTCCTCACTCTCAGTGCTTCTGGCCCTGAGAGGACTTTGTGCGTAGGCAGATAATATAGACCATTAGAATAGCTGTAATTTTAAGTGCCGGGCCACACAGAGTGGTAATGGGCACAGGAAATCTCAAAATAGAGATTTTTGGTTTTCTTACTCTAACACCTATGAAGTTCAGTGTTGTGAAAGTCTGACCTCAGGAGAGAAGTAGTAAGAGGTGGGAAGCTGCTAGAGACTGGCAGCTCCTCTCAGGGATGTTATTCAAACCAACCTTCTCTGTGGTCTGTTGGCCACTACAGATAAACTCCTCAGTCTGGGCACAAAGAGCAGCTTGTGGCTGATAAATGATAAAGCTACTGCTTAAGGCTGAGGGTGTGACCAGACGGTTTGAAGGTGAGACTACACTGATGAACACAGCTTCCAGGTAGCTGCGTCATAGGAAGTGAGTGGGCACATGATGTGGTTTCTCAAATAAAAATGGCTTTTGAAGCAGGGCAGCCTGGAATGTAAATATATATATAGATGAATATATATTCATGTTTGTGTGTAAGAGGATGTTTTTGTGTAACAGTGAAGTGGAAACAAAGTAGTCATTGGAGGTAGATGGAGAGAGTGAACTGGGTGGGAAAGGAGGTGCAGGGATGGTGATCAGGTGTGAGGGGAGGGCTGGGAGTGAGACTGGAAATCAGTGGGAGGCAACTCTGAGACTAGCTGGAGACCTGGAATGGGAGAGGCTATGGGGGAATTTAAGGCGGTGACCCTAGCTGAGGTTATTAGTGGGGAATATAGAGAATGCAGTGGCCCTCTCCTAACTGTCCCTACTTGAGACCCAGCACATGGGAGCCAGTCCCCGACTCTATTAATGATACTCTGCTATACTTCAAGACAGGAATCTAGCATAACTGTCTCCTGAGAGGCTTCATCCAGCAGTGGATGGATACAGATGCAGAGACACGTAGCCAAACATCATCTTGTGGAAGAATAAGGGATAGGGTACAGTTAGCTGGAGGAGTCAAAGACACCACAGGAAAGCCTACAGAGTAAACTAACCTGGACCCATAGGGGCTCACAGAGACTGAACGACCACCAAAGAACATGCAGGGGCTAGACCTAGGTCCTCTACACATTTGTAGCAGATGTGCAGCTTGGTCTTCTTATGCACCCAAAACGAGACCAGGTGCTGTCCCTGAATCTCTTGCCTGCTTGCCAATCCTGTTCCTCTAACTGGACTGCCTTGTCTGTCTTCAGTAAGAGAGGATATGCTTAGTCCTGCTGGGACTAGATTTCTCAGGGTGGGTAGGATGGTACCCAAGGGAAAGAGGTAATAAGGGGAGAGATTTGTTAGAGTGGGACTGGGAGGAAAGGAGGGAGTGGAACTGCAACTGAGTTGTAAAATGAAAAAGTGAATTATGAAAAAAATAAAAGTGAGATTAGAAGAAAAAAATCAAGAAAATGAAAAGCGTTTTTCAGGCTTCTCACCTTTCTGTTTTATTAGCTGGTGGAGATGCAGTTCAGCCTTTTCCATTAGTTTGTTGCACTTCGCTCTCAGAACTGCAATGTGAGTGTCAATCACCTTCATATGAAAGGACACAATCATCTAATGCAATTGTCTTCATTTAAAGATGTGTTATTTTCCTCATAACTCAGAGCTATGCAATAAACAGAAAATTGCACTTGCTGCTGCTGCTTTATTCAGAGCTCAAGTTCTTGGTGTGATTCTGCCTTTTTCTAAAGCTGAAAAGTCTGCACTTGGAATTGGGGTTCCGTGTAGTGTATTGTCCTCTTCTGTCAAGCACATTGGTGGCACCATATCTGTTGTCTATTGTGTTGTCACAGAGATGAAGGAAAGGATTTAGAGTGTGTGCTCTCAGACCTCCAGTGAGAAGACACAAACAGAGCACAAGCATGTGAGCATGTGATCCAAACTCGCTCAGTGTTCATCCTGAGAACAAGGGCCTCCTCCCAGGGATAAGGATGAAAATGAGACAAACGTCTCAACAGCATTAATCTTCTTGTGGGCAGTTTGATGTGACTCTCCAGATCTTAGTCATCAGTGGCTTTTTTTTTCTAAAGCAATGGTTTCTCACTGCTGTGGATTTCCTAGGTCCTGTTTCACTTACTGTCTCTACCCTGTTCTTCAAAAACCACCTGCACTCCAAGTGTCTTAAGTTCTTTTTCTGTTATAAAAGAACAGAAATATTGACAAAAGCAACTTTGGGAATGAAGGGTTTATTTTAGCGACAGTTCAATGGTATAGACCTTCACCATAGGGAAGTCAAAATTACTGGAGCTTGAGGCAGCTGGCCACATTACATCAGTAGCAAGAAGCAGAGAGTGATTAATAAGAAAGAACTTGTTCTGAGGCAGCACCCTTTTCGGGTTCCAGACATCTGGCCACCTTCACAGCCAGAGGACAGGTGTCCGCCCGGCCCGGGAGGGCTTTCCGTCAGCATCTGCCAGAGCCATCTTAGTTCTGGGACTCCACCGAAAGTAGTCTGCACAGGTGAGAGTGTGCACTACAGAAGCTAACAGCTTCTGGGACAGGCTAAAGCAGCACAGCCTCTGGGAAAGGTCCTGTTTTGACCTTCATCTTCGGCCAGGAGGGAGGTCCGAACGCCAGATATCTGTGCACCTTCCCTGCAAGAGGAGAGCCTACCTGCAGAGAGTACTCTGACCACTGAAACACAGAGAGCTAGTCTCCAAGGTCTGCTGATAGAGGGTAACAGAATCACCAGAGAAACAATCTCTAACCAGAGACAACTATAACAACTAACTCCAGAGATTAACAGATGGCGAAAGGTAAATGTAAGAATCTTACTAAGAGAAACCAAGACCACTCACCATCATCAGAACCCAGCACTCCCACCTCAGCCAGTCCAGAGCACCCCAACACACCCAAAAAGCTAGACACGAATTTAAAAGCATATCTCATGATGATGATAGAGGACATCAAGAAGGAATTTAATAAATCACTTAAAGAAATACAGGAGAACACTGCTAAACAGGTAGAAGACATTAAAGAGGAAGCACAAAAATCCCTTAAAGAATTGCAGGAAAACACAACCAAACAGGTGATGGAAATGAATAAAACCATCCAAGACCTAAAAAGGGAGGTAGACACAATAAAGAAAACCCAAAGTGAGGCAACGCTGGAGATAGAAACCCTAGGAAAGAAATCTGGAACCATAGATGCAAGCATCAGCAACACAATACAAGGGATGGAAGAGAGAATCTCAGGTGCAGAAGATTCCATAGAGAACATTGGCATAACAATGAAAGAAAATGAAAATGCAAAAAGATCCTAACTCAAAACATCCAGGAAATACAGGACACAATGAGAACACCAAACCTACAGATAATAGGAGTGGATGAGAATGAAGATTTTCAACTCAAAGGATCGACAAATATCTTCAACAAAATTATAGAAGAAAACTTCCCAAACCTAAAGAAAGAGATGCCCATGAACATACAAGAAGCCTACAGAACTCCACATAGACTGGACCAGAAAAGAAATTCCTCCCGACACATAATAATCAGAACAACAAATGCACTAAATAAAGATAGAATATTAAAAGCAGTGGGGAAAAAGGTCAAGTAACATATAAAGGCAAGCCTATCAGAATTACACGAGATTTTTCACCAGAGACTATGAAATCCAGAAGAACCTGGACAGATGTTATACAGACACTAAGAGAGCACAAATGCCAGCCCAGACTACTATATCCAGCCAAACTCTCAATTACCGTAGATGGAGAAAACAAAGTATTCCATGACAAAAACAAATTTACACATTATCTTTCCATGAATCCAGCCCTTCAAAGGATAATAACAGAAAAAAAAAACCAATACAAGGGCAGAAACCACCTCCTAGAAAAAGCAAGAAGGTAAACCCTCAACAAACCTAAAAGAAGACAGCCACAAGAACAGAATGCCAACTTTAAAAACAAAAATAATAGGAAGCAACAATTTCTTTTCCTTAATATGTCTTAATACCAATGGACTCAACTCCCCAATAAAAAGACATAGACTAACAGACTGGCTACACAAAAAGGAACCAACATTTTGCTGTTTACAGGAAACTCATCTCAGAGAAAAAGATAGACACTACCTCAGAATGAAAGGCTGAAAAAATTTCCAAGCAAATGGTCTGAAGAAACAAGCTGGAGTAGCCATTCTGATATCGAATAAAATCAACTTCCAACCCAAAATCATAAAAAAAGACAAGGAGAGGCATGTTATCCTCATCAAAGGTAAAATCCTCCAAGAGGAACTATCAATTCTGAATATCTATGCCCCAAATCTAAGGGCAGCCACATTCATTAAACAAACTTTAGTAAAGCTAAAGCACACATTGCACCTCACACAATAATAGTGGGAGACTTCAACACACCACTTTCCTCAATGGACAGATCGTGGGAACAGAAACTAAACAGGGGCATAGTGAAACTAACAGAAGTTATGAAATGAATGGATTTAACAGATATCTACAGAACATTTTATCCTAAAACAAAAGGATCTACCTTCTCAGCACCTCATGGTACCTTCTCCAAAACTGACCACATAATTGGTCACAAAAGAAACCTCAACGTACACAAAATTATTGAAATCGTCTCATGTATCCTATCAGATCACTATGGACTAAAGCTGATCTTCAATAACAACATAAATAATATAAAGCCAACATTCATGTGGGAACTGAACAACACTCTTCTCAATGATACCTTGGTCAAGGAAGGAATAAAGAAAGAAATTAAAGACTTTTTAGAGTTTAATGAAAATTAACCCACAACATACCCAAACTTATGGGACACTATGAAAGCATTTCTAAGAGGGAAACTCATAGTTCTGAGTGCCTCCAAAAATAAACTAGAGAGACCACACACTAGAAGCTTGACAAAACACCTAAATCTCTAGTAAAAAAAGAAGCAAATTCACCCAAGAGGAGTAGATGGCAGGAAATAATCAAACTCAGGGTCAAAATCAACCAAGTGGAAACAAGAAGAAGTATTCAAAGAATCAATCAAACGAGGAGCTGGTTCTTTGAGAAAATCAACAAGATAGATAAACCCTTTGCCAAAATCACTAGAGGGCACAGGGACAGCATCCTAATTAACAAAATCAGAAATGAAAAGGAGACATAACAACAGATCCTGAAAAAATCCAAAACACCATCAGATCCTTCTACAAAAGGCTATGCTCAACAAAACTGGAAAACCTTGATGAAATGGACAAATTTCTAGACAGATACCAGGTACCACACTTAAATCAGGGTCAGATTAATGATATAAACAGTCCCATATCCCCTAAAGAAATAGAAGTAGTCATCAATAGTCTCCCAACCAAAAAAAAAAAAGCCCAGGATCAGATGGGTTTAGTGCAGAGTTCTATCAGACCTTCAACGAAGATCTAATTCCAGTTCTGCACAAAATATTCCACAAAATAGAAATAGAAGATACTCTACCCAACTCATTCTATGAAGTCACAATTACTCTGATACCTAAATCACAGAAAGATCCAACAAAGATAGAGAACTTCAGACCCATTTCCCTTATGAATATCAATGCAAAAATACTCAATAAAATTCTTGCTATCCAAATCCAAGAACACATTAAAACAATCATCCATCCTGACCAAGTAGGTTTCATTCCAGGGATGCAGGGATTGTTTAATATATGGAAATCCATCAAAGTAATCCATTATATGAACAAACTCAAAGCCAAAAACCACATGATCATCTCGTTAGATGCAGAGAAAGCATTTGACAAAATCCAACACCCATTCATGATAAAAGTCTTGGAAAGATCAGGAATTCAAGGCCCATACCTAAACATGATAACAGCAATCTACATCAAACCAGTCGCCAACATCAAAGTAAATGGTGAGAAGATGGAAGCAATCCCTCTAAAATCAGGGACTAGACAAGGCTGCCCACTTTCTCCCTACCTATTCAACATTGTACTTGAAGTTCTAGCCAGAGCAATTAGACAACAAAAGGAGATCAAGGGGATACAGATTGGAAAGGAAGAAGTCAAAATATCATTTTTGCAGATGATATGATTTTATATATAAGTGACCCTAAAAATTCCATCACAGAACTCCTAAACCTGATAAACAGCTTCAGTGAAGTAGATGGATATAAAATTAACTCAAACAAGTCAATGGCCTTCCTGTACACAAAGGATAAACAGACTGAGGAAGAAATTAGGGAAACAACACCCTTCTCAATAGTCACAAACAATGTAAAATACCTTGGCATGACTCTAACTAAGGAAGTGAAAGATCTGTATGATAAGAACTTCAAGTCTCCGAAGAAAGAAATTAAAGAAGATCTCAGAAGATGGAAAGATCTCCCATGCTCATGGATTGGCAGGATCAATATAGTAAAAATGTCTATCTTGCCAAAAGCAATCTACAGATTCAATGCAATTCCCATCAAAATTCCAACTGAATTATTCAACGAATTAGAAAGGGCAATCTGCAAATTCATCTCGAACAACAAAAAACCTAGGATAGCAAAAACTCTTCTCAAGGATAAAAGAACCTCTGGTGGAATCACCATGCCTGACCTAAAGCTGTATTACAGAGCAATTGTGATAAAAACTTCATGGTACTGGTATAGCGACAGACAAGTAGAACAATGGAATAGAATTGAAGACCCAGAAATGAACCCACACACCTATGTTCACTTGATCTTTGACAAGGGAGCTAAAACCATCCAGTGGAAAAAAGACAGCATTTTCAACAAATGGTGCTAGCATAACTGGTGGTTATCATGTAGAAGAGTGCAAATTGATCCATTCCTATCTCCTTGTACTAAGGTCAAATCTAAGTGGATCAAGGAGCTCCACATAAAACCAGAGACACTGAAACTTATAGAGGAGAAATTGGGGAAAAGCCTTGAAGATATTGGCACAGGGGAAAAATTCTGAATAGAACAGCAATGGCTTGTGCTGTAAGATCGAGAATTGACAAATGGGACCTCGTGAAACTGCAAAGCTTCTGTAAGGCAAAAGACAGTGTCAATAAGACTAAAAGGCCACCAACAGATTGGGAAAGGATCTTTACCTATCCTAAATCAGATACAGGACTAATATCCAATATATATATAAAGTACTCAAGAAGGTGGACTCCAGAAAATCAAATAACCCCATTAAAAATGAGGCTCAGATCTAATCAAAGAATTCTCACCTGAGGAATACCGAATGGCTGAGAAATACCTGAAAAAATGTTCAGCACCCTTAATCATCAGGGAAATGTAAATCAAAACAACCCTGAGATTCCATCTCACACCAGTCAGAATGGCTAAGATTAAAAATTCAGGTGACAGCAGATGCTGGCGAGGATGGGGAGAAAGGGGAACACTACTCCACTTTTGGAGGGATTGCAAGCTCGTACAACCACTCTGAGAATCAGTCTGGCGGTTTCTCAGAAAATTGGACATGGTACTACCGGAGGATCCATCAATACCTCTCCTGGACATATATCCAGAAGATGTCCCAACCGGTAAGAAGGACACATGCTCCACTATGTTCATAGCAGCCTTATTTATAATAGCCAGAAGCTGGAAAGAACCCAGATGCCCTTCAACAGAGGAATGGATACAGAAAATGTGGTACATTTACACAATGGAGTACTACTCAGCTATTAAAAAGAATGAATTTATGAAATTCCTAGGCAAATGGTTGGACCTGGGGGGCATTATGCTGAGTGAGCTAACCTAATCACAAAAGAACTCAAATGATATGTACTCACTGATAATTGGATATTATCCCAGAAACTTAGCATACCTAAGATATAAATTACAATTTGTGAAACACATGAAACTGAAGAAGAACGAAGACCAAAGTGTGGATACCTTGCCCCTTCTTAGAATTGGGAACAAAACACCCATGGAAGGAGTTTCAAAGACAAAGTTTGGAGCTGAGACAAAAGGATGGACCATCTAGAAACTGCCATGTCCAGGGATCCATCCTATAATCAACCTCCAAATGCTGACACCATTGCATACAGTAGCATGATTTTGCTGATAGTACCCTGATATAGCTGTCTCTAGTGAAACTATGCCGAGGCCTAGCAAACACAGAAGGGGATGCTCACAGTCAGCTATTGGATGGATCACAGGGCCCCCAATGGAGGAGCTAGAGAAAGTACCCAAGGAGCTAAAGGGATCTGCAACCCTATAGGTGGGACAACATTATGAACTAACCATTACCCCAGAGCTCTTGACTCTAGCTGCATATGTATCAAAAGATGGACTAGTAGGCCATCACTGGAAAGAGAGGCCCATTGGACTTGCAAACTTTATATGCCCCAGTATAGGGGAATGCCAGGGCCAAAATTTTGAGTGGGTGGGTAGGGGAGTCTCGGGGAAGGTATGGGGGACTTTTGGGATAGCATTGGAAATGTAAATTAAGAAAATACCTAATTAAAAAAAAACTTAGTTTAACAGAAAAAAAAGAAGTTTAACAGTGCAAATGCCTTCAAAAGGTATTCGTAAACACACAGGTACAATAAGCACAATTCATAAACAAGTAAACATTTTCAAATAGAAAAAGAAAATTTCCAACAGCCTATTACAAAATAAGAAGCAGGGGAATTTCAGTCCCCCACCCTTTTCCTATGGTTTTGTTAAGGACACTTATTTTGCTTTCTCTGAAGGAGTGGTATCTTCTCAGTATTCTACTATCAATTATGGACATCTATTGCAGTATATGCCATAATACATTGGTCCTTTCCTTTGCTGTCAGAGTCAGCTTTTATTATGCAATTTCCTCTTTTTTCTTCGATCAAGAGGAGGGACCGAATGTTATGAGCTGGAGTATTACTCAGAGATGATTCAGTTCCGTCATTCTTCTTGAAGCTCTGAGTGTATACAGACCAGGAGTGGCCAACTTGTCCCTCAGTTAGTGGATTAATTCCCTCCACCCGAATTACTTCCTGGTAGAGACACAGGTAACAGCTGCTTTTTGTGTTTTTCTATCAGAATTTTACATGCTGTGACTTGGCAGCAGGATTGATGGGGAAACCCTCTTGGTTGTGTTAGATGAAGTTAACTCTGGCAGTATGTGAAAATTGGAGTTCTGTGTTCGTTATTTTATTTCTGAGTTTGTTATCACTTCTGCTGTGAGCTATGAAATTATGGGTGAGGATCTATGACATTCATTTAAATGTGTCAAAGCTTATCTCTAAGTCATTTAGAAGAAGTAATACTAGGAGCCAGGTAAGATGGGTCCATATGAAAAGTGTGCTGCACAAGTCTGATTGGACACCTGAGTTTGATCCCTGAAGCCCACTTGAAGGTGGAGTGAGAGAACTCACGTGGTAAAGTTGTCCTCTGGACATACATGTACCATGCCACAGGTAATACTCCAACAACAACAACAACAACAACAACAATAATAACAATTTAAAAAAAGTATTCTCTAGTGGGTAGATTCCTTTTTCTTAAAGAATCTTGGATAGCAGTGGTGGCACACACCTTTAATCCCAGCCTCATGAGATAGGGCAGGTTTATCACTGTGAGTTTGAGGCCAGCCTGATCTACAGAACTAGTTCCAGTATAGTCAAGGGCTACACAAAGAAACCCTGCTGTCCTGAAAACAAAGAAATAAACAAAAAGCCAGCCCCCCCTCCCCAAAAAAAGGAAGAGAGAGAGAGAGAGAGAAAGAGAGAGAGAGAGATTGAGAGGAAAAAAGGAACAAGTGAAAATTGAATAATTTCAGAAAACTTCATTAAAAATCTAGGGAAGAATCAATCTTTGTACAGCTTGTTTTCCATATTATCTGTGGGCTATTATCTGTTATTAATGTAAGTGGGAAGACTAGTTATAAATATTTGCTATTTAGTAATATAATTATTTATATTATCAGATTGGATCCTTATGGGCATTAGCTAATGATGGCATAGTGACAAAATTTATTTTTATATAGGTTCCTTGTTTGGAAATATCAAGTATTAGAATGTAATATGTGAAATGATTGTGGACATGGAACAATTTGGGATTAAATTTCTGGTTGTATCCTGCTATTCCCCTCTCTATTGCTCCCATACCCCACCCATGCAATGATCCTTTCCACTTACCTGGTTTCTTTAGGTATTCCATGTTAGGTGGGATATGTGAAGACTTGGAGCCAGAGCCTCAGATGCCAGAGACCACGCGGCATTTGTCTTTTTTGGGTCTGGGTTATTCCATTCAGTAGGATCTTTTGTAGTTGCATCTATTTACCAGGCTGGCCCTGAAGAAGAATATGTAGGATGTGGCTAGGTGTAGAGGTAGGACATCTCAGGAGTTTGAGCTTCAACTCAAGAAACATTTATGTTGGACCCCAAATTTTAATCATCTTCTGTATTAACATTCAAGTATTCTTTTGAAAGTGTTGTCTGGGAAACTTGGATAGATATGTATAACTGAAAAGACAAGAACATTTTTATATTCATGTGTTTTACAAAATGTATACATAATTTTAAAGCAAAACATTTAATTTTTAAAAAATATTTTAAGTTTTGTTATTTGAATTAATAGTTTTAAATGGTTTTAATGATTTATGGTGGTAGCAATTTTGCCTAACTTTTTCATGTATGTACAATATTTTGAACTAAGGCAGTTTGAAAATAGTAATGACTTATTCATATTTTTAAAGTTCTTTCCATTTAAGCAGATTATATGCAAAGAGGTCTCACTTGTGTGTGAGGAAATCAGAGTCAGGGTGTTTGGATCATTAAGAAAATTAATCATGGCTCACCCATTCCCACTCCAATGCAGCATCAGATCCAGGTATCTTCCTAAAGGTGGACATTTTAACTTTTTCTTTAGAAATCATTCGAGGCCACATTTTAATACAAATCATACTTCACATCCTCCCGAGATGAGTGAGCAGGAGGTCACTTACACAACTCTGAGATTCCATAAGTCTTCAGGGTTGCAGAGCCCAGTGAGGCCTGAGGAGACTCAAGGGCCCAGAGATGCGGGCCACAGAGGTAAGTGTTTTTAAGTGACTAAATTCACCTCTTTTTTTTTTTTATGTATTGTAACTTTTGACTTTTGAAAACAATATCCTATTGGCTCTTAGCTGATAACAGAAGAAAGCCAGATGAGCAGAGCAGAACAATGGGAGACAAAGAAAAAAGCTCTTGAGAATGGAGACGTGAGAAGAGACGCATTCTGTCACATTTGAGAACCCATTAAGAGAAGTTTTGTTTGCTTTTGCTTTTGTTTGTTTATTCATGAAAAGTTCTGAAACCTTTAAAAATACAGACAAACTAGACTCTGAAGAAACACTAAATGTTCTAGAAAAATAAAACCTTAAGAAATGAAAAGTGTGCAGAGGAAAGAATATTTATACTCCAGATGAAGGAGTTTTAATTGTCTTAAATATCCCTAATGTCTAATGCAACACATCAGAAGAGGAAGTCCCTTCCTGGGAAGGAAATTGCAGAGGAAGAGAGGGGATGAGAGGATTAGTGGGTGTGGGAATGAGTAAACCCCAGTGTGAGTTTCTGAAAATCTTAAAGAATAATATTGTTTATTAACGAAAAAGAGGAACTCTCAATTTTCTATTCCCCTTTTTGGATCAGTCTGAACAAAATGTCAGAATTGAACTTGAAGCTGAGAACATTAACTTAGTTGGTGTGGTAATTTGCTGCTTAATTTTCCTATTTATGACCACCTCAGACACACGATGATGTTTAGTATTATGTACAGAAAAATATGTACAATGTTGACTTCTAAGCCCCTTTTATGATGGGTCTGTATACAGAACAGCCATAGTTCCCAAACAGTTCTCAAGAACATCCATCCCTCTTTCCTTCATCTCTATCCTTAGTTATGCTGTCTTGTACTTAGAGTGTGTCTGTGCCTCCTGTGTTTTCTGTAGGATGTACTTTTGATCCTGTAGAGCTGGATAAGGGTACATGCCTGCCATCCAGATCTTTCTAGGCTGAGTCAGGAGGATTTAGTATAAAAGGCCATAGGTAAAAAAAAAAAATCAACATTAAATTGCATACATTTAGGATTTTGCACAGTGGGTGCATTTTAGGCAGAAATCTACAGTTTTGGAAGCACATTTTCAGTTAGTTGGTATCACAGACTTCTGCAAAATTTTTAGAGACCAATATTCCCTTGTTTCTAAACAATGGAAAAGTATAATTAGTATTGAGACTTGCTCTTCTCATGGTGATGATTTTCTTGGTTTGTTTGATTTAAGAGTGTTCAGTCCCCTGGAAGTTCATTGTGATAGTTCTTGGAATCCTCTGTTTCCTTCTGCTGGTAACTGTGGCAGTGTTGGTGATACACAGTGAGTAACTGGTATATATCTTCTTTGTAAGTGATAACTCTGGACATTAATTATGCAGATACACACTCTGTTCACTAACTTGCCTACAACCAGGAGACAAGCCACATAACTCTGGATTTCTTTTTTTTTTTTTTTTTTTTTCTGAAACACTATGATGACCTGTTCTCTTCCATACCTAATATGTTAGCTCTGGGGCTGTTGGGAGCTGCTCTGCTCTGTCTCTTTTGTGATTCTGTTCTTTCTTTGGGCTTGGTGATAATCTGCCTTATGAACTCAGATGATTGTGAATCTTAGGTAAAAATTCTGTGAGAAACTTCTGTGCAAAAGAAATGATGACTTTATTTTAATTTTTCCTCACTGTATATTGAGGTCATGGTGAAGTAAATAGACTAGATCTGTACAGAGATATTAAAGCTTTAGTCATATTGGATTCCTTCACATCATTAGAGGAAATCACCCCCAGGCTGTGCTAATTCATAACTACATATCTGGATACTATGCTATCCATCTGGTCCAAGTTGAATTGTGCTGGTTCTTCACTTTTATTACTTTATATTCTCGGTGTGTGTTAAGTGTTCACCAAATATTTTACTTACATACTTATTTGTAAGTTGTGGGTGTGAAAAAAAACAAAGTAGTTAGAAGATATGGTATTTTCACCACAATTTAATTCAGCTGTATCTTATACTTTACACTGAAGTTGCTGATGGAGCGAATAGATGTTCACGTTTCTATAGTTAGCTAATTTAAGTGTTACTTTCTAAATGTCTAAGTAGCAATTAAAGAAATGATATGAGTTGGTTGTCAACCTGGGCTTTATCTCAAATCTTATTTTAACATTTACACATTATGAACACTGTTGGTGTTTTATATCTGCTATTAATTTTAGTTTTCCGGGATGCACAAGAGAAACATGAACAGGAGAAAACTCTAAATAACCTCCGTCAAGAGTACCAGGTCATGAAAAATGACAGCTCCTTAATGGAAGAAATGTTAAGAAATAAGTCTTCAGAGTGTAAGGCCCTCAATGATAGTCTGCACTCCCTCAACAGAGAACCGAACAGATGCCTCAGGAAAACCAAGATTGTTTTAGATTGCTCACAGAACAAAGGTATGGCAGGGATTTTGAACAAAGTGTATTCTGTATTGTTTATTTAATCCAAGACTTGAAGTCTAATTAGCAGTTAATAATGCTGGTGATATGTGAATTAATGGTTTTGCGTTTCCTTATTTCATGTAGGGTTCTGGAACCCTGGAAATATCTGTTTGGATTAGGAGAATCTTATAATATCTAGAACTCAATGGCCATTCTAGCTCTTACTGTTTTCAGGTGGTTAGTAAAGCAAGAATCCTTGAGAAATTCAGTTTGTTTTGGTTCTTGAGCAAATTCAGATCTCCAGATTTGTTGCTGACAGAAAATAAAAGTTTCCAGTAATAGTGTACTTACAAAATATTTATGCTAAAATGTTCTCAGTATCCATATGGATTCCATCATAAAAACAAGTGTGTGTGTGTGTGTGTGTATTTTCCTTATGACTTGTTTTCAAATACATTGCCCGCTCGTGACTTATCTTCACTTCAGTGTACATGAAACTTTGTCCCTGCCCATCTTGTAGGCAGGGCACATTTTGGGTCGAAGGTTTTGTGGATGGGTTGTTATTTTTTTTTTTTCATCTTAGAAAAATTCACATTTAATTTTGTCAAAACATATAAATTATGGAAGAAAGATGTAATGAATACTACAGAGTAAAGTCATCTAAAATAATCAAAATTAAAAAAAAGAATGATTAAAAGGGAGAATTTGGTGAATGTATGTAACGTTTGAAATGTAAATAAAGAAAACAGCCAACAACAACAAAAAAAGGACAAAAGATTGGAATACAAAAAAAATGTTATGTTCAAAAACTAAAGAAAATCATCTGCTCCATTTTGAGCTGTAGATGGCTTGAGTTCCATACTTCTAATGAATTCAATTGTTTACTCCCCCATCGTGGACATCTTTCATCTTTCTCACACTGCTGCTGAAACACAATATTCAGAGATTTTGTTTAGGTAGGATAAATTTTAAATATAATTTAAATTTTAAATAATTCCTTTTAAAAAGATGGTTGCATTAGAAGGGCTAGAGGATGAGGGGTGCTGTGAAAGGCTGCTTGCTGGATGTGACATAGTTGTCACCCACAGGAACTCACAGTGACCCTGGTTACTTACACAAGATCAAGACTTAAATAGCCAACATGGAGTAGGAGGGGTCTCCTGAAGCCCCAACCCTACGTAAAGAGTTACTGACTTTGATGACTTCTGAAGGAGAGTCATTTTTTTTTTCATTTTTTTATTAGATATTTTCTTCATTTTCATTTCAAATGCTATCCCGAATGTCCCCTATACCCTCCCCCCCGCCCTGCTCCCCTATCCACCCACTACCACTTCTTGGTCCTGGTGTTCCCCTGTACTGGGGCATATAAAGTTTGCATGACCAAGGGGCCTCTCTTCCCACTGATGGCCGACTAGGCCATCTTCTGCTACATATGCAGCTAGAGACACGAGCTCTGGGGGTACAGATAAGTTCATATTGCTGTTCAACCTATAGGGTTTCAGACCCCTTCAGCTCCTTGGGTACTTTCTCTAGCTTCTCCATTGGAGGCCCTGTGTTCCAGAACAGCAATGGCTTGTGCTGTAAGATCAAGAATTGACAAATGGGACTTAATAAAATGGCAAAGCTTCTGTAAGGCAAAAGATACTGTCAATAAGACAAAAAGGCCACCAACAGATTGAGAAAGGATCTTTACCAATCCTAAATCCTATAGGGGACTAATATCCAATATATACAAAGAGCTCAAGAAGCTGGACTCCAGAAATTCAAATAATCCTATTAAAAAATGTGGTACAGCGCTGAACAAAGAATTCTCAGCTGAGGAATACCGAAAGGCTGAGAAGCACTTGAAAAATGTTCAACACCCTTAATCATCAGGGAAATGCAAATCAAAACAACCCTGAGATTCCACCGCACATCAGTCAGAATGGCTAATATCAAAAATTCAGGTGACAGCAGATGCTGACTAGGATGTGGAGAAAGAGGAACACTCCTCCATTGCTGGTGGGATTGCAAGCTTGTACAACCACTCTGGAAATTTGTCTGGAAGTTCCTTGGAAAATTGGACATAGTACTACCAGAAGATCCAGCAATAACTCTCCTGGGCATATACCCAGAAGATGTTCCAACTGGTAAAAAGGACACATGCTCTACTATGTTCATAATAGCCTTATTTATAAAGCAAGAAGCTGGAAAGAATCCAGATGTCCCTCAACAGAGGAATGGCTACAGAAAATATGGTACATTTACACAATGGAGTATTATTCAGCTATTAAAAACAATGAATTTATGAAATTCTTGGGCAAATGATTGTATCTGGAGGATATCGTCCTGAGTGAGGTAACCCAATAACAAAAGAAGTCACTTGATATGCACTCACTGATAAGTGGATATTAGCCCAGAAACTTAGAATACCCAAGATACAATTTGCAAAACACAAGAAAATCAAGAAGAAGACCAACGTGTGGATACTTCAGTCCTCCTTAGAATAGGGAACAAAATACACATGGAAGGAGTTACAGAGACAAAGTTTGGAGCTAAGACAAAAGGATGGACCATCCAGAGACTACCCCACCAGGGGATCTATCCCATAATCAGCCACCAAACTGAGACACTATTGCTCATGCCAGCAAGATTTTGCTGAAAGGACCCTGATATAGCTGTCTCATGTGAGGCATGCCAGTGCCTGGCAAATACAGAAGTGGATGCTCACAGTCATCTATTAGATGGAACACAGGGTTGTTGTCTTTATCCTTCCATTGAATGTACTGCCAGGCTACAGGAAGTGACCACTTCAGGATACATATCCCCACTTCAAAAACTCTCAGATAGAGTCTGAGACTCTAGACCCTCTGGCCTCTGCCAGCTGATCTCCCTGTTTTCTCCCCTGCTCTTTTTGCATATGGTCTCAATCCCCCACCCTGATCCCTTACCTTTTGTTTCTCCTTCTGAGAAAGATCCAACCGTCTTCCCTTGGGCTCTCTTTGTTATTTGGCTTCTTTGGGTCTATTGATTAAAGCATGGTGTGCTTTATTGCTAATATCCATTTATAAATGAGTATGTAACATGGATGCCCTTTTGGGCCAGGATTACCTACCTCATTTACCTCACTCAGGATGAACCTTTCTAGTTCCATTCATTTGCCTTTAAAGTTCATAATGTCCTTTTTTTTTTTTTTAATTGCTGAGTCATGTTCCATTGTGTAAACGAATCACATTTAGTCACATTTTCTTTATCCATTCTTCAGCTGACCATGTTCTAGGTTGTTTCTAGATTCTGGCTATTATATATAAAGCTGCTATGAACATACTTGAGCAAGTGTCCCTGTGGATGGTAGAGCATATTTTGGGTATATACCCAGGAGTGATGTAGCTGGATCTTGAGGTAGAAGTAAGCTCAATCTTCTAAGAAACTGCCAAGTTGATTTCCAGAGTTGTATAAATTTACACTCCCACCAAAATATGCAGCAGTGGGGGTTGCAGCAGGGAAGGGAACCTCTAGAAAGTCCCAGAGACCTGGGATAGGAGAGATTACCAAGACTTAAAGAATCTTGAACATTTATTTAGGTGCTATTGAACATTAGAGATTTGTCTGCTGAGAATTCTGTTCAGCTCTGTATCTCATTTTTAAAAATGAGTTATTTGGATTGTTGATGTCTAGTTTCTTAAGTTCTTTATATATTTTGGATATTCTGTTCAGGAAGCTGTCTCCTGTACTGACAAGTTCAAGGCTGTTCCACACTTCCTGTTCTATTAGGTTTAGTGTATCTGGATTTACATTGATGCCTTTGATCCCTTTGGATGTTACTTTTTTTGTAGGGTAATAAATACGAATCAATTTCTTCTGTATGTGGACATACAGTTAGACAAGCACCATTTGTTGGAAATGCTCTCCCTTTACCATTGTATGCTTTTGGTTTCTTTATCAAAAATCAAGTGTCCATAGGTGTGTAGATTTATTTCTGTGCCTTCAGATCAATTCCATTGATCCATCTGTCTGCTTCTATACTAATACCATGAAGTATTTATTACTATTTCTATGTAGTATAGCCAGGGATAGGAGTACCTCCAGAAGATCTTTCCTTGTTCAGAATCATTTTAGCTATACTGTTTTTTTTTTTCCATATGAAGTTGAGAATTGTTCTTTCAAGATCTCTAAAGAACTGTGTTGGCATTTTGATGAGGATTGCACTGAATCTGTAGATTGCTTTTGGTAAGATAACCATTTTCACTCTTAATCCTACATATCCATTAGTATGGGAGATCTTTCCATCTTCTGGTATCTTCCTCAACATCTTTCTTCAAATACAAGAAGTTCTTTATATTATTTGTGGCTATTGTGAAGGGAACTGTCTCCATAACTTCCTTCTCAGCCCCTTTATCACTTGTGTAGAAGAGGACTACTGATTTCAAGCTAATTTTGTATCCAACTATTTTGCTGGAGTTGTTTTTCAGCTGTAAAAGTAGTAGCATTTGAGTTGCTTATTCATACTATCATATCACCTGTGAATAGTGATACTATCACTTTTTTTCATTTTTTATTCCTTTGATCTCCTTTAGTTGTCTTGTTGCTCTAGCTAGAATCTTAAGTACCATATTGAAGAGATAGTGAGAGAATAGACAGCCTTAACTTGTCCCTGATTTTAGTAGAAATTCTTTAAGTCTCTCTCCATTTAGTTTGATGTTGGCTGTTGGTTTGCTACATATTGACTTTATTGTGTTTAGGTATGCACCCTGTATCCTTGTTCTCTCCAAGTCTTTTAAAATGAAGGGGTGCTGGATTTTATAGAACAGGTTTTCAGCATCTTCTGAAGATAATCACATGAGTTTTTCCTTGCAGTTTGTTTGGATTTCACTGGTGGATATTAATGTATTGAACTACCCCCTACATCCCTGGGATGAAGCCTACTCGACCATGGTGAATGATGTTTTCAATGTGTTCTTGGCCTCAGTTTGTGAATACTTTATTGAGTAATTTTGCATCAATATTCATGAGGGAAATTGGTCTGAAATTCTCTTTTTTCTTGAGTGTTTGTGTGGTTTAAGCACAATGGTGACTGTGGCCTCATAAAAAGAAATTTGGCAATGTTCCTTCTGTTTCCAAATTGGGGACTTATTTGAGGAGTATTGGTATTAGCTCTTCTTAACCCAGATGCCCCTCAACAGAGGAATGGATACAGAAAATGTGGTACATTTACACAACGGAGTACTACTCAGCTATTAAAAAGAATGAATTCATGAAATTCCTAGGCAAATGGATGGACCTGGAGGGCATCATCCTGAGTGAGGTAACCCAATCACAAAAGAACTCACATAATATGTACTCACTGATAAGTGGATATTAGCCCAGAAACTTAGAATACCCAAGATACAAGATACAATTTGTAAAACATATGAAACTCAAGAAGAACGAAGACCAAAGTGTGGACACTTTGCCCCTTCTTAGAATTGGGAACAAAACACCCATGGAAGGAGTTATGGAGACAACGTTTGGAGCTGAGACAAAAGGATGGACCATCTAGAGACTGCCATACCCAGGGATCCATCCTATAATCAGCCTCCAAACGCTGACACCATTGCATACACTAGCAATATTTTGCTGAAAGGACCCTGATATAGCTGTCTCTTGTGAGGTTATTCTTGGGCCTAGAAAACACAGAAGTGGATGCTCACAATCAGCTATTGGATGGAACACAGGGCCCCCAATGGAGGAGCTAGAGAAAGTACCCAAGGAGCTAAAGGGATCTGCAACCCTATAGGTGGAACAACAATATGAACTTACCAGTATCCCCCAGAGCTCTTGTCTCTAGCTGCATATGTATCAGAAGATGGCCTAGTCAGCCATCAGTGGAAAGAGAGGCCCATTGGTCTTGCAAACTTAGGTACAGGGGAATGCCAGGGCCAAGAAGTGGGAGGGGGGAGGAGAGTGGGTGGGAGGGCATGGGGGGCTTTTGGGATAGCATTGGAAATGTAAATGAAGAAAATACCTAATTTAAAAAAAAAAAAAAAGAAAATCTTGTAGAGTTCTTCACTAAATTACCTGACACTGGGTTTCTTTTTGGTTGGCAAACTTTTAATGATTGCTACTATTTCCTTAGGAGTTATAGTACCACTCAGATAGTTACCTGATTTTGATTTAGCTTTGGTAAATAGTATTTATATAGAAAATCATCATTTAGCTTTTTCAATTTTGTGGTGTACAGGCTTTCAAAATAAGACCTAATGATTTTTGAATTTCCTCAGTTTCTATTGTTATGTCTCCCTTTTCATTTTTGATTTTGTATATTTGGCTAAGTCTCTCTGTCTTTTTGTTAGTTTGGTTAAGGGTTTGCCTATCTTGTTGATTTTCTTAAATAACCAACTCTTGGTTTCCTTGATTATTTGTATTGCTAATCTTGTTTCTAACTGATTAATTTCAGCCCTGAGTTTGATTATTTCCTGCCATCTACTCCTCCTAGGTGTGTTTACATTTTTTTTTAAATAGAGCCTTCAGATGTACTTTTAATTTGTAAGAACTCTCCAGTTTCTTTATGATGGCACTTAATGCTAAGAACTTTCATCTTAGTACTGCTTTCATAGTGTCCCATAAATTTGGGTACGTTGTGCCCTCATTTCCATTGGGTTCTAGAAATTCTTTAATACCTTTTTAAATTTCTTCCCTAAAACCCAGTGATCATTGAGTAATTAACTGTTCACTTTCCATGAATATGTATGATTTATGTTGTTTCAGTTGTTGAAGTCCAGCTTTAATCCATCGTGATCTGTAAGATGTTGTGGTTATTTCAATGCTCTTGTATTTGTTGATGTGTGCATTGTGATTAATTATATGGTCAATTTTGAAGAATGTTCTATGAAGTGGTGAAAAGAATGCACATACTTTTGTGTTTGGGTGAAATGTTTAATCTGTTAGGCCCATTTGAATCATAATCTCAGCAGTTCTGTTATTTCTGTTTAGTTTTTGTCTTGATGACCAGTTCATTGGTGGGAGTGGGTTATTGAGGTCTCAAATTACTAATGTGTGGGGTTCAATGTGTGATTTAAACTTTACTAATACTTCTTTCACAAATGTTGGTGTTCTTGCATTTGGGGCACAGATGTTCAGAAATCAGATTTCCTCTTGGATTCTTTCTTTGATAAGTATGAAGTGTCCTTCCCTGTCTCTTTTGATTGCTTTTGTTTTGAAAGTCTATTTTATTAGACATTAGAAGGGATACTCCAGCTTGTTTCTTGGGTCTAATTGCTTGGTTAACCTTTTTCCAACATTTTATACTGAGATAATGACTATTTTTGTTGTTGAGATATGTTATTTTTATACAGCAGAATGATGGATTATGTTTGCTCATCCATTTTGTTAGCCTATGTCTTTTTACTGGGGGGAGTTAAGTACATTGATGCTGAGAGATATTATGATGAATGATTGTTATTTCCTGTAATTTTGATGTTAGTGTGTGTGTGTGTGTGCCTTGGACCAGCCTCAGTCAGCCTCCCTCAATCAGTGGTAGAAATCAGGGGGTTCCAGTTACAGATGAGCAAGGAGTTGGCGCTGAGGGTGACAAACAGACACAGGCACAGAGAGTGTGTGTATCTGAATGTAATTTTTGTCAAAGTTAGCATCAGTTTCATATAATACAGAAAACAAAGGATTAGGGAGGCACTATAAATAGGGAGGCTAAAAAGGAGTAGCTTGTCAGAGCAGGCAAGGTACATGAAGTTATCTGACACAAAACAAAGGAATGCCTTCAAAGGACTGTCAGGAACCAGGCAATGTTTACAGTTAATAATAATGACAGGGTCCAGGAAAGGATTTCACACCCTAGTCACAATTTATGCTATTCGTTTGAGCCTTGTGAAAGCTAGCACCAGGAGGATTTTGCTCTAGCAAACCTTATCATGAATGATGCAATACTGTAGCTCCTCTTAAAACCACAAGCCCCCCTTTTCCTAGGCCTTGGTAAATTTTTGCATATGAGAGCAACTTGGCTGTTCTTTTAAGTATCTGTAGGGAATCTCCATTTGTCAGAAGAATTCACCAACTTCTAATATGTAATGTAGTTTGCAATACCAGACTGTAATGAAGATTCTAAGTATACTTTACTAAGCCTGCCCTGAGACTTCCAACTCCTATCCAATAAAATACTGTAAGAAAGCATGCAAGACCCTCTACACTATCGCAGGGTCTGGGGGCATTCTTGCTATGGGAGTGCCAAGGTTCCAGGAGACTAAGTTTCCTTGAAACTCTTTGCCTCAGGACTGCTGTCAGGCTTTTAGGCTTGCCAGTGAGTCAGTACAGGAGTGGATGTAGCATGTGTGTTTGTGTTTCTCCTCTTATGGCTTTTAATGCTGTCAAATTATTTATTTCTCATGTTTTCTTGAGTTAGAGTTTTCCTTCTATTATCCTTTTTAGGGCTGGGTTAGTAAAAAGGTATTGTTTAAATTTGGTTTTGTCATGGAATTTCTTGGTTTTTCCATCTATGGTGATTGAAAGTTTTGCTGAGTGAAATGTGGTCTCGTAGGATCTTCAAGATCTCTGTCCAGGCCTTCTAACTTTTAGAGTCTCAGTTGAGAAATCATTTGTAATTAGAATAGATCTGCCTTTATATGTTTTTTGGTCTTTTCCCTTGCTATTTTTAAAATGCTTGTTTTGTTTTGTATATTTAGTGTTTTGATTATTATGAACATAGCATTTTCCTTTTTTGGTCTAGTCTGCTTGGTGTTCTATATGCTTCTTGTACCTTTATATTAATTTCTTTCTTTAGGTCATGGAAATTTTCTTCTATATTATTTTTGAGGATATTTTCTTCACCTTTGAGCTAGAAATCTTCTTTTATTCCTATTATTCATAGGTTTGGTCTTTCAGTGTCCCAAATTTGCTGGGTGTTTTATGTTATGAAATTTTTAAGTATTATATTTTCTTTGACTGATATATTGATTTCTTCTATCGCATGTGCTACATCTGAAATTCTCTCTTCAATCTCCTGTACTCTGTTGGTGATTCATACACTGTAGTTCTTGTCCTCTTTTCTAGGTTTTCTATTTCCAGGACTGACTCAGTTTGTGTCTATTTCCATTTTCAGTTCTTAGTTTTATTAAAATGCTTCATCTGTTTGATTGTATTTTCCTGTATTTCTTTATATTTATTTGGTTCTTCTTTTAATGCCTCTACCTGTTTGTGTGGATTTTCCTGTATTTCCTTAAGGGATTTATTTATTCATGTCCTCTTTACAGCCCTCTATTATCTTTATAAAATGGGATTTAAGATCTTTTTTTGTGCTTCAGTTTCATTAGGAGATCCAGGATGTGTTTCAGGATAGCTGGGTTCTGGTGATGCCATATTTCCCTGAGTCTTGTTGATTGTGTTTCTATGCTATCCGTTTGGCACCTGGGTTTCCCTGGTTTTAGCTGGACAATGCTGATGGCAGCAGGACTTCTTTGGAAGGTGGAGGAAGCCATGGAGCAGACAATCAAAGTCAAACTGCCAGACTCTGCTGGCTGTTTCTCAGGCAGACCCCAGTCTATAGGCTGTGTCCTGAGTGGACCTTAATCTGCAGGCTGTGCCCTGGTTGGACCCAACTGGCATGGTGGGAAGATCTGACTGGGATAGGATTGGTGGAGCAGGGTTCCAAGTTAGTCTTGGGGCCTCCTGAGGTTTCAACATTAAGCAGGATGTCAGGGGTCCTCCAAACTGGAGAGTAAGCCCAGAGATAGACAGTGGGGCTCAGGGGACCATGTGCAATTCACCTCTGCAGGCTGTCCCAGGCCGACTGCTTCATTGTATTTTGAAATGATTTCCAGGTGAATCTGACCATGAAGTAAGCAGATAATGAACTTCAACAGGTAAAAGGGTGAGACAAATTTCCTACTCAGTTCATTAAGTGGTGAATATTTTACATAAATCTGAGTTTGATGATAGACAATTTAGCAAGAATTACCTTTCAATTCCTGATTCAAGTAATGGTTATGTTGAAGAAGCTTTGACTGAGAGTGAAAGTGGTCATTTGAAAATGAAAGACAGTGTTGGAAGAAGTGGGTGTGCCTGTTCCCCTCAACCAAGTGAGAGAGGAGATGCTGGTGTGATCTATGAGGATTGGACTAGGAACCTTGTGGCACCAAGTGTGGATCTAAGCTTCAATGAGGATGATAAAGGGCCAGTGAGCATTCTAGGTCATATCACTGAAAACAGTATGAGCATAGATTTTTTCTCTCAGGAGTTCAGGCAAGGGGATTAATTATGCTCCAGAGCTCAGGTCTGGTAGTGCAACCAAACAAATTCCAGTCCAGCCTGAGCTATACTGTGATACTTCTTTATAGAAAAGCAAAGGTTGGTGCTAAAGTTCACTGAGAGATCATGACCATTCCCAGAATCTCACCAAACAAAATAATCATGTTGAAATACTGATACAATATAAACTATACACATTTTCATGTACTCAATTTGTCACTTTTGAGCATGTGAGGATATATACCCTTGAACACCTTACCTTAATCAGAAGACTATCACCTTCAAAAAGATCTTTATGTGTGTCTTAAGGCAAGAGCATTTAATAGAGACTACAGCACAGCTCCAAGTAGCATATGGACCTCTGTGGGCATTGTAATGAAAGACCAACAACTTGAGGACTCCCCCACGTTCTGACTCAGGAGAGGCGACACCCCAAAATCACCAACAAGAAACGGTCTTGCTGCAAACTGCAAGAGGGTTTTTATTTAAGAGCGCTCTCAGGCCCACGGTCATACACCACGCAGGGGTAGAGGACTGTGGCGCCCTGAGTAGCTGGATAAGGGGGTATTTAAAGGAAGAAACCACAACTCTAGGAGGTGGGGAGGGCGTTGTTGGAAGATACCAAAAATACCAGTTAAGAGTCACAAGGAAGTGCAAAGTCACAAGTGTCAGGTTATCTCTCAAGACAGTTTCTAAGAGCCCCTAACAATAGCACATTTGCATTGCAGGTTCCAGTAAAGGTCAGAGTGACTTTCTTTGAATGAATACTCTTTGAACCCAGGAAGTGGGTGGGTGGAGGAAGGAATGTCGCTATCTGTTTTATGACCAGCACACCTCGGAGCACTGAGCCACAGAGGCCACATTCTCAAGCTTGGGCCTAAAGGCCTAGAATTTTGTTTTTATGTTTTACTTCTTTCAGTGCCTTACTTCAGATCCAGAATTCCACCCTCTATGTTCTGCCTTCCAGCTCCTGGCATTTCACAAACCTCTGCTTCTTAGAGTTGGCCTGGGTTAGAAACCTCATCTGACTGGAATCATAAAGGATGGACTTGGGGCTGACATGCTTCTCTTTGCATGATAGTTTCCAATTCATCCATCTCTCTCTGATGGACTTTATTACATATTTGTGAGAAAGACAGGAGATTACAAAGACCCTGTTGTCTCTTTAGCAGTGAGTTTCCTCATAATAGACACTGCATCCTGACACTAGGTGAGCAGCAGGCAGGAGTTGCCTGGGAGACACTTACTGCACAGTTGGTTACATTTGGTCAGGATTTCTTTTTTTGGGGGGGGGGAGTTGGGTGTGAGACATGGTTTTGTTGTGTAGCTCAGGCTGACTTGAAACTCACTGGATAGCCCAGGTTGTCCAGGAGTTCAGTACTCAGCTTGAGATGACCTTACACTGGTGGTGATCCTTCTGCCTCACTCTGTGGGGTGCTGGCATTATAGCTATAAAATGTCATGCCTGACAGGCTTTACTTTACTTCCAAGGCTAAATAGTATTCCCTTGAGTGTATTTGCTACATTTGCTCTACCTTTTCTATCGTGTTAAACAATTCTGCATAGAGGATGGGTGTACAGGGGTCTCTGGGCATTGTATAACCTCAATTTCTGAGAGCTGTGAGATTTTACTTACTTAGTAGATGTTTAATTATAAACACATCACTCTGATATCAGAATACCAGAAAATGGGAAGTTTAATCATTCACCCTTTCTGTTGTAGGCAAACAAGTGGAAGGATTCTGCTGTGGCAAGAAATGTTATTATTTCATCACGGACAATAAAAAATGGGATGGATGTAAACAGATCTGCCAGGGGTGCAACTTATCTCTTTTGAAGACAAATGATGAGGATGAATTGGTATTATAGACCCTTACATCCTTCTTTTTCTTTAGACTCTCTCTTTCTAAACCTTAGATAATAAGATATGAGCCCATAGAAGTGGTTTTTTTTTTAAGAGTCCTTCATGGGTTGTGTGTGGTGTTTCTGTAATGTGAGCAAAAACTGTTCAGTAATAATCTCCTAGATGACTCTTTCCTGCTCTCCAGTTAAAGTCAGGACTCAGCATCAGTTATGAAGAGATTTGTTACTAAAGAGACAGTTGAATGTTTGAAATCTCCTCCCTTCCTCAGTAGTCTGCAACAGAGTGCCTTAGAGAAACATGTCTTTCTTTGATAAAGCTTAACATTTGGATCAGCACAACCTGTGACCAAGAGTGCCAACTAATGCCCCAGAGGCAGATGCCTAGTGCTTGCTCTTTGGAATTCAGTAATGTGACTGTTTGAGATGAGTAATTGAATGGCAACAGGGGGAGTAATTAACCACTGTGTCTATCTCCAAATGAGAAATTATGTGAGAACCATGCAACTAAATAGTCATACCAGTTAACTGAATATATCTATAACATTTACTTTATAATATTCTTTGCATCATAAAATGTTAATCTTTAGAAACTGGTATTTAAAAAAAACAAACAAAGTGGCCAAGGAACTCACATTATCTGTTTACATTCATTAGTTAGGAAATCTCTACAAATATGGAAGTTATATTTGCCTGGAGAAATGCTTGCAGGATCAGTTTGAAGCCTTGCAATTTATAATATGGTAGAAGATTTATATATCAGTTTAATACACATTTAAACAACCACACAATTACATTATTAATACTATAACATTATTATAATTTTTTGTTAATTACCTTTTTTTTTTTTTTTTTTTGCAGTCCAGTCTTTATTGCCTTCCCTCTCTGCCCTCTGACTGTTCCTCATCCCATACCTCCTCCCCAGTCTCCAAGAGAATGTCTCCACCCTCCACATCCACCCCACCAGGTCTCCCCACTTCCTGGGGCTTCAAGTCTCTCAAGGGTTAGCTGCATCTTCTCTCACTGGGGCCAGACCAGGCATTATAATTTTTAATATAAAGTTCAATTAGATACAATATACATAGTTAAATTTAAACCTGTACTATGATATATATTCTGAAATATAGTGCAACATTATGCACCATGAATGTCACATGTAAGACATACTAAGTACTTGTAGGTGTCTTCCCATCTCCTCCTCAAGTTCTGTCACTTCTGAATCTGAACTATGAAAGGCTTCTTCTCTGCAGAATGGAATTTAATACTCAGCTTTTTGCACAGGAGTTTTTATCTTAGTAGATTTGCTTTAAACACAGAACATCACTTATGATGAACACTTTGTACATGCCTCTGTAGTTTTTGGAAAAATCACTTGAATAATTTAATAAAGTATCAGAAATTATTTAATAAGCCAGTGTGTAGAGTATACTTGGTGTCCTAAAGCAGGAAGATTGTGAATTCAAGCCCAGCCTCAGCTACTTGGCATGACTTTGTCTAAGAAACACAGTCACAAATTATTTAATGACAAATTATTTAATTTAATAATTATTTAATTATTTTATTTATTACTAGAACCTGAATCAACCATATGAAATAGCTTATTGACATTGGTTTTAACAGAAATGAGCTACTCATATGAAATTACTTTAGAAATTTTCTCCTGCTGACAGGACATCAGAGAACTGATAGAAATAGCTAGGAAGTTTCTTGGTTGTTCTTTTACCAAACTGATGGAAATCTTATCATAAGATGTGTTGTTTTCTTTACAGAAGTTCCTTAAACCCCAACTTCAAGGAAACACATACTGGATTGAACTGACACATGATAAAAGCAAAGAGGAATCGCAACAGACTGAAGATAGACCATCTAAACCGTGAGTTTCCAGAACCCTGCACACTCTAACACTGGTACAGGAATTGAGAGGATCATGTGCAAAGGTTTTCCTCTCATTTCACACAGAGTTCCTCATTTCTTTTTTTTTTAATTAGGTATTTTCTTCATTTACATTTCAAATGCTATCCCAAAAGTCCCCCATGCTGTCCGCCCCACTATCCTCCACCTCGCAGTCCCACTTCTTGGCCCTGGCGTTCCCCTGTATTTAGGCATATAAAGTTTGCAAGACCAATGGGCCTCCCTTTCCACTGATGGCCGACTAGGCCATCTTCTGATACATATGCAGCTAGAGACATGAGCTCTGGGGGGGGGGGTATTGGTTAGTTCATATTGTTTTTCCACCTATAGGGTTGCAGATCCCTTTAGCTCCTTGGGTACTTTCTCTAGGTCCTCCATTGGGGACCCTGTGTTCCATCCAATAGCTGACTATGAGCATCCACTTCTGTGTTTGCTAGGCCCAAGAATAGCCTCACAAGAGTCCTTTCAGCAAAATCTTGCTAGTGTATGCAATGGTGTCAGCGTTTGGAGGCTGATTATGGGATGGATCCCCGGATATGGCAGTCTCTAGATGGTCCATCCTTTCGTCTCAGCTCCGAACTTTGTCTCTGTAACTCCTTCCATGGGTGTTTTGTTCCCAATTCTAAGAAGGGGCAAAGTGTCCACACTTTGGTCTTCATTCTTCTTGAGTTTCATGTGTTTTACAAATTCTATCTTATATCTTGGATATTCTAAGTTTCTGGGCTAATATCCACTTATCAGTGAGTACATATCAAGTGAGTTCTTTTGTGATTGGGTTACCTCACTCAGGATGATGCCCTCCAGGTCCATCCATTTGCCTAGGAATTTCATAAATTCATTCTCATTAATGGCTGAGTAGTACTCCATTGTGTAAACGTACCACATTTTCTGTATCCTTTCCTTTTTTGAGGGGTATCTGGGTTCTTTCCAGCTTCTGGCTATTATAAATAAGGCTGCTATGAACACAGTGGAGCATGTGTCCTTCTTAGCTGATGGAATATCTTCTGGATATATGCCCAGGAGAGGTATTGTGGGATCCCCTGGTAGTACTATGTCCAATTTTCTGAGGAACCGCCAGACTGATTTCCAGAGTGGTTGTACAAGCTTGCAATCCCACCAACAATGGAGGAGTGTTCCTCTTTCTCCACATCCTCGCCAGCATCTGCTGTCACCTGAAAAAGGAAAGAAATCTCATACATATACAGAATGAAATTTGATCATATTCACTCTTTTTCTTCACTATCAAGGTTCCCCTTCATGTGCCCTGACATGTTCTCTTCTAGCCCATTTCTTCATTTACTGTAAATAGGTGGATTGTTGTAGGCTTTCCACCAGAGCAAGGAAATCCAACAGTGGCCACATCCTCAATAAACAATTGAATATTCCTTTTCCAGCACCTGTGACCTAACAATAGTAATTCCTTAAGGTCAGAGGGCCCTCCACATCCATACAGGATTTCCAATGCAGGTCTCACATGGGCAACCACAGTTGCTGGCAATTTGTGAGTGGTGGGATAGCCTTGTCATGTCCAGAAGGCAGAAAGCACTTCACAAGACTTTCAATTTCTCTGGCTCTTACATTTTTTTTTTATGTCTTCTTTGATGTTCCACGAGTCTTACTGTGTTTGGGGAAGGTGTTTGTGAAGTTGTCTGCTTTTGGGCTGAGTGCATATTCTCTTCTCATTAATACTTTTACTAGTTCTACAGCTCTGTACTACCCAGTGAATAAAGATGTTTCTCTGACTAAGGCTGAGAGCACCCAGGTCTAGGATATAAACACAAGTATTAAGCATGCAGTTTGATCCCTGATGACTTAAGTTATGGAAGAAGGTTCCATAGTAGAGCTTGTGACCTCCCCAGTCATAGACTTTGGATTTCTACTACAACACCAAACATGACATTCCACATGTGATAAAGGCCTCAACTTCAATAAAAAAGTAGCTAGTCATCTGGTAATAATGATAAAACTGGACACATCTTGCCTAGCAGGTCAGAATGGTGGCATGCAGGGATTAGTGGTGGGTAGGAAAATTCTTATCTTATCTCTCCTGCAGGACCTTCTGACCTTTTGAAAGTCAGTCCAGGGGAAAATAATTTCCGATAGGTTTATGATGGATTTCTCTATGTCCTGACATCCAATTGTGTTGTATCTTCAGCAATAGGGTGTTACCATGTAATTGTGGCTGTTAATAAAATGGTAAGGCCAATGTCAATAAGCTATGATATTCTGGAGGCCTCTATGTTCTCCCTGATCAATAATTCCCCTGAATGTATGCCCTGCCTTACACTTTGCTTTGCTTATTTTTTCTAAATTATTTTTAAATTTATTTTTATATTTACTTTTTATTAGATATTTTCTACATTTTCATTTCAAATGCTATCCCCTATCCTAGTTTCCTCTCTGAAAGCATACTATACACTCCCCCCATCCCGCTCCACGACCCAACCACTCCCACTTCCTGGCCCTGGCATTCCCCTATACTGGGACATATAAAGTTTGCAAGACCAAAGGCCTCTCCTCCAATTTATGGCTACCTAGGCCATCATCTGCTACATATGCAGCTAGAGACACAAGCTCTGGGAGTAGAGGTTAGTTCATATTGATGTTCCACCTATAGGGTTGTAGACCCCTTTAGCTCCTTGGGTATTTTCTCTAGCTTCTCCATTGGGGGCCCTGTGTTCTGTCCAATAGCTGATTGTGAGCATTCATTTCTGTTTTGCCATGCCCCGGTATAGACTCACAAGAGACAGCTATATCAGGGTCCTTTCAGCAAAATCTTGGTAGTGTTTGCAATGGTGTCAGCGTTTGGAGGCTGATTATGGGATGGATCCCTAGATATGGCAGTCTCTAAATTGTCCATGCTTTCGTCTCAGCTCCAAACTTTGTCTCTAACTCCTTCCATGGGTGTTTTGTTCCCAATTCTAAGAAGGGGCAAAGTGTCCACACTTTAGTCTTAATTCTTCTTGAGTTTCTTGAGTTTTGCAAATTGTATCTTGTATCTTGGGTATTCTAAGTTTCTGGGCTAATATCCACTTATGAATGAGTACATATCATGTGAGTACTTTTGTGATTGGGTTACCTCACTCAGGATGATGCCCTCCAGGTCCATCCATTTGCCAAGGAATTTCTTAAATACATTCTTTTTTTTTTTTTAGCTGAATTTGTATTTTTTTAATTTTTAATATTTTTATTACATATTTTCCTCAATTACATTTCCAATGCTATCCCAAAAGTCCCCCATAGCGCCCCCCACTTCCCTACCCACCCATTCCCATTCTTTTGGCCCTGGCATTCCCCTATATTGGGGCATATAAAGTTCGCAAGTCCAATGGGCCTCTCTTTCCAGTGATGGCCGACTAGGCCATCTTTCGATACATATGCAGCTAGAGACAAGAGCTCCGGGGTTCTGGTTAGTACATCATGTTGTTCCAACAATAGGGTTGCAGATCCCTTTAGCTCCTTGGGTACTTTCTCTAGCTTCTCCATTGGGAGCCCTGCGATACATCCAAAAGCTGACTGTGAACATCCACTCCTGTGTTTGCTAGGCCCCAGCATCGTCTCACAAGAGACAGCTATATTTGGGTCCTTTCAGCAAAATCTTGCTAGTGTATGTAATGGTGTCAGCATTTAGAAGCTGATTATGGGATGGATCCCTGGATACGGCAGTCTCTAAATGGTCCATCCTTTCATCACAGCTATGAACTTTGTCTCTGTAACTCCTTCCCTGGGTGTTTTGTTCCCAATTCTAAGAAGGGGCAAAGTGTCCACACTTTGGTCTTCATTCTTCTTGAGTTTCATGCATTTAGCAAATTGTATCTTATATCTTGGGTATCCTAAGTTTTGGGCTAATATCCACTTATCAGTGAATAAATATTGTGTGAGTTCTTTTGTGATTGTGTTACTTCACTCAAGATGATGCCCTCCAGGTCCATCCATTTGGCTAGGAATTTCATAAATTCATTCTTTTTAATAGCTGAGTAGTACTCCATTGTGTAAATGTACCATAATTTCTGTATCCATTTCTTTGTTGAGGGACATCTGGGTTCTTTCCAGCTTCTGGCTATTATAAATAGGGCTGCTATGAACATAGTGGAGCATGTGTCCTTTTTACCGGTTGGGACATCTTCTGGATATATGCCCAGGAGAGGTATCGCAGGATCCTCCGGTAGTACTATGTCCAATTTTCTGAGGAACCGCCAGACTGATTTCCAGAGTGTTTGTACAAGCTTGCAATCCCACCAACAATGGAGGAGTGTTCCTCTTTCTCCACATCCCCGCCAGCATCTGCTGTCACCTGAATTTTTGATCTTAGCCATTCTGCCTGGTGTGAGGTGGAATCTCAGGGTTGTTTTGATTTGCATTTCCCTGATGATTAAGGATGTTGAACATTTTTTCAGGTGCTTCTCTGCTATTTGGTATTCCTCAGGAGAGAATTCTTTGTTCAGTTCTGAGCCCCATTTTTTAATGGGGTTATTTGACTTTCTGGAGTCCACCTTCTTGAGTTCTTTATATATATTGGATATTAGTCCCTTATCTGATTTAGGATAGGTGAAGATCCTTTCCCAATCTGTTGGTGGTTTTTTTGTCTTATTGATGGTGTCTTTAGCCTTGCAGAAGCTTTGCAGTTTCATGAGGTCCCACTTGTCAATTCTCGATCTTACAGCACAAGCCATTACTGTTCTATTCAAGAATTTTTCCCCTGTGCCCGTATCTTCAAGGCTTTTCCCCACTTTCTCCTCTATAAGTTTCAGTGTCTCTGGTTTTATGTGAAGTTCCTTGATCCACTTAGACTTGACCTTAGTACAAGGAGATAGGAATGGATCGATTCGCATTCTTCTACATGTTAACAACCAGTTGTGCCAGCACCATTCGTTGAAAATGTTGTCTTTCTTCCACTGGATGTTTTTAGCTCCCTTGTCGAAGATCAAGTGACCGTAGGTATGTGGGTTCATTTCTGGGTCTTCAATTCTATTCCATTGGTCTATTTGTCTGTCACTATACCAGTACCATGCAGTTTTTATCACAATTGCTCTGTAGTAGAGCTTTAGGTCCGGCATGGTGATTCCACCAGAGGTTCTTTTATCCTTGAGAAGAGTTTTTGCTATCCTAGGTTTTTTGTTATTCCAGATGAATTTGCAGATTGCACTTTCTAATTCGTTGAAGAATTGATTTGGAATTTTGATGGGGATTGCATTGAATCTGTAGATTGCTTTTGGCAAGATAGCCATTTTTACAATGTTGATCCTGCCAATCCATGAGCATGGGAGATCTTTCCATCTTCTGAGATCTTCTATAATTTCTTTCTTCAGAGACTTGAAGTTTTTATTATACAGATCTTTCACTTCCTTAGTTAGAGTCAAGCCAAGATATTTTATATTATTTGTGACTATTGAGAAGGGTGTTGTTTCCCTAATTTCTTTCTCAGCCTGTTTATTCTTTGTGTAGAGAAAGGCCATTGATTTGTTTGAGTTAATTTTATATCCAGCTACTTCACTGAAGCTGTTTATCAGGCTTAGGAGTTCTCTGGTGGAATTTTTAGGGTCACTTATATATACTATCATATCATCTGCAAAAAGTGATATTTTGACTTCATCTTTTCCAATTTGTATCCCTTTGATCTCCTTTTGTTGTCGAATTGCTCTGGCTAGGACTTCATTTACAATGTTGAATAGGTATGGAGAAAGTGGACAGCCTTGTCTAGTCCCTGATTTTAGAGGGATTGCTTCAAGCTTCTCACCATTTACTTTGATGTTGGCTACTGGTTTGCTGTAGATTGCTTTTATCATATTTAGGTATGGGCCTTGAATTTCTGATCTTTCCAAGATTTTTATCATGAATGGGTGTTGGATCTTGTCAAATGCTTTTTCCCCATCTAACGCGATGACCATGTGGTTTTTGTCTTTGAGTTTGTTTATATACTGGATTACATTGATGGATTTCCGTATATTGAACGATCCCTGCATCCCTGGGATGAAACCTACTTGGTCAGGATGGATGATTGTTTTTTTTTTTTTTTTTTTTTTTTTAAGTGTAGTGATTTTTTTTTTGATTTTTATTACATATTTTCCTCAATTACATTTCCAATGTTATCCCAAAAGTCCCCCATAGCACCCCCCACTTCCCTACCCACCCATTCCCATTCTTTTGGCCCTGGCATTCCCCTATATTGGGGCATATAAAGTTTGCAAGTCCAATGGGCCTCTCTTTCCATTGATGGCCGACTAGGCCATCTTTCGATACATATGCAGCTAGAGACAAGAGCTCCGGGGTTCTGGTTAGTACATCATGTTGTTCCAACAATAGGGTTGCAGATCCCTTTAGCTCCTTGGGTACTTTCTCTAGCTTCTCCATTGGGAGCCCTGTGATACATCCAATAGCTGACTGTGAACATCCACTCCTGTGTTTGCTAGGCCCCGGCATCGTCTCACAAGAGACAGCTATATTTGGGTCCTTTCAGCAAAATCTTGCTAGTGTATGCAATGGTGTCAGCGTTTAGAAGCTGATTATGGGATGGATCCCTGGATAGGATGATTGTTTTGATGTGTTCTTGGATTCGGTTAGCAAGAACTTTATTGAGGATTTTTGCATAAATATTCATAAGGGATATTGGTCTGAAGTTTTCTATCTTTGTTGGGTCTTTTTGTAGTTTAGGTATCAGAGTAATTGTGGCTTCATAGAGTGAGTTGGGTAGAGTACCTTCTTTTTCTATTTTGTGGAATAGTTTGTGAAGAATTGGGATTAGATCTTCTTTGAAGGTTTGATAGAACTCTGCACTAAACCCATCTGGTCCTGGGCTTGTTTTGGTTGGGAGACTATTAATGACTGCTTCTATTTCTTTGGGGGATATAGGGCTGTTTAGATCATTAACCTGATCTTGATTCAACTTTGGTACCTGGTATCTGTCTAGGAACTTCTCCATTTCATCCAGGTTCTCCAGTTTTGTTGAGTATAGCCTTTGGTAGAAGGATCTGATGGTGTTTTGGATGTCTTCAGGATCTGTTGTTATGTCTCCTTTTTCATTTCTGATTTTGTTAATTAGGATGCTTTCCCTGTGCCCTCTAGTGAGTCTGGCTAAGGGTTTATCTATCTTGTTGATTTTCTCAAAGAACCAGCTCCTTGATTGGTTGATTCTTTGAATAGTTCTTCTTGTTTCCACTTGGTTGATTTCGCCCCTGAGTTTGATTATTTCCTGCCGTCTACTCCTCTTGGGTGAATTTGCTTCCTTTTGTTCTAGTGCTTTTAGGTATATTGTCAAGCTGCTAATGTGTGCTCTCTCTATTTTCCTTTTGGAGGCACTCAGAGCTATGAGTTTTCCTCTTAGAAATGCTTTCATTGCGTCCCATATGTTTGGGTATGTTGTGGCTTCATTTTCATTGAACTCTAAAAAGTCCTTAATTTCTTTCTTTATTCCTTCCTTGACCAAGGTATCATTGAGAAGAGTGTTGTTCAGTTTCCACGTGAAGGTTGGCTTTCTATTATTTATTTTGTTATTGAAGATCAGCTTTAGTCCATGGTGATCTGATAGGATGCATGGGACAATTTCAATATTTTAGTATCTGTTGAGGCCTGTTTTGTGACCAATTATGTGGTCAATTTTGGAGAAGGTACCATGAGGTGCTGAGAAGAAGGTATATCCTTTTGTTTTAGGATAGAATGTTCTGTAGATATCTGCCAGATCCATTTGATTTTTAATTTCTGTTAGTTTCACTGTGTCCCTGTTTAGTTTCTGTTTCCATGATCTGTCCATTGGTGAAAGTGGTGTGTTGAAATCTCCCACTATTATTGTATGAGGTGCAATGTGTGCTTTGAGATTTACTAAAGTTTCTTGTTTTTTTTTTTTTTTTTGTTTTTTTTGTTTTTTTTGTTTTTTCGAGACAGGGTTTCTCTGTGTAGCCCTGGCTGTCCTGGAACTCACTTTGTAGACCAGGCTGGCCTCGAACTCAGAAATCCGCCTGCCACTGCCTCCCGAGTGCTGGGATTAAAGGCGTGGGCCACCACGCCCGGCCTAAAGTTTCTTTAATGAATGTGGCTGCCTTTGTATTTGGAGCATAGATATTCAGGATTGATAGTTCCTTTTGGAGGATTTTACCTTTGATGAGTATAAAGTGTCCCTCCCTGTCGTTTTTAATGACTTTGGGTTGGAAGTCAATCTTATCAGATATTAGAATGGCTACTCCAGCTTGTTTCTTCATACCATTTGCTTGGAAAATTGTTTTCCAGCCTTTCATTCTGAGGTAGTGTCTATCTTTTTCTCTGAAATGAGTTTCCTGTAAGCAGCAAAATGTTGGGTCTTGTTTGTGTAGCCAGTTTGTTAGTCTATGTCTTTTTATCGGGGAGTTGAGTCCATTGATATTAAGAGATATTAAGGAAAAGTAATTGTTGTTTCCTGTTATTTTTTTTTTTTGTTAAAGTTGGCATTCTGTTCTTGTGGCTGTCCTCTTTTAGGTTTGTTGAGGGATTACCTTCTTGTTGTTTCTAGGGTGTGGTTCCTGTCCTTGTATTGGTTTTTTTCTGTTATTATCCTTTGAAGGGCTGGATTCGTGGAGAGATAATGTGTGAATTTGGTTTTGTCGTGGAATACTTTGGTTTCTCCATCTATGTTAATTGAGAGTTTGGCTGGGTATAGTAGCCTGGGCTGAAATTTGTGTTCTCTTAGTGTCTGTATAACATCCGTCCAGGAACTTCTGGCTTTCATAGTCTCTGGTGAAAAATCTGGTGTAATTCTGATAGGCTTGCCTTTATATGTTACTTGGCCTTTTTCTCTTACTGCTTTTAGTATTCTATCTTTATTTAGAGCATTTGTTGTTCTGATTATTATGTGTCGGGAGGTATTTCTTTTCTGGTCCAGCCTATTTGGAGTTCTGTAGGCTTCTTGTATGTTCATGGGCATCTCTTTCTTTAGATTTGGGAAGTTTTCTTCTATAATTTTGTTGAAGATGTTTGCTGGTCCTTTGAGTTGAAAATCTTCATTCTCATCCACTCCTATTATCCGTAGGTTTGGTCTTCTCATTGTGTCCTGTATTTCTTGGATGTTTTCAGTTAGGATCTTTTTGCATTTTACATTTTCCTTGATTGTTGTGCCGATGTTCTCTATGGAATCTTCTGCACCTGAGATTCTCTCTTCCATCTCTTGTATTCTGTTGCTGATGCTGGTATCTATGGTTCCAGATTTCTTTCCTAGGGTTTCTATCTCCAGTGTTGCCTCATTTTGGGTTTTCTTTATTGTGTCTACTTCCCTTTTTAGGTCTAGTATGGTTTTGTTCATTTCCATCATCTGTTTTCCTGTTTTTCATTAAGGACTTCTACCTGTTTGATTATGTTATCCTGTTTTTCTTTAAGGATTTGTAACTCTTTAGCAATGTTCTCCTGCAATTCTTTAAGGGATTTTTGTGCTTCCTCTTTACTGTCTTCTACCTGTTTACCAGTGTTCCTTTGTATTTCTTTAAGTGTGTTATTAAAGTCCTTCTTGAAGTCCTCTACCATCATCAGGAGATATGCTTTTAGATCCGTGTCTAGCTTTTCCGGTGTGTTGGGGTGCCCTGGACTGGGCGAAGTGGGAGTGCTGGGTTCTGATGATGGTGAGTGGTCTTGGTTTCTGTTAGTAAGATTATTACGTTTACCTTTCGTCATCTGGTAATCTCTGGGGTTAGTTGTTGTCGTTGTCACTGTTTAAAGATTGGAGCAGAAGCTGTGTTCCACTCACCAGCAGTCTCAAAATCCTGTGGCGGGTGTCGTGGGTAGCTGGCGGGTGTCAGCTGACCCTGCGCCCTAGCTACCCCGGCGCTTTTCTGACCGGAAGAGCTACATTCTTTTTAATAGCTGAGTAGTACTCCATTGTGTAAATGTATCACGTTTTCTGTATCCATTTCTCTGTTGAGGGGCATCTGGGTTATTTCCAGCTTCTGGCTATTACAAATAAGGTTGCTATGAACACAGTGGAGCATGTGTCCTCCTTACCAGTTGGCACATCTGGATATATGCCCAGAAGTGGTATTGCGGGATCCTCTGGTAGTACTATGTTCAATTTTCCAAGGAACCATGAGACTGATTTCCAGAGTGGTTGTAAAAGCTTGCAATCCCACCAAAAATGGAGGAGTGTTCCCCTTTCTACATATCCTCACCAGCATCTGCTGTCAGCTGAATTTTTGATCTTAGCCATTCTGACTGGTGTGGTGGAATCTCAGGGTTGTTTTGATTTGCATTTCCCTGATGATTAAGGATGTTGAACATTTTTTCAGGTGCTTCTCAGCCATTCAGTATTCCTCAGGTGAGAATTTTTTATTTAGATCTGAGCTCCATTTTTTAATGGGGTTATTTGACTTTCCAGAGTCCAGCTTCTTGAGTTATTTATATATATTGGATATTAGTCCCCTATCTGATTTAAGATAGGTAAAGGTCCTTTCCCAATCTGTTGGTGACCTTTTTGTCTTATTGATAATATCTTTTTCCTTACAGAAGCTTTGCAGTTTTATGAGGTCCCATTTGTCGATTCTCCATCTTACAGTACAAGCCATTGCTGTTCTATTGAGGAATTTTTCCCGTGTGCCCATATTTTCGAGGCTTTTCCCCACTTTCTCCTCTATAACTTTCAGTGTCTCTGGTTTTATGTGAAGCTCCTTGGTCCACTTAGATTTGACTTTAGTACAAGGTCATTCTTCCACATGACAACCACCTACTCTGCCAGCACCATTTGTTGAAAATGCTGTCTTTTTTCCAGTGGATGTTTTTAGTTCCCTTGTCAAAGATCAAATGACCATAGGAGTGTGGATTCATTTCTGCATCTTCAATTCTATTCCATTGGTCTACCTGTCTGTCGCTATACCAGTACCATGCAGTTTTTATCACAATTGCTCTCTAGTACAGCTTTAGGTCGGCATGGTGATTCCACCATAGGTTCTTTTATCATTGAGAAGTGTTTTTGCTATCCTAGGTTTCTTTTTTTGTTATCCCAGATGAATTTGAAAATTGCCCAATCTAATTCGTTGAAGAATTGAGTTGGAATTTTGATGGGGATTGCATTGAATCTGTAGATTGCTTTTGGTAAGATAGCCATTTTTACTATATTGATCATGCCAATCCATGAGCATGGGAGATCCTTCCATGTTCTGAGATCTTCTTTAATTTCTTTCTTCAGAGACTTGAAGTTCTTATCATGCAGATCTTTCACTTCCTTAGTTAGAGTCACTCCAAGGTATTTTATATTATTTGTGACTATTGTGAAGGGTGTTGTTTCCCTAATTTCTTTCTCACCCTGTTTATACTTTGTGTAGAGAAAGTCTATTGACTTGTTTGAGTTAATTTTATATCTAGCTACATCACTGAAGGTGTTCATCAGGTTTAGGAGTTCTTTTGTGGAATTTTTAGGGTCACTTATATATACACTACCATATCATCTGCAAAAAGTCATATTTTGACTTCTTCTTTTCCAATTTGTATCCCCTTGATCTCCTTTTGTTATTAAATTGCTCTGGCTAGGACTTCAAGTACAATGTTGAATAGGTAGGGAGAAAGTGTGCAGCCTTGTCTAGTCCCTCATTTCAGTGGGATTGCTTCCAGCTTCTCACCATTTCCTTTATGTTTGCTACTGGTTTGCTGTAGATTACTTTTTATCATGTTTAGGTATGGGCATTGAATTATCTTTCCAAGACTTTTATCATGAATGGGTGTTGCGTTTTGTCAAGTGCTTTCTCAGCATCTAATGAGATTATCGTGTATTTTTTGACTTTGAGTTTGTTTATATAGTGCATTACGTTGATGCATTTCCATATATTAAACCATCCTTGCATCCCTGGAATGAAACCTACTTGGTCAGAATGGATGATTGTTTTGATGTGTTCTGGGATTTGGTTAGCGAGAATTTTATTGCGTATTTGTGCATCGATATTCGTAAGGGAAATTCGTCTGAAGTTCTCTATCTTTGTTGGGTTTTTCTGTGGTTTAGGTATCAGAGTAATTGTGGCTTCATAGAATGAATTGGGTAGAGTACCTTCTGCTTCTATTTTGTGGAATTGCCGCAGACCCTCTGGGTCCCGTGCCTGTGTAGGAAAGAGTTCTCTCGAGCAGATGGGCAAAGAGTCGGATGGGACAGACAGAGACACACACAAGAGAGGTGTCGAATCTGAATGTAATCTCTTGGTAAAACAGGAGACTATTATATTACAGCGAATATCATAAATTGTAAAACATAACAGATACGGTACATTGAAGTTTCCCAGGTGCAAGAGGAGTGACTACAAAAGAATTTGCAGGAACCAGATAAATGTTTAGGTTATAGATAAGTGTCCCTCCAGATGCAAGAGGAGTGACTTTAAAAAGACTATGTTTACTTAGAGATAAGCGCCTACTTCAGCCCTAGCCTGGCAAGAGTTTTACACTTTGTTAATTGCTCCATGGGGTTTAAATCTTTACAGGCTTCATGAGTAATGTAGTGTCACTGACCCCGAAATTCTGTGGGCCTTGTTAAATTATATCTAATTTGGAGAATTTCCATTATCAGGATAGTATATCAAATTGCTCTGGTGTGGAATGTAGTTTGTAGTAAATATTTCTATCTCAGTGAGACTTTTAGTCTCTTTTTTGCAGATAATTGAGCTAATGGCTAGTGTTTTATTGTTTTATGGTAGAGCTAAATTAGTTACTGAATAGGTTAAGCTCCTTGCTGTTATCTGGGATCTTAGAACACTGGGAAAGGCTTTAGCTATCTTAGAATTCAATCTTAAAAGGCATTTACTATAAGGTAATGCTTAATAGAGTGCACGTGAATCTATGCATTAAACTAATGCGGTGGGAATTTGATAATTTTGGGTTCAGGAGAGAATGCCAACCTCTGGGAGAAGAATTACCATGGAACTCTGATCCTCAAGAACAGCTTCCAGGCTTTACGCCTGCCAAACTGATCCAAGCTGGAGGGTCAGACTTTCATCAGACCTCCAGGAAAAAGTTCTAGGAATTCATTTCTCATGAGCAGCTTTTTTGGCATTACTGCCTCAAGCTGGCTCCACCGGAGTACCTTGGCATGGAATAGTTTGTGCAAAACTGGAATTAGATCTTCTTTGAATGTCTGATAGAACTCTGCACTAAACACATCTGGTCCTGGCATTTTTTTGGTGGGGAGACTATTAGTGACTGCTTCTATTTCTTTAGGGGATATAGGACTGTTTAGATCATTAATTTGGTCCTTATTTAACTATGGTACCTGGTATCTGTCTAGAAATTTGTCCATGTCATGCAGGTTTTCCAGTTTTGTTGAGTATAGCCTTTTGTACAAGGATCTGATGGTGTTTTTGGATTTCTTCAGGATTTGTTGTTATGTCTCCCTTTTCATTTCTGATTTTGTTAATTAGGATGCTGTCTCTGTGCCCTCTATTGATTCTGGCTAAGAGTCTGTCTATCTTGTTGATTTTCTCAAAGAACCAGCTCCTTGTTTGGTTGATTCTTTGAATAGTTCTTCTTGTTTCCACTTGGTTGATTTCAGCCCTTAGTTTGATCATTTACTGCTGTCTACTCCTCTTTTGTGAATTTGCTTCCTTTTGTTCTAGAGCTTTTAGGTGTGTTGTGCTAATGTGTGGTCTCTCTAGTGTCTTTCTGGAAGCACTCAGAGCTATGAGTTTCCCTCTTAGAAATCCTTTCATTGTATCCCATAAGTTTGGGTATGTTGTCGCTTCATTTTCATTAAACTCTAAAAAGTCTTTAATTTCTTTCTTTATTCCTTCCTTGACCAAGGTATCATTGAGTAGAGTATTGTTCTGTTTCCATGTGAATGTTGGCTTTCTATTATTTATGTTGTTATTGAAGATCAGCCTTAGTCCATGGTGACCTGATAGGATGCATGGAATAATTTCAATATTTTTGTATCTGTTGAGGCCCATTTTGTGACCAATTATATGGTCAGTTTTGGAGAAGGTACCATGAGGTGCTGAGAAGTAGTTATATTCTTTTGTTTTAGGATAAATTGTTTTGTAGATATCTGTCAGTTCCATTTATTTCATAACTTGTGTTAGTTTCACTGTGTCCCTGTTTAGTTTCTGTTTCCAAGATCTGTCCATTGATGAAAGTGGTGTGTTGAAGTCTCCCACATTATTTTGTGATTTGCAATGTGTGCTTTGAGCTTTAGAAAAGTTTCTTCAATGAATGTGGCTGCCCTTGCATTTGCAGCATAGATATTCAGAATTGAGATTTCCTCTTGGAAGATTTTACCTTTGATGAGTATGAAGTTCCCCTCCTTGTCTTTTTGACAACTTTGGTTTGGAAGTAGATTTTATTCCATATTAGAATGGCTACTCTAGCTTGTTTCTTCATACCATTTGCTTGGAAATTTGTTTTCCAGCCTTTCATTCTGAGGTAGTGTCTGTCTTTTTCCCTGAGATGGGTTTCTTGTTAGCAGCAAAATGTTGGTTCCTGTTTGTTTAGCCAGTCTCTTAATCTATTTCTTTCTATCAGGTTATTCAGGCCATTGATATTAAGAGATATTAAGGAAAAATAATTGTTGTTTCCTATTATTTTTGTTGTTAGAGTTGGCATTCTGTTCTTGTGGCTGTCTTCTTTTAGGTTTGTTGAACGATTACTTTCTTGCTTTTTCTAGGGCATAGTTTCTGTCCTTGTATTATTTTTTTTTCTGTTATTATCCTTTGAAGGCCTGGATATGTGGAAAGATAGTGTGTGAATTTTGTTTTATTGTGGAATACTTTGTTTAATCCATCTATGGCAATTGAGAGTTTTGCTGGGTATAGTAGCCTGGGCTGGCATTTGTGTTCTCTTAGTGTCTGTATAACATCTGCCCAGGATCTTCTGGCTTTCATAATCTCTGGTGAGAAGTCTGGTGTATTTCTAATAGGCCTGCCGTTCTATGTTACTTGACTTTTTCCCCTTAGTGCTTTTAATATTCTATCTTTATTTAGTGCATTTGTTGTTCTGATTATTATGTGTCGGGAGGAATTTCTTTTCTGGTCCAGTCTATTTGGAGTTCTGTAAGCTTCTTGTATGTTCATGGGCATCTCTTTCTTCAGGTTTGGGAAGTTTTCTTCTATATGTTTGTTGACAATATTTGCTGGCCCTTTGAGCTGAAAAATCTTCATTCTCATCTACTCCTATTACCTGTAGGTTTGTTCTTCTCATTGTGTCCTAGATTTCCTGGATGTATTGAGTTAGGATCTTTTTGCATTTTCCATTTTCTTTGATTGTTGTGCAGATGTTCTCTATGGAATCTTCTGCACCTGAGATTCTCTCTTCCATCTCTTGTATTCTGTTTCTGATGCTCGCATCTATGTTTCCAGCTATCTTTCCTAGGTTTTTTATCTCCAGCATTGTCTCATTTTGTGTTTTCTCTGTTCTGATGATGGTGAGTGGTCTTTGTTTCTTTCAGTAAGATTCTCATGTTTGCATTTTGCCATCTGGAAATCTCTGGAGTTAGTTGTAATAGTTGTCTCCTGTTGGAGCTTGATCCTCCTGTGATTCTGTTAGCCTCTGTCAGCAGACCAGGGAGTCTAGCTCTCTCCTGAGTTTCACTGGTCAGAGTACTCTCTGCAGGCAATCTCTTCTTTTGCAGGAAAGGTGCACAGATATCTGGCATTTAGACTTGCCTCCTGGCTGAAGATGAAGGCCTGAAACAGGGCTTGTCACAGAAGATGTGTTGCCTCTCCAGTCTGCATGCTCACCTTCACAGACATGCAGATTAATAGTATTATAATTAATATTGGTTTTCTAAAAGAAAGATCATTTCTCCTAGGCTAGCTCTACTCCACCTGCATCTATACCCAAGCCTTAGGATTTCTGCTGTTTTTCAGTGTGATTGGTCACAGAGTTGATAAATTTGTTTGTAGCCTGAGAGTAAAATTGGCAGGTGGTAGCGTTTGGTCTGAGATGACAGAGGCTGAGATAATGCCTGCATCCAGGTTAAGAGATATTTCTGGACATTGACTATGCTTTAGAACTGTTTCTTGCTGATGGTGTGCTTGCTAGGCTCAGGTTTGAGACTTTAGTAAGGATGTCCAGTAGTCAGAAGGCTTTTATAACTCTTTTATGCAAAGGTCTTCTCTGAGATTCAATGAAATAGCTCTCTTAGATTATCTTATCTTGTATACATACATTTATTTTGGAAGGATTGGATGCATTTAGGGTGAACCAGGGGTAAACATGAACTTTGAAGATTGGGAAGGAGTTTTGAGGGTAGATGAAAATAATTGGCTAGAGTTTAAAGTTCTGTGAATGATTCATTTGTATGGAGAGCCATTCCAGGAATCTCTGGTACTTGCTGGGTGAGTTCTTATCAGGAGGGGGGGGAATTTTGTAAGTCTGCCAATGATTGCCCAACCTACCCTAGGTAGAGGATGTGGGGAGTCAAAATCTCCAAATATGGTCAAAGAAGGGGAAGTCCCTCTGATTAAAGAAATTTTCCATTTTGTTCCAAGGTCAGATGAACTGTCAGGTCATGGTAGACTTCCACCTTAATTAGGAAGGTTTCTCGACATTTTATCCAGTGGGAAGGTGCAGAAGCTTGTACATATATTACAATGGTAGCTTCTAATGAACCTACTAAACAACTGAGCCTAACTTGATTTTCTTGTGTAGAATTCTAGATGGTCTTCACCATAGAGGTAAAGTTAAGAGCTTATGATTCAGAATATGTGCTTAATGTTGTGTCTAGTTAATGTGTGCTATGATTTTTCCTCTTTACTTATGTTCAACACACTGCTTTATTGATTGTACTCATAATTACATATAATTGGTTAATGTGTATTCTCATTACCACTGTATCCTCCCTGTTCTGTTTATGCTTCACAATTCTCTTAGTTTTATTTATCTTCTCTTTCTGTTCCTCTGATAAATATAAATAATCTACTTCTCCCTGGCTTATACAGGGCTCAAGAAGAGCAAATTTTCATTGAAGATTTATCCCTTTGCCATCTCATCCCTGTGGATTTCTTTCCCTGGTTCATCTTCTCTGACATAGATTGTTAGTCTGTTATCCTGATTCAATCTCACTGTGTTTCCCAGTGAACAAATTCTGATCCTCCTGCCTCTGCTTCCCATATGCTGAGACTACAGCTGTATACCAGTGCATCTGTCTGCATACATTATTTAGTATTTGAATGATCATTTTCATAGATTGATTATTCGTCTTTTCCTAGGTATTAGGACAATGGCTGTCTGACATGTTCTGCTGTTACTTTGGAAGTCTCAGCTCTACTCTAGTCTCAGTCTGTATAAGACCAAGATGCACATCTGCTCCACATGTGAGTGTGGAGCATGAGGCTAGGTCCAGTCCATGTATAATCTTTGGTTTGTATTTCAGTCTCTGGGATACTCCAAGGGATAGTTAGTTGACCCTGTTGGGCTTCCTATGGAGCCCTTACCTCCTCAGGGTCTCTCAATTCTTCTCCCAACTCTTCCACAAGAAGTTCTAAACTCGGTTGAATGTTTGGTGGTGGGTCTCTCCATCCGTTTCAGTCAGTTGCTGGGTGGAGACTCTCAGAGAACAGTTTTCCTAAGCTCCTGTTTGCAATCATAGCAGAATATCCTTAATAATGCTAGAGATTAGTTCATGCCTATGGGGTGGGTCTCAAGTTGGGCCAGTCATTTCTGGGACATTCCCTCAGTCTCTTCTTCATCTTTCTCCCTGCACTACTTGGAGGCAGGACAGTTTGGGTTGAAGGTTTTGTGGGTGGTTTGATGTCTTTATTGCTCCATGTGAGTCCTGCCTGTTTATATGAGGTACTCATTTTTTGATTTCTATCTTAATTTTAAATTAATTTTTCACAGAAAGGAATTTTTAGTATCAATTTATCATCCTGCAGAGATTATAAAATGTTAAATACAAGGAAGTCACTTAATCACATTGTTTCAGTCAAGATTCATTAGCTCTAAGAGAGGATGGGGGAGGAAATCAACCAAAATAGCAGTATCAACCCCTCCTCTGTGACTTTACTCCCTCTATACCTGTGATGGTTTGTATATCCTTGGACCAGGGAGTGGCACCATCTGAAGGTGTGGCCTTGTTGGAATAGGTGTGACCTGGTTGGAATGGGTGTGTCACTGTGGGTGTGGGTATAAGATCCTCACCCTAGTTGCCTGGAAGTCAGTCTTCCACTAGCAGCCTTTGGATGAAGACATAGAACTCTCAGCTCCTCCTGCGCCATGCCTGCCTGGATACTGCCATGCTCCCACCTTGATGATAATGGACTGAACCTCTGAACCTGTAAGCCAGCCCCAATTAAATGTTTTTTTTTTTTTTTTTATAAGACTTGCCTTGGTCATAGTGTCTGTTCACAGCAGTAAAACCCTAACTAATACAGAAGCTGGTACTGGGAGTGGGGTATTGCTGTGATAGGCCTGACCATGCTTTTATTTGAAAGAATGTGGATTTTGGGATTTTGGATTTGGAAAGCAGTGGAATGCTTTAAATGGGGCTTAATGGGTCATCCTAGTAGGAATATGGAAGATTTTGTTGCTGGGAGTAATTTGAACTGTGTTGACCTGGCCCAAGAGATTTCAAAGGAGAAGAATTTCAGAATGCGGCATAAAGACTGGTTTTGTGGTATTTTGGTGAAGAATGTGGCTACTTTTTGCCCTTGTCTGAAAAGTTTGCCTGAGGCTAAGGTGAAGAGACTTGGATTAATTGCATTGACAAAAGAAGTTTCAAAAAAGCCCAGCAGAGACTTTGTTCTCTGGTTAAGTCTTATGAAGAGAAGTTTGAACAAGCATAGCAAGCTTAGAAAGGAAAAATATAAAATATATGGTTTGAGTATTAAAGGAGTACCAGGAAGTGAAATGGAGCAAAATCTTGTGTTCTAGGAGATAAAGATTAAGGGAGTGGGACCTTGGGGCAAGATCCTACCCAGCTAAATTAGATCCAGGCATGGTGGTACACACCTTAATCCCATGAGACAAGCATGCTGATCTCTACATTCAGGGTCAATCTACAGATCAAGAACCAGGAGAGCCAAGCTTAGGTAATGAAGGATTTAGAAAACATAAAGCTAGTGATAATGTAATAATACAAGGGGATCATGTTCTAGTTCCTGTAAGCAGCAGAACTCGGCAGCTTCAGCCATTGTGCCTCTGGCTCTAGAGTTAAGAATGGAAGGAACTACTGGGAAAATTGATGCTGGTTAGCTGGAGCTAAGGAATTAGCGGTGATTAAGAAGAGACCAGCATCGTTGAGGTGAAATCTTCTGGAAATTGTTTTCTGGGAGCACAAAGAAGCTGTGTTCCAGAGATAAGGTTGTAGCTCATGCTGCGGCTGGACTTGGTAATGTGTAAGAAGAGTCACTCAGGTGGTACTGCTTGTGAAGGAAGGAAGGGATCATGGAGAGAAGCTGAGGCTTAGCACTGTGAGAGGCCAGGGAAGCCCATTGGAGAAGGTGAAGCCTCAGCTGTAGTTGATGGCCCAGGATTGAAGGGGTCATGCAAAGGATTTGAGGCTTGGCACCCTGAAGAGAGCCTATGAGAGGCTATTGGTGAAGCCTAGTTGGAGTGGAACACCCCAGTGTATTGGAGATGTCAGTACCATGGGTTGATCACCAAGAACAGCAGCTGTAATGGAGTGGATCAACCTGAGCATAGAGTGCTACAGAGGACAGAGCTGGAAAAGTGATGCCAGTCCTTAGGAGGAGTCCAAAAGATCAAGTGGAATCCCAGACACTGAAACAAGAAGCTGTAACATTGAACTTGCCTTGGAGATTCAAAGATGTTAAAGATGCCAGAGCCATGGGACACATGCTGAGGAAAGCTGCTAACAGGGAGTGGAACCAGCCCAGGAGGAAGCAGTTTGTTGAAGTCAAAAAAGATGAAAAAGGAGTGGATATCTGAAGACCACTTTGACATCAGCCATGGAGATGCAGAGTTTGGAGTTTGCCCAGCTGGTTTCCTGCCTTGCTTTGGGGATTACAGTTAATTAAGTTGAATAAATCTCAGAAGAGACCTTGAACTTTGGACTTTTAACATTGTTGCAACTGCTATAGACTATGAGGACTTTGAAAGTTGCACTAAATGCATTTTGCATTATGCTATGTTTAAGTATGGTCTCCATAGACTCATGTTTTTGAACAAGTCTATGGGTACCAGGGAGTGGAATGTGATGGTTTGTATATCCTTGGACCAGGGAGTGGCACCATCTGAAGGTGTGGCCTTGTTGGAATAGGTGTGACCTGGTTGGAATGGGTGTGTCACTGTGGGTGTGGGTATAAGATCCTCACCCTAGTTGCCTGGAAGTCAGTCTTCCACTAGCAGCCTTTGGATGAAGACATAGAACTCTCAGCTCCTCCTGCGCCATGCCTGCCTGGATACTGCCATGCTCCCACCTTGATGATAATGGACTGAACCTCTGAACCTGTAAGCCAGCCCCAATTAAATGTTGTTTTTTTTTTATAAGACTTGCCTTGGTCATAGTGTCTGTTCACAGCAGTAAAACCCTAACTAATACAATACCTTTCTCTTAAAACACGGGCACAGAAGATCTCTGAGTGCCACATATTTATTTCTTCTTTTTATTTGTCATTGCTGCAAAAATTTTCATAGGGAAGCATAATTTAAAGTCATCTCTTAGTGATTCTGAAACTATATATTACTTGAGGACTAAAAATCAACAATGTGCAATAGATAAGAAGTTGATTTGTGATCAATTTCTATCTTTGTTAGATTTATTTATTTTTGTGTGAAGGTATACACAGTATGGGCACATGTCACAGCACATGTGTATAAGAGTGAACTTGAAAGAGTCACTTCTCTCATTCTACTCTTTAGTATCTGTGGTCTGATCTCAGATTGTCAGATTTGCTGTGAATGGTTTATACCCATTGAGCCATGCCATTGGTCCAAGACAATTGTTGTGAGTTTAGAGAAAATGAGAAACTTCTAGTGATATACTTACTAATTTTTCATATTCTCCATATTTTAGTCAATAAACTTTAACTTGAAAAAATAATGGTCTAAATCAGTATAACTTTCAAATGTAAATCACTGTGCATTATTTTTATTTGTTTTACAGTGATTCAGCAGCAAGGAATTCAGTACGTAACATAAAAAAGTGTGTATATATAAGTTCTTTTTCTACACAAGAGGAAGACTGTGCTAGAACTCATGGTTGTATTTGTGAAAAGAGATTGAATAGATTCCCTATTCCAGGGAGCTGTGCCAAGGGAAGGTAAAAATGGAATGTTTTCATCTTTGTTTGTTTCCTGTGAAGATTTATGACTACCTAACAGCTGAATCATTCATTCACAGAGCTCAATCTGCTCTGCAGAGGGATGAAGATGAAAGTGAAGAAATGTTTTCACAACAGACTTAACAGAGCAGAAGCCATCTTCCTTCCTGGTAAACAGAGAAGCTAGTGTCTGAAGAATGGACACTCTTTGCTCTAAGCTTTGAAGAATCACTCTGTTTCCTGAATTACACACAGAACAAAATACAATACTCAGACAATCACTCACATTCTTAATTGTAAGGAGCCGCCTTCACATTCGCCATTATAAGATGGCGCTGATGGCACTGACACCCGTGTTCTAAGTAGTAAACAAGCAAGCTGCGCATGTGCCGGGGTAGCTTTCCACGCCATGTGCTCTGCCTTTCCCGTGACGACAACTCCGGCTGATGGGCTGCAGCCAATCAGGGAGTGACACATCCGAGGTGGAGGACAGTCCTCCATAAAAGGGAGGGGGCTCCGCCATCTCTCTCTCTCTCTCTGGCTCTCTTCTCCACTGGCTCCTGATGGGGTAAGCAATAAAGCTTGTGCTGCAGAAGATTCCAGTTGCCCTGAGTGTGTTCTTACCAGGGGGACTCAAAAGCGCGTGCAATAAATGGTGCCGGAACCCGGGAGCTACTGCATCACGGGGAAGGAGCGGTTAATGAAGTGTTCCCGCAAAACAGACTGTTGAGAAGGATCCGGCATGGGTTCAGAACTCTTCAGCTGGGGAACGGAGCAGAACCAGAACTGTGGGGATGGGACGCGCGTTACAGCTTTACAAGGTATGTCTGGTCTTGGACTTTCTCTAGTGTTAAAAGCCCTTTTATTTCTTTTCACATGTCAACAAGCAGTTAAGATGGGGTGGAGAATTCTGGACAAAATTCAAGACAGTCTATCAGAAGTAAAGCAGGGAGAGAGAGCAGGAAAAAAGAGAAAGCATGGCGCGCCAAATAAGTATACAGGCCTTTCCACGGGTCTTGAACCTGAGGAAAAGTTAATGTCAGGGAAGAATACCTGGGGAGAGATTAGAAGGAAAGAGGAGAAAAAACAAAGGAAAAAAGAAAAGTTAATGTCAGGGAAGAATACCTGGGGAGAGATTAGAAGGAAAGAGGAGAAAAGAGACGAGTTTAAAGAGCCAGTTCTTAGTAGCTGTGAATCAGATGAAAAAATTAGCCCTTCTGAGAAAACAGACTTGGAGGAGGGAGCAGCTCGTTATGAGAGAGAAATGCGAGCTTATAGGTCAAGAAAAAAGCCAAAAGCGGCTGACAAAGGCCAGCTTGCGGCTCGGTCTCCAGGCAGTCGGCTTCAAGGTCATAGTGCACCTCCGCCCTATGCGGAGCCCCCGCCCTGCGTAGTACATCAGCCCTGCGCAGAGAGGCAGTGCACAGACTGGTTCATTTCAAGAGAGGAACAAAGGAAGATGCAACAGGCATTTCCGGTCTTTGAAGGAGCCGAGGGTAGGCGTGTTCATGCTCCAGTAGAGTACAGGCTTGCCGGCATGGCACTAACTCCTGCCGACTGGCAAATGATTGCAAAAGCCGCTCTTCCCAATATGGGCAAATATACGGAATGGAGAGTTCTATGGCAAGAGGCTGCACAAACGCAGGCCCAAGCAAACGCTGCTGCTTTGACTCCAGAGCAGAGAGATTGGACTTTTGACAGGTTCAAACCTTGGCAGCCACATCCAATGATTGGGCAGTTTTAGTTACCTCCTTTTCAGGAAAAATAGATAACCATTATCCAAAACATCCAATTTTACAGTTCGCCCAAAATCAATCTGTTGTGTTTCCACAAATAACAGTAAGAAACCCACTTAAAAATGGGGTTGTGGTATATACTGATGGATCAAAAACTGGCATAGGTGCCTATGTGGCTAATGGTAAAGTAGTATCCAAACAATATAATGAAAATTCACCTCAAGTGGTAGAGTGTTTAGTGGTTTTAAAAGTTTTAAAAACCTTTTTAGAACCCATCAATTTTTTAGAAGTGGCTGGAGTGATTAAGCCTTCCAGTAAAGTTGCCAATATTTTTCAGTAGATACAATTAGTTTTGTTTGCCTCTCCTTTAACTGGAGAAAAGGCCTCACATGTGATTCAACATTGCCTTGAGGCATGGAGTGCTTGGGGAAAACCCAAACTCCTTAAGACTGATAATGGACCAGCTTATACATCTCAAAAATTCCAACAGTTCTGCCATCAGATGGACGTAACCCACCTGACTGGACTTCCATACAACCCCCAAGGACAGGGTATTATTGAGCGGGCGCACCGCACCCTCAAATCCTATCTAATAAAACAGAAAGGGGGAGTCGAGGAGGCTCTACCCCGAGTACCAAGAGTGTCTGTGTCTACAGCACTTTTTACACTCAATTTTTTAAATCTTGATTCTCATGGCCATACCGCGGCTGAACGACATTGTTCAGAGCCAGATAGGCCCAAAGAGATGGTTAAATGGAAAGATGTTTTAAATAACAAATGGAAAGGCCCGGATCCTATTTTGATAAGATCCAGGGGAGCTGTTTGTGTTTTTCCACAGAATGAAGACAACCCATTTTGGATACCAGAAAGACTCACCCGAAAAATCCAGACTGACCAAGGGAATACTGATGTCCCTCGTCTTGGTGATGTCCAGTGCGATAACAACAAAGGGAGAGCAGCATTGGGAGATACAGAATTGGACGGCTAAATTTGAACAGACCCTTTGAAAATTGAGACTTGCCCCACGCACTTGGACCTGTCCCTGACCTAAGGACTATCTTTTCAACATTTTCCTTCTTTAAAGAATGGGTGGGGGTGGAATTATTTGGAGCTGTTCTTTGCTGTGGATTAGTGTTGCTTCTCTGATTGGTCTGTAAGCTTAAGGCCCAAACTAGGAGAGACATGGTGGTTATTTCCCAGGCGCTTGCAGCACTAGAACATGGTGCTTCCCCTGATATATGGTTATCTATGCTTAAGCAATAGGTCGCTGGCCACTCAGCTCTTGCACCCCACGAGGCTAGTCTCATTGCACGGGATAGAGTGAGTGTGCTTCAGCAGCCCGAGAGAGTTGCACGGCTAAGCACTGCAGTAGAAGGGCTCTGTGGCATTTATGAGCCTATTCTAGGGAGACATGTCATCTTTCAAGAAGGTTGAGTGTCCAAGTGTCCTTCCCCCAGGAAAAACGACACGGGAGCAGACCAAGACCCCTTTGGGTGATGAGCCTGGGAGGAGGTTTTGTGTAAAGCCCCTGTGATGGTTTGTATATCCTTGGACCAGGGAGTGGCACCATCTGAAGGTGTGGCCTTGTTGGAATAGGTGTGACCTAGTTGGAATGGGTGTGTCACTGTGGATGTGGGTATAAGATCCTCACCCTAGTTGCCTGGAAGTCAGTCTTCCACTAGCTGCCTTTAGATGAAGACATAGAACTCTCAGCTCCTCCTGTGCCATGCCTGCCTGGATACTGCAATGCTCCCACCTTGATGATAATGGACTGAACCTCTGAACCTGTAAGCCAGCCCCAATTAAATGTTGTTTTTTATAAGACTTGCCTTGGTCATGGTGTCTGTTCACAGCAGTAAAACCCTAACTAAGACAGAAGTTGGTACTGGGAGTGGGGTACTGCTGTGATAGGCCTGACCATGCTTTTATTTGACAGAATGTGGATTTTGGGACTTTGTATTTGGAAAGCAATGGAATGCTTTAAATTGGGCTTAATGGGTCATCCTAGTAGGAATATGGAAGACTTAGTTGCTGGGAGTAATTTGAACTGTGTTGACCTGGCCCAAGAGATTTCAAAGGAGAAGAATTTCAGAATGTGGCATAAAGACTGGTTTTGTGGTACTTTGGTGAAGAATGTAGCTATTTTTTGCCCTTGTCTGAAAAGTTTGCCTGAGGCTAAGGTGAAGAGACTTGGATTAATTGCATTGACAAAGGAAGTTTCAAAAAAGCCCAGCAGAGACTTTGTTCTCTGGTTAAGTCTTATGAAGAAAAGTTTGAACAAGCATAGCAAGCTTAGAAAGGAAAAATATAAAATATATGGTTTGAGTATTAAAGGGGTACCAGGAAATGAAATGGAACAAATTCCTGTGTTCTAGGAGATAACAGATTAAGGGAGTGGGACCTTGGGGCAAGATCCTACCCAGCTAAATTAAATCCAGGCATGGTGGTACACACCTTTAATCTCAGGAGACAGGCATGCTGATCTCTGCATTCAAGGTCAATCTACAGAGCAAGAACCAGGATAGCCAAGCTTAGGCAGTGAAGGATTTAGAAAACATAAAGTTAGTGATAATGTAATAGGACAAGGGGATCATGTTCTAGTTCCTGTAAGCAGCAGAACTCGGCAGCTTCAGCCATGTGGCTCTGGCTCTAGAGTTAAGAATGGAAGGAACTACTGGGAAAATTGATGCTGGTTAGCTGGAGCTAAGGAATTAGCAGTGATTAAGAAGAGACCAGCATCACTGAGGTGAAATCTTCTGGAAATTGTTTTCTGGGAGCACAAAGAAGCTGTGTTCCAGAGATAACCAAGGTTGCACCTCATGCTGGGGCTGGACTTGGTAATGTGTAAGAGTCACTCAGGTGGTACTGCTTATGAAGGAATGAAGGGATAATGGAGAGAAGCTGAGGCTTAGCACTGTGAGAGGCCAGGGAAGGCCATTGGAGAAGGTGAAGCCTCAGCTGTAGTTGATGGCCCAGGACTGAAGGGGTCATGCAAAGGATTTGAGGCTTGGCACCCTGAAGAGAGCCTATGAGAGGCTATTGGTGAAGCCTAGTTGGAGTGGAATACCCCAGTGTATTAGAGATGTCAGTACCATGGAGTGATCACCAAGAACTGCAGCGATAGTGGAGTGGATCAACCTGAGCTTAGAGTGCTACAGAGGGCAGTGCTGGAAAAGTGATGCCAGCCCTTAGGAGGAGTCCAAAAGATCAAGTGGAATCCCAGACACTGAAACAAGAAGCTGTAACACTGAATTTGCCTTGGAGACTCAAAGATGTTAAAGATGCCAGAGCCATGGGACACATGCTGAGGAAAGCTACTAACAGGGAGTGGAACCAGCCCAGGAGAAAGCAGTTTGTTGCAGTCAACAAAGATGAAAAAGGAGTGGAGATCTGAAGACTGCTTTGACATCAGCCATGGAGATGCAGAGTTTGGAGTTTGCCCAGCTGGTTTCCTGCCTTGCTTTGGAGATTACAGTTAATTAAGTTGGATGAATCTCAGAAGAGACCTTTAACTTTGGACTTTTAACATTGTTGTGACTGCTATAGACTATGAGGACTTTGAAAGTTGGACTAAATGCATTTTGCATTATGCTATGTTTAAGTGTGGCCCCCATAGACTCATGTTTTTGAACAAGTCTATGGGGACCAGGGAGTGGAATGTGATGGTTTGTATATCCTTGGACCAGGGAGTGGCACCATCTGAAGGTGTGGCCTTGTTGGAATAGGTGTGACCTAGTTGGAATGGGTGTGTCACTGTGGATGTGGGTATAAGATCCTCACCCTAGTTGCCTGGAAGTCAGTCTTCCACTAGCTGCCTTTAGATGAAGACATAGAACTCCCAGCTCCTCCTGTGCCATGCCTGCCTGGATACTGCCATGCTCCCACCTTGATGATAATGGACTGAACCTCTGAACCTGTAAGCCAGCCCCAATTAAATGTTGTTTTTTATAAGACTTGCCTTGGCCATGGTGTCTGTTCACAGCAGTAAAACCCTAACTAAGACAGCCCCTATTTTACACACTGGGGATTTGACCTCTATCTCCACTCTCATTAATATGGGTGGCCTATTGCTCTTAAATAAAAGAAAAGGGGGAGATGTAAGGAGCCGCCTTCACATTCGCCATTATAAGATGGCGCTGATGGCACTGACACCCGTGTTCTAAGTAGTAAACAAGCAAGCTGCGCATGTGCCGGGGTAGCTTTCCACGCCATGTGCTCTGCCTTTCCAGTGACGACAACTCCGGCTGATGGGCTGCAGCCAATCAGGGAGTGACACATCCGAGGCGGAGGACAGTCCTTCATAAAAGGGAGGGGGCTCCGCCATCTCTCTCTCTCTCTCTGGCTCTCTTCTCCACTGGCTCCTGATGGGGTAAGCAATAAAGCTTGTGCTGCAGAAGATTCCGGTTGCCCTGAGCGTGTTCTTACCAGGGGGACACAAAAGCGCGGGCAATACTTAATCATCACTGGGATAATCCATTTCTATAACCTATTGCTCTGAAATCACACTTAAGAACCAGGATGCAGTTGCTGTTTGTTAGTTGGTTGGTAACTTTTTTTTTTCTTTTTTTTTTTTTGGAGGTAGAAGAATTAACCTGAAAATTTTTTTATTTGCTGGAAATTATAATTTTATAACTTGATGAATAGTTGCCAAGGTATTTTAGTGAACCCATACAACCTTTCATAGTTCATGTGTTCTTATTCTCTCTCTCTCTCTCTCTCTCTCTCTCTCTCTCTCTCTCTCTCTCTCTCTCTCTCTCCCTTTGTTTGTGTTTGTCTTTCTGTCTCTGTTTCCCTGATCAATATAATTCATTTGGTGATAAATGGAAACCCCGTAGTTGCAGTGATATTTATTGAGGCCAGCTAGATGCAATGGCTCAGAGGTATAATTTATAGGTACATGAGTTTGAAGGCAGTCTAGGCTACATAGTATGTTTGTGGCCATTGTGGGCCTTAGTGTGAGACTCTGTTATGAAATATAATTATGATGATGATGATGATAATAACATTAAACTGTCCATAAGTATTTTCTAAAAACAAGCAATTTCTTTTCTTTTCTTTTTAAAGATTTATTTATTTGCTCTGTATATAGAAGTATACTGTAGCTGTCTTCAGACACACCAGGTGAGGGCATCAGATCCCATTACAGATGGTTGTGAGCCACCAGGTGATTTCTGGGAATTGAACTCAGGACCTATGGAAGAACAATCAGTTCTCTTAAACACTGAGCCATCCCTCCAGCCTCCGATTTCTTTTATAGCATCTTATTGAATGGTAAAATGAAGAAATGTGGTATTTTTGTAATAATATGATCTAATCTATAATCCAAATTTATATTTGTGCTTTTTGATCATGTCACTGTTTATATTTAGGACTTCATGTTTAGGATTATGCCATGCACTCACTTGTAATGCCCTTTAGTTTTGAATGTCTTTGATTTTTTCTGATATTAAAAATAATTAAAATCTTGCTGGAAGAGAATGGATGTAATAAAATGTGCCCATTGTAAGTCATAAGAAAAACAAGTTTTAATAGGTATGTACATCTCTTATAGAGCCATTGAGCGCAATAAGATGACAATGTCAGCTTGATACATGCTAGAATCATCTGAATACAGAGGGCTTCCACTGATAAAATGACCCCATAACTTCTGGCTCTATACAAGCCTACAGGGCATTTTCTTAACTAGATGTTGATGTTAAAAGTACAGTCCATTATGGGTGTTACTACCCCTGGTATGATAGTGCTGAATTGAAAGCAGGCTGTGCAAGCCATTTTGAGCTTTCAGAAAGATGCACCCACCCATGACCTCTGCATTAGCTACTGCTTGCAGGTTTCTGCTGGACTTTAATGTTTGTTCTGACTCTTTTCAATAGTAGACTGCAATGTGAAAATGCATGCAAAAATGTCTCCTTTCCTCCCCAAGCTTTTTCTTGTTTTGATCATGGTATTTCATCACAACAATAGAAACCCTAGCTGAGAGAAACATTAAACCCTTACAGGGTTTTGTATCTCTCAAAATTCATTTCTGCCTTGAACTCTGGCCTCAGAATGCCTTGAACTCTGGCCTCAGGCAAGCAGATATATGCTCTCTTATACTGTAAATTAGTATGGTCTTATTCAGAGTGTTATGTACTATGCAGAGTTGTATTTTCTCCATGTACTGGACATTTAAACATACTTTACTTCTCAGAGAAGTTTGTTTTATTTTATTTTGATGTTTTACTTGAAATTAGATTTTTAAAATGTAATCTATTCTTATTATGGTTTAACCACCATTTCTCTTCCAGATCCTCTCCATTTCCTGTACCCACCCATCCACATAATTTTTTCCCTTTATATTCTAGATAAAACAGGCATCCATAAATAATAATAAAGTAAAATTAGCTAAAACAAAATTCGATAGAATACAACGAAACAAGCAGAAGAGAAAGATTCAAAGAAAAATTCCAAGACACAAAGTACTATTATTCTAGCGTATATTACAGGCATGTCACAGTTGAAGACAAGACTTAGTGAGACACATACAATTGCACACATAGAAAGTCCATAATTGAGGAGCAGCAGGCGACATCTTGGTTCTGGGACTCCACCGAACTTAGGAACTTAGTCTGCACAGGTGAGAGGGTGCACCACAGAATCGGACAGCTTCTGGGACAGGCAGGAGCCACAGAACCGCTGAGGCAGCACCCTTTTTGGGCCACAGACATCCGGCCACCCTCCCGGCCAGAGGACAGGTGTCCACCTGGCTTGGAAGCCCTCTGCCTCAGGAGCAGTAGGCGACATCTTGGTTCTGGGAATCAGCCGAACTTAGGAACTTAGTCTGCACAGGTGAGAGTGTGCACCACAGAAGCTGACAGCTTCTGTGACCTGCCAAAGCAACACAGCTTCAGGGAAAGGTCCTGTTTTGGGCCTTCTTCTTCGGCCAGGAGGAGGTCCAAACGCAAGATATCTGTGCACCATCCCTGTAAGAGGAGAGCTTGCCAGCAGAGAGTGCTCTGATCACTGAAACTCAGAAGAGCGAGCCTATCTCCCAGGTCTGCTGATAGAGGCTAACAGAATCACCAGAAGAACAATCTCTAAACAGAGACAACTATAACAACTAACTCCAGAGATTAGCAGATGGCGAAAGGTAAATGTAAGAATCTTACTAACAGGAACCAAGACCACTCACCATCATCAGAACCCAGCACTCCCACTTTGCCCAGTCCAGGGCACCCCAACACACCCGAAGAGCTAGACCTGGATTTAAAAGCATATATCATGATGATGGTAGAGGATATCAAGAAGGACTTTAATAACTCACTTAAAGAAATACAGGCGAACACTGCTAAAGAGTTACAAGTCCTTAAAGAAAAACAGGAAAACACAACCAAACAGGTAGAAGTCCTTACAGAAAAACAGGAAAACACATCCAAACAGGTGATGGAAATGAACAAAATCATACTAGACCTAAAAAGGGTAGTAGACACAATAAAGAAAACTCAAAGTGAGGCAACGCTGGAGATAGAAACCCTAGGAAAGAAATCTGGAACCATAGATGCAAGCATCAGCAACATAATACAAGAGATGGAAGAGAGAATTTCAGGTGCAGAAGATTCCATAGAGAACATCGGCACAACAATCAAAGAAAATGGAAAATGCAAAAAGATTCTAACTCAAAACATCCAGGAAATCCAGGACACAATGAGAAGACCAAACCTATGGATAATAGTAGTGGATGAGAATGAAGATTTTCAACTCAAAGGACCAGCAAATATCTTCAACAAAATTATAGAAGAAAACTTCCCAAATCTAAAGAAAGAGATGCCCATGAACATACAAGAAGCCTACAGAATTCCAAATAGACTGGACCAGAAAAGGAATTCCTCCTGACACATAATAATCAGGACAACAAATTCACTAAATAAAAATAGAATAATAAGAGCAGTAAGGGAAAAAGGTCAAGTTACATATAAAGGCAAGCCTATCAGAATTACACCAGATTTTTCACCAGAGACTATGAAAGCCAGAAGAGCTTGGACAGATGTTATACAGACAATAAGGGAACACAAATTCCAGCCAAGGCTACTATACCCAGCCAAATTCTCAATTACCATAGATGGAGAAACCAAACTATTCCACGACAAAACCAAATTCACACATTACCTTTCCACGAATCCAGCCCTTCAAAGGATAATAACAGAAAAAAAAAAAAAAAAAAAAAAAAAAAAAAAAAAAAAAAAAAAAAAAAAAAAAAACCAATACGAAGACAGGAACCCTGCCCTAGAAAAAACAAGAAAGTAATCCCTCAATAAACCTAAAAGAAGACAGCCACAGGAACAGAATGCCAACTTTAACAACAAAAATAACAGGAACCAACAATTACTTTTCCTTAACATCTCTCAATATCAATGGTGTCAACAACCCAATAAAAAGACATAGATTAACAAACTGCTTACACAAACAAGACCCAACATTTTGCTGCTTACAGGAAACTCATCTCAGAGAAAAAGATAGACACTACCTCAGAATGAAAGGCTGGAAAACAATTTTCCAAGCAAATGGTATGAAGAAACAAGTCGGTGTAGCCATTCTAATATCTGATAAGATTGACTTCCAACCCAAAGTCATCAAAAAAAACAAGGAGGGGCAATTCATTCTCATCCAAGTTAAAATCCTCCAAGAGGAACTATCAATTCTGAATATCTATGCTCCAAATACAAGGGCAGCCAGATTCATTAAAGAAACTTTAGTAAATCTCAAAGCACACATTGCCCCTCACACAATAATAGTGGGAGATTTCAACACACCACTCTCACCAATGGACAGATCATGGAAACAGAAACTAAACAGGGACACAGTGAAACTAACAGAAGTTATGAAACAAATGGATCTGACAGATATCTACAGAACATTTTATCCTAAAACAAAAGGATATACCTTCTTCTCAGCACCTCATGGTACCTTCTCCAAAATTGACCACATAATAGGTCACAAAACAGGCCTCAACAGATACAAAAATATTGAAATTGTCCCATGCTTCCTATCAGATCACAATGGACTAAAGCTGATCTTCAATAACAAAATAAATAATAGAAAGACAACATTCATGTGGAAACTGAACAACAGTCTTCTCAATGATACCTTGGTCAAGGAAGGAATAAAGAAACAAATTAAGGACTTTTTAGAGTTCAATGAAAATGAAGCCACAACATACCCAAACTTATGGGACACAATGAAAGCATTTCTAAGAGGAAAACTCATAGCTCTGAGTGCCTCCAAAAAGAAACTAGAGAGAGCACACATTAGCAGCTTGACAACTCACCTAAAAGCTCTAGAACAAAAGGAAGCAAATTCACCCAAGAGGAGTAGATGGCAGGAAATAATCAAACTCAGGGGTGAAATCAACCAGGTAGAAACAAGAAGAACTATTCAAAGAATCAACCAAATGAGGAGCTGGTTCTTTGCGAAAATCAACAAGATAGACAAACCCTTAGCCAGACTCACTAGAGGGCACAGGGAAAGCATTCTAATTAACAAAATCAGAAATGAAAAGGGAGACATAACAACAGATCCTGAAGAAATCCAAAACACCATCAGATCCTTCTACAAAAGGCTATACTCAACAAAACTGGAGAACCTGGATGAAATGGAGAAGTTTCTAGGCAGATACCAGGTACCAAAGTTGAATCAAGATCAGGTTAATGCAACAAAAGGAGATCAAGGGGATACAAATCAGAAAAGAAGGAGTCAAAATATCGCTTTTTGCAGATGATATGATAGTATGCATAAGTGACCCTAAAAATTCCACCAGAGAACTCCTAAGCCTGATAAATAGCTTCGGTGAAGTAGCTGGATATAAAATTAACTCAAGCAAGTCAATGGCCTTTCTGTACACAAAGGATAAACAAGCAGAGAAGAAATTAGGGAAACAACACCCTTCTCAATAGTCACAAACAATATAAAATACCTTGGCGTGACTCTAACTAAGGAAGTGAAAGATCTGTATGACAAGAACTTCAAGTCCCTGAAGAAAGAAATTAAAGAAGATCACAGAAGATGGAAAAGCCTCCCATGCTCATGGATTGGCAGGATCAACATTGTAAAAATGGCTATCTTGCCAAAAGCAATCTACAGATTCAATGCAATCCCCATCAAAATTCCAAATCAATTCTTCAACGAATTGGAAAGAGCAATCTTCAAATTCATCTGGAACAACAAAAAACCTAGGATAGCAAAAACTCTTCTCAAGGATAAAAGAACCTCTGGAGGAATCACCATGCCTGATCTAAAGCTGTACTACAGAGCAATTTTGATAAAAACTGCATGATACTGGTATAACGACAGACAAGTAGATCAATGGAACAGAATTGAAGACCCTGAGATCAACCCACATACCTATGGTCACTTAATCTTTGACAAGGGAGCAAAAAACATCCAGTGGAAGAAAGACAGCATTTTCAACAAATGGTGCTGGCACAATTGGCAGTTATCATGTAGAAGAAAGCGAATTGATCCATTCCTATCTCCTTGTACCAAGGTCAAATCTAAGTAGATTAAGGAACTCGACATAAAACCAGAGACACTGAAACTTATAGAGGAGAAAGTAGGGAAAAGCCTCGAAGATATGGGTACAGGGGAAAAATTCCTGAATAGAACAGCAAAGGCTTGCGCTGTAAGATCGAGAATCAATAAATGGGACCTCATAAAGTTGCAAAGCTTCTGCAAGGCAAAAGACACAGTCAATAAGACAAAAAGACCACCAACAGATTGGGAAAGGATCTTTACCTATCTTAAATCAGATAAGGGACTAATATCCAATATATATATAAGGAACTCAAGAAGGTGGACTCCAGAAAATCAAATAACCCTGTTAAAAAATGGGGCTCAGAACTGAACAAAGAATTCTCACCTGAGGAATACCGAATGGCAGAGAAGCACCTGAAAAAATGTTCAACATCCTTAATCATCAGGGAAATGCAAATCAAAACAACCCTGAGATTCCACCTCACACCAGTCAGAATGGCTAAGATCAAAAATTCAGGTGACAGCAGATGCTGGCGAGGATGTGGAGAAAGAGGAACACTCCTTCATTGTTGGTGGGATTTCAAGCTGGTACAACCACTCTGGAAATCAGTTTGGCGGTTCCTCAGAAAATTGGACATAATACTACCAGAGGATCCAGCAATACCTCTCCTGGGCATATATCCAGAAGATGTTCCAACCGGTAAGAAGGACACATGCTCCACTATGTTCATAGCAGCCTTATTTATAATAGCCAGAAGCTGGAAAGAACCCAGATGCCCCTCAACAGAGGAATGGATACAGAAAATGTGGTACATTTACACAATGGAGTACTACTCAGCTATTAAAAGGAATGAATTTATGAAATTCCTAGGCAAATGGATGGATCTGGAGGGCATCATTCTGAGTGAGGTAACATATTCACAAAGGAACTCACACAATATGTACTCACTGATAAGTGGATATTAGCCCAAAAACTTAGAATACCCAAGATATAAGATACAATTTGTTAAACGCATGAAACTCAAGAAGAACGAAGACCAAAGTGTGGACACTGTGCCCCTTCTTGGAATTGGGAACAAAACACCCATGGAAAGAGTTACAGAGATAAAGTTTGGAGCCGTGAAGAAAGGATGGACCATCTAAAGACTGCCATATCCAGGGATCCATCCCATAATCAGCTTCCAAACGCTGACACCATTGCATACATTAGCAAGATTTTGCTGAAAGGACCCAGATATAGCTGTCTCTTGTGAGACAATGCCGGGGCGTAGCAAACACAGAAGTGGATGCTCACAGTCAGCTATTGGATGGATCACAGGGCTTCCAATGGAGGAGCTAGAAAAAGTACCCAAGGAGCTAAAGGGAACTGCAACCCCATAGGTGGATCATTATTATGAACTAACCAGTACCCCAGAGCTCTTGTCTCTAGCTGCATTTGCATCAAAAGATGGCCTAGTAGGCCATCACTGCAAAGAGAGGCCCATTGGACTTGGCAACTTTATATGCCCCAGTACAGGGGAATGCCAGGGCCAAGGGGTGGGTGTGGGTGGGTGGGGGACTGGGGGGGAGTGTATTGGGGACTTTTTGGATAGCATTGGAAATGTAATTGAGGACATTACCTAATTAAAAAAAAAAGATCAGGTTAATGATCTAAACAACCCTATATCCCCCAAAGAAATAGAAGCAGTCATTAATAGTCTCCCAACCAAAAAAAAAAAAAAAAAAAAAAGAAGCCCAGGACCAGATGGGTTTAGTGCAGAGTTCTATCAGACCTTCAAAGAAGATCTGATCCCAGTTCTTCACAAACTATTCCACAAAATAGAAACAGAAGGTACTCTACCCAACTCATTCTATGAAGCCACAATTACTCTGATATCTAAACCACAAACAGACCCCACAAAGATAGAGAACTTCAGACCAATATCCCTTATGAATATTGGTGCAAAAATCCTCAATAAAGTTCTTGCCAACCGAATCCAATTACACATCAAAACAATCATCCATCCTGACCAAGTAGGTTTCAACCCAGGGATGCAGGGATGGTTCAATATACTGAAATCCTTCAACGTATTCCAGTATATAAACAAACTCAAAGACAAAAACCACATGATCATCTCGTTAGATGCTGAGAAAGCATTTGACAAAATCCAACACCCATTCATGATAAAAGTCTTGGAAAGATCAGGAATTCAAGGCCCATACCTAAACATGATAAAAGCAATCTAGAGCAAACCAGTAGCCAGCATCAATGTAAATGGAGAGAAGCTTGAATCAATCCCACTAAAATCAGGGACTAGACAAGGCTTTCCACTCTCTCCCTACCTATTCAACATTGTACTTGAAGTCTTAGCCAGAGCAATTAGACAACAAAAGGAGATCAAGGGGCTACAAATTGGAAGGGAAGAAGTCAAAATATGACTTTTTGCAGATGATCTGATAGTATATATACGTGACCCTAAAAATTCCACCAGAGAACTCTTAAGCCTGATAAACAGCTTCAGTGAAGTAGCTGGATATAAAATTAACTCAAACAAGTCAATGGCCTTTCTCCACACAAAAGACAAATAGGCTGAGAAAGAAATTATGGAAACAACACCCTTCTCAATAGACACAAATAATATAAAATACCTAGGCATGACTCTAACTAAGGAAGTGAAAGATCTGTATGAGAAGAACTTCATGTCTCTGAAGAAAGAAATTAAAGAAGATCTCAGAAGATGGAAAGATCTCCCATGCTCATGGATTGGCAGAATAAATATAGTAAAAATGGCTATCTTGCCAAAAGCAATCTGCAGATTCAATGCAATCCCCATCAAAATTCCTACTCAATTCTTCTACGAATTAGAAAGGGCAATTGGCAGTTTCATCTGGAATAACAAAAAACCTAGGATAGCAAAAACTCTTCTCAAGGATAAAAGAACCTCTGGTGGAATCACCATGCCCGACCTAAAGCTGTACTACAGAGCAATAGTGATAAAAACTGCATGGTACTGGTATAGTGACAGACAAGTAGACCAATGGAACAGAATTGAAGACCCAGAGATGAACCCACAGACCTATGGTCAATTGATCTTTGACAAGGGAGCTAAAACCATCCAGTGGAAAAAAGACAGCATTTTCAACAAATGGTGCTGGCACAACTGGCTGTTATCATGTAGAAAATTGCGAATTGATCCATTACTATCTCTTTGTCCTAAGGTCAAATCTAAGTGGATTAAGGAACTCCACATAAAACCAGAGACACTGAACTTATAGAGGAGAAAGTAGGGAAAAGCCTCGAAGATATGGGTATAGGGGAAAAAAATTCCTGAATAGAACAGCAATGGCTTTTGCTGTAAGATCGAGAATTGATAAATGGGACCTCATAAAATTGCAAATCTTCTGCAAGGCAAAAGACAGTGTCAATAAGAAAAAAAGACCACCAACAGATTGGGAAAGGATCTTTACCTATCCCAAATCGGATAGGGGACTAATATCCAATATATATAAAGAACTCAAGAAGGTGGACTTCGGAAAATCAAATAACCCCATTAAAAATGGGGCTCAGAACTGAACAAAGAATTATCACCTGAGGAATACCAGGTGGCAGAGAAGCACCTGAAAAAATGTTCAACATCCTTAATCATCAGGGAAATGCAAATCAAAACAACCCTGAGATTCCACCTCACACCAGTCAGAATGGCTAAGATCAAAAATTCAGGTGACAGCAGATGCTGGCGAGGATGTGGAGAAAGAGGAACACTCCACCATTGTAGGTGGGATTCCAAGCTTGTACAACCACTCTGGAAATCAGTCTGGCTGTTCCTCAGAAAATTGGACATAGTACTACCCGAGGATCCAGCAGTACCTCTCCTGGGCATATATCCAGAAGATGTCCCAACCGGTAAGAAGTACACATGCTCCACTATGTTCATAGCAGCCTTATTTATAATAGCCAGAAGCTGGAAAGAACCCAAATGCCCCTTAACAGAAGAATGGATACAGAAAATGTGGTACATTTACACAATGGAGTACTACTCAGCTATTAAAAAGAATGAATTTATGAGATTCCTACGCAAATGGATGGACCTGGAGGGCATCCTCCTGAGTGAGGTAACCCAATCACAAAGGAACTCTCACAATATGTACTCACTGATAAGTGGATATTAGCCTAGAAACTTAGGATACCCAAGATATAAGCTACAATTTGCTAAACACATTAAACTCAAGAGAAAGAAGACCAAAGTGTGGATACTTTGCCTTTTCTTAGAATAGGGAACAAAATACTCATAGAAGGAGTTACAGAGACAAAATTTGGAAGTGTGATGAAAGGATGGACCATCTAGTAATTGCCATCTCCAGAGATCCATCCCATGATCAGCTTCCAAACGCTGACACCATTGCATACACTAGCACGATTTTGCTGAAAGGACCCAGATATAGCTGTATCTTGTGAGTCTATGCCAGGGCCTAGCAAACACAGAAGTGGATGCTCACAATCAGCTATGGAATGGATCACAGGGCTCCCAATGGAGGAGCTAGAGAAAGCCCCCAAGGAACTAAAGGGAACTGCAACCCTATAGGTGGAACAACAATATGAACTAACCAGTACCCCGGAGCTCTTGTCTCTAGCTGCATATGTATCAAAAGATGGCCTAATAGGCCATCACTTGAAAGAGAGGCCCATTGGACTTGCAAACTTTATATGCCCCAATACAGGGGAACGCCAGGGCCAAAAAAGGGGGAGTGGGTGGGAAGGGGAGGGGGGGGGTATGGGGGACTTTTGGTATAGCATTGGAAATGTTAATGAGCTAAATACCTAATAAAAAATGGGAAAAAAAGAAAGTCCATAATTGGTGCAGCTGGAAGAGAGATACCCAAGTACCTACCTCAGTATCCATGGCCCAGGGCACCAGAGACCAGTATGATGAAAGACTATATGATCAATAGATGGAAAAGATGGAGTATGTATTGTAGGGATGGGAGAGAAATTATAGCTGAGCGTTTTGTGCCCTATGGAGAGAGGTAGATCTGGAGACATGATGATGTTGAGGAACAAGCAGACATGAGCAGCCTGCTTAATACCTTGGGTCATGGTGATGTTTAGGCCTGGGATGCTGACTAGGGACCTGTCTGGGTTCATTTTGGTACTACAACTAGGGTATATATTAATGTTTGTGGCTCGAATTACCACCAGAGGCCATGTGGATGGCCCATGTCTGGGCTGCCATTTGAGAACCTCTGATGTTTATCAGCAATGCTGCTGACAGGGTACATACTGACTGATCTGAGTTGTCTGTGCTGCCATCTGAGGCAATGATGATATCTAGTCCCTGCTGCTGCCATGTCATGTCTGTGTCAATGGTCCTATCACAACCAGGGTATCTGAGGTCTGTGTTACTACCAAAGACCATGTGGATGTCCATGGACTGGGTTTATGCCTGAAGTCATGTTGATGTCTTTGCAGTGTGATAATGTGACATTCACCTGGGCAGCATGAGAGAGCTGGCTCTGGTGGTGTGGGACTAGGAGAGCTGGTCCTGCAGCTTGCTAGCTGTGATACTCAGGAGAGATGGCCCTAGTCCTCAATTGAGGAGGCCCAAAGGGCATGAACAAAGGAGCACTGTCCCTGCCCGTATTCTGATGTGTGATGACATGAGTGCAAAAGAAATGCCCATATAGCTACCTGTGGCAGGAAGATGAGCTGGCCTTGAGAGTGTGAAATCAGTAAAGTTGGCCCTGCACCTCATCAGGCAAAAGCAGGAGAGGTGCCCCTAATGGCATGGGCAAAAGAGAGCTGGTGGTATGACCAACTCAGTGTCTACACAGTCCCAGATCCAAGACTCTGAATTTTCCTACCCTTACTTCAACAACATCTATGAACTTCTGGACTAAATGAAGTGACTTGAACATCCAAAGCTTTAAAATCTCCATAACACAGGGGAATAACAAGATATCCAAGAGGAGTCCTAGTGAGGATTCAGTATTAGAATGTAGCAGAAACCAGAGGCCCCAAACCAGAAAAATGACTCATCACAATGAAGATTTGCAAGTAAATCTGTCTGGCAAAACCAAGTCACAGACCTTTCAGTATATAAGAATGCCATCATAAGTAATTTTAATACTATATTCTTTTAGCACAACAGTGATAATTGGTTTTACTCTTGGACCATGGCCTATCCAGACTCAAGTACTTGGCCTCCCATCATTGGGTATGGGTTTTATCTCATCAAGGAGCTCTTATCACCAATCAGCTATTTGTTTATTCCTCCTACAAACTTTGTGTCACTTTTATACTACCATATCTTTCAGGCATGTCACTATTGTAGAACAAGTATTTGTAGCTGGTTTAGTGTTTTTCCTTTGTCCACTGGTAAAATGCAGATTATTTTCTAGTACTATGAATCCTAGTCAGTAGGGGTAAAGTCTTTTGGTAGGAAACACCTAGACTTCTCTGGTTTAAGAAATTCTGTAGGTGTTGCCATCAGCAATAAGGCCTTACCATCTGTATGTGTAGAGCAATCAGTAACCTTGACAATGGCATTTTTTGTTTGGGAATCACATCAAGCCCATTTGTCCTACAACTTGATTAGATATAATGCATTTTTGATACTAGAAACTTCATTTTGTGTGTTCTCTTTTGACAGGAGATATCAAGCTGGTGCTCTCCTGTATTATTTTGAGATTCCATTTAAATCACTGTATGCATGTATGTATGTATGCATGTATGTATGTATGTATGTATGTATGTATGTATTTTTCTGTTTCTACTGTTATAGGTTTTCATGTGATCCATCAAATGGGCAAAGGTCTTTTTGAGCTTTGCATTTGATGGAGGACTAATATCTAAAATATATAAAGAGCTCAAAAAGCTTGAAATCAAGAAAACAAATAACCCAATAAAGAAACTGGATATAGATCTAAACAGAGATATCTCAAATGAGGAATCAAATGGTTGAGAAGCTGTTGTGGGAAGGATCAAAACAAAATAAAACAGCATGTTCCCACACTTGTGCTGGCAATTCTCTGCCCCGGCAGACTGGCAGGCCATGCACTGGCAGGCAATGGCCCACCTGCTTTATCTCGTGGAGACTCTGACTCAGTGCTCCATAATCTCTCTACCCAGCTCACTAAGTTCCTACTGGTGGGTTGCTATCATGCCAGCCCCATGCTTCCAAACCTCCACAATCTTTGTGGTGCACTTCAGGCAAACCCATGCTTGCTGCTGTACATTTATATCTTGAACCCAGATGAGCCACCACGTGAAGGAAAATGCAACACAAAGTTAGTTCAGAAACAATGGTAACTCAATCACTCTGAGCAACAACTAAAATCCTAACTTGTAAGCCTTATTAAATCCAAATCCTCTGGTGGTGAATCCTGATGAATCTGCCATTGAAACCGGAACAGACTCATAATTACATCTTGTCCTCACACTATCCTAGTCCAGAGGACCTAATGCACTCCTGCTTTCCCTCTTTCCCTCTCCAACCCAGAAGTCCTGCCTATGTGGGCAGAGATTGGCTCCTCTATTCATTAGGGGATTGGTTCACAAGAAGTCACCTGAGTATGACTCACTACTTGTTTGCAACCCATCCCAGGAGAGCAGAATTAGCATCAGCATACAAACAGCACCAGGCCCATCCACCACAACTTAAAGAAATGGTCAATATCCTTAGTACTCAAGGAAATACAAATCAAACAACTTTGAGATTTTATTTTAACCAGTCAGATTGGTCAAGACCAATAAACACATGACAGCTCATGCTGACCAGCATTGACAGAAGCAAAAATATTGATTCATTGCTGGAGGGAGTGCAAAGATATGCGGCCACTATGGAAATCAGCACAGCATTTCCTTATGAAGTTGGACACTGATAGACCTGAAGGTTCAGCTGTATGACTCTTGGTCATAGGTCATAAAGGTTGCTTAATTCTATCACAGAGAGATTTTCTAAACATTTTCCATTGCTGCTCCCTTTGTAATAGATAACAATTAGAAACCTATTTCATGTCCATCAACAAATGCATGAACAGAGACAATTTTGGTTCACTGTAAAATTGGTGAAAATTGCCCTTTCATAAGAACAATTTTAAGTTATCCTTAACTACTTAGTCCTCTCAGATTAATATTTAGGATTGGAGATTTTAACTTCATAATTACTCTGGTGGAGGTAATGGGGTATTTCTCTTTGTTTCAGTGGAGATGTTTAAGTGTGGAATGATATAATTCCCACTTCATACTTCTAGTACCTGTACAGTGAAATTCACCAATCCTCCAAAATTGTTGCTTTGTTGATTATTTCACTTCCATTCCCTCTCTCAAAATTTCTTTAAAAATGTCCAATGGCATTTTACTGAATCTATAGCAGTAGTATCCATATCCTTATGGAGCTGTGAAAACTCATGGCTATAGCTTTACTCATTTGGTGAAGTCTTAACTTCTTTCAGTATTTTGTGATATATCTTACACATGTTGATAGTTTTTAAGGTGCTTTATTATTTATTTTTTTCTATATGCTCCTTTCCCCTGTTAATTTTTTTTTGTTTATGTTGGTGTCTAAGTAAGTTTAACAAGGGGTGTTTAATTTACTATGGATGAGTTTAGAGATTGAGTCAAGTCCTCAGTGGATGTTATTGTGTGACTTAGGAAGAATCATTCATGTCAAGGACCAAGGCCCATGGAATGACAGAGCCTTCCACAGGTGAAGCTCAGAAGAATTGCAAAGGACACCTAATGTTTGACTGTGAATGGTGTCTGTTTGTGCATAACATGTCCACTGTATCTGTTTTCCCCCAAGATTTTTATGGCCTGAAGACACTTCCCCTACAGAGACTGCACCTACTGAAATAAATTAAACTTTACTCCTTGTTTGACTGTATGCTATAGATTTACCTACTGCTCAGCTTCATGGAATAAGTGCCTCACAGTTTAACTCTCAGTAATAAATATACGATGCTTTCATGTGCTGCATATTCTTAGAGAACCCACAGAACCTGATCACAGCTTTTCTGTGTCAGTGTGTCTATCATTTCTTCATTTGCTCACTGCCTCAGTTAGGTCAACCCCTGGAGCATGTGGAGTAGAGAAGAACTACATTAATTCTGGTGTGCTGATTGATAAGGGCACAATAGAGGACAATACTGATCCCTTCCCCAAACTTTGTCAATATCTAATATTTCCTGGGGAATTAATGTCTCACGAATCTTTTCTTCATACAGAACTGACTTTTGACAGATTGAAACTTTTGCAGCCCCAGTAATGACAGCTGTAACTGGATGGAGCTACTTCATGATATTTGAATTCCAAAAACCACAGGTCATCAAAGAACAATCCCAGTACAGATGTCTGATACTTCTCTATGGTCAGTTCATCAAGAAAACCTCACAAGGGGCTGCAGAGATGGCTCAGCGGTTAAGAGCACTGACTGCTCTTCCAGAGGTCCTGAGTTCAATTCCCAGCAACCACATGGTGGCTCACAACCATCTGTAATGGGATCTGATGCCCTCTTCTGTCTGAGGACAGCAGCAGTGTTACTCATGTATATTAAATAAATATATTTTTAATTTTATTTTATTTATTTTATTATTAATTTGTTAATTAGGTGTTTTCTTCATTTACATTTCCAATGCTATCCCAAAAGTCCCCCATACCCTCCCCACCCCACTCCCTTACCTACCCATTCCCAATTCTTGGCCCTGGCGTTCCCCTGTCCTGAGGCATATAAAGTTTTCATGACCAATGGGCCTCTCTTTCCAATGATGGCCAACTAGGCCATCTTCTGATACATATGCAGCTAGAGACAAGAGCTCTGGGGGGTACTGGTTAGTTCATATTGTTGTTCCACCTATAGGTTTGCAGACTCCTTTAGCTCCTTGGGTACTTTCTCTAGCTCCTCCATTGGGAGCCCTGTGATCCATCCAATAGCTGACTGTGAGCATCCACTTCTGTGTTTGCTAGGCCCCGGCATAGCCTCACAAGAGACAGCTATATCTCGGTCCTTTCAGCAAAATCTTGCTAGTGTATGCAATGGTGTCAGCATTTGGAGGCTGATTATGGGATGGATCCCTGCGTATGGCAGTCTCTAGATGGTCCATCCTTTCATCTCAGTTCCAAACTTTGTCACTGTAACTACTTCCATGCGTGTTTTGTTCCCAATTCTAAGAAGTGGCAGATTCCTCAAGGAGCGGAGACGGCAAATGGAGGACTTCGATACCTATGACGATCGGGCCTACAGCAGCTTAGGTGGCGGTAGAGGGTCCCGCGGCAGTGCTGGTGGCCATGGGTCCCGAAGCCAGAAGGAGCTACCCACAGAGCCCCCCCCCCCCCTACACAGCTTACGTAGGAAATCTCCCTTTTAAACAGTTCAGGGTGACATAGATGCTATCTTTAAGGATCTCAGCATACGGAGTGTGCGGCTAGTCAGAGACAAAGACACAGACAAATTTAAACGGTTCTGCTATGTAGAATTTGATGAGGTGGATTCCCTGAAGGAGGCTCTGACTTATGACGGTGCACTCTTGGGTGACCGGTCACTTCGTGTGGACATTGCAGAAGGCAGAAAACAAGATAAAGGTGGCTTTGGATTCAGGAAAGGCGGGCCTGATGACAGAGGCTACAGGGATGACTTCTTAGGGGGTAGGGGGGGCAGTCGCCCTGGGGACCGGCGAGCAGGACCTCCAATGGGGAGTCGCTTTCGAGATGGCCCTCCTCTGCGTGGCTCCAACATGGACTTCAGAGAACCCACAGAAGAGGAACAAGCACAGAGACCGCGGCTGCAGCTTAAACCTCGGACAGTGGCAATGCCCCTCAATCAAGTAGCCAACCCCAACTCAGCCATCTTCGGGGGAGCCAGGCCCAGAGAGGAAGTGGTTCAGAAGGAGCAAGAATGAGCTTAGGTTGGGAGGGAATGGGGCGTGGGGGAGCTGGAGCAAGACCACGGCCTGGTGGCAGCTGGTCGCCCTACAGGCCCCATTCCCGCCTGGCACTGTCCTCCTTACAGCGGAAACACAGAGCTTGTGAGTGCATGTCAGCTGTTAACAAGTGGTTTCTAGTACATTCTTGGCTTTGCTATATCTATCCAGTGCCTGTTTTGTGATTTCTTTCTGTTTTCTTTCTCTCCCCTCTCACTCCTGCCCTCTCCCTGCCCTTCCCATGTGGTGTGGATGTTGGTCACGTGTGGAAGGTGGGCTGAGGTGCTTCATCCTTTGCTTTCTTTCTTTCCTTTACACACCCTGGCCACGCTCAGGGCGTGCTGTCCTCTGCTTTTTCTCAGAGCTTCTCTCCAACCTGCATGTCGAGTTCTGTGTTGCTGTGGCTTCTGGGAAAGAGCTGGAGCCACTAGCTAGGTGGCTGGTGGTGACTTGTTGGTATCCAGCTGGGATGAGCATGCAGAATTGGTGCACCTTGGGGTCGAACAAGAAAACTGCCTGCTGCTCCTGAGAGGCTGCTGTGTTTGGGGTCTATCACCCGCCCCAGCAGCCTGATCAGCCATAGCAGGCTCCTGTCAGACAGTGAGGCCAGATGGGTGCAGGGGAATCTGGACACTCTGCACTGGTGGCAACCTGGGTGCCAGTGGCCACGTGGCTTTGCTCCTGCTCGCTCTTAAGACCAAGTGGGAAGCTCATTCCCTGCTCTTCCAGGGCCATGGAGGCCACTTGGGGGTGCAACCCGCTGCAGCTCAATCCGCTTCCTGCAGCTGAGGCCTGTAGGAAGCAGGGGTGGTGCTGGAGCTGCACCGGGCAGCTGTGCTTGCACTGAGTCTGCGCTCTTTCCCTTGTGTCTGTCTGCTCCAGGGCGCTTAGCCCAAGAGGCTGCTTGCCACCACAGCTCAAGGCCTAGAGTCTGGCACTTTCTCTGATCGGTTACCCAGCTGTTGAGACCCTCAGTACCTAGGTGTCTAGGAACCTCTAGGTGTGCTGCTTCCTCTGTGGGGCAGACCCCTGCTCCCACTACAGTGTGGAGCACTCACTTGAGAGAGAAAGGGGATCAACCAGGTTTGGCTTTTGGCTTGAACAACTGTGTGTGAACAATGGAAAAGGATTGGCACCCAGTCTCCGTCTGCTCCAGTTGGAGCAGTAGGGGTCAGTCAGCCACTAGAGCCTTGGGGAAAGGGGCTGAGAGGTGCGCAGCTTGCTTGGTAGCCAGCAGCTTCCTGCCAGCCTACCCCTTGGCTCGGGATTGTCTTTGTCACAAGGTCTCAGCAATTTACAGAACTCTCACTCCTTTCCTCGCCTGCCATCTTCTCTGCTTCTGAGATAAGAACCATTTATGTAACACCAATACCTAACTTAAGACAGACATGCATTGCGTGGTTGTAATCAAAGCTGATGCTTTCAGATGATCTAATCCATCTCCAGTGCGGAAAAGACAACAGGCACGTCCATCACACTGCTGGGCGCCCAGCTGACTGTAAGAATGGAATTCCAAACACTTAACACATTCAGTTCTATGACAGAAAGTGAGTCTATGGATATGGTATTTTGTGAATGATCTTTTAAATAAAAGAGAACCTTACATAAAAAAAAAAAAAAAAGAAGTGGCAAAGTTTCCACAATTTGGTCTTTGTTCTTCTTGAGTTTCATGTGTATCTTGTATCTTGAGTATTCTAAGTTTCTGGGCTAAAATCCACTTATCAGTGAGTACATATTGTATGAGTTCTTTGGTGATTGGGTTACCTCACTCAGGATGATGCCCTCCAGGTCCAACCATTTGCCTAGGAATTTCATAAATTCATTCTTTTTAATAGCTGAGTAGTACTCCATTGTGTAAATGTACCACATTTTCTGTATCCATTCCTCTGTTGAGGGACATCTGGGTGCCTTCCAGCTTCTGGCTATTATAAATAAGGCTGCTACGAACATAGTGGAGCATGTGTCCTTCTTCCCAGTTGGAACATCTTCTGGATATATGCCCAGGAGAGGTATTGCATGATCCTCGGGTAGTACTATGTCCAATTTTCTGAGGAATCGCCAGACTGATTTCCAGAGTGGTTGTACAAGCTTGCAATCTCACCCACTATGGAGGAGTGTTCCTCTTTTTCCACATCCTCGCCAGCATCTGCTGTCACCTGAATTTTTGATCTTAGCCATTCGGACTGGTGTGAGGTGTAATCTCAGGGTTGTTTTGATTTGCATTAAATATATTTTTAAAAATAGACCTCACAACACTCCCCTAGCCCCAAACTACACAGGATATATGTATTGCTTATTTGTCTTACCAGAAACATGTTATAAGATGGTATTGCATGAAATAATAAAATCAAATTGGAACATACTTTGAAGTATCCTTGCTGCTGCCTAGCATGCATAGACACATAAGGTGACATATAGGCTAAGGGGAGAGAAAAGCCACCAGCATTCTTATGCAGCTGTAACCTTATGTCCTGAAAAATATCCTGCCAGGCAAGCTGTGCCCACAGGTGAACTAGTGCTCTGACTACTATGGAGGCAAACAATTATTTTCTGATGGACTGAGCCCACTACACAGAATAGGTGTATGTCTGGTATTGTGAACCTAACGAAATCCCATGGATAGACAAATCATTTATTCAAGTGGGGACTAAATTCTGTTGCTTAGATCAATAGCCATAACTTTAAATTAGCTTTTTAATATTTATGTTTATGCAATAAATAAATGCAGTCTTTATTTTTGACTTTTAAAAGAGCTTTTCATGTGGAATAATCACATTGCTTTATTTTATCATTTTCCACTTTATATAGCTTTCCTGCTTGACGTGTATGTGTTTATAAAAATATAATTATTATTTATTTTATGAAAAACAAGTTCACATATGTATTTAATTCATTCTGGACACACTCATCCCTCTGTCCTCTGATGCCTGCCTACTTCATCAACCCTGTGCCAGTGAAGTCCTAACCACACTGTCACTTGTCACTTTTTGTTTTCTTTGTGGGTTTTTTTTGGGGGGGATGTTTTCTTTTGGGAGCCACTGGATTTAACCTGGAACAATCACTAGGTCATGGGTTTGGGCTATGTACTGGATCAACAGTAAATCAGGAGTTTTCACCTCACTGAAGACACTGGCTTCATCTCCTCCTGAAGCCATAGAGAGACAGAGGCTCTCTTTGTAGTACTGGGTCTCATAAGCTCTTCAATGACTTTATGGCTGCAGTGCTGTAGAAGACAATAAACAAGCTACCAAAGATGCTGTAAGTTCATGAATTCTCATACATACCAGTCATGGCATCCTATCCATATCTGTCTCTTTGTGTAATATTTCTAAAAGATGTTTGTGTTTATATTTGTAACACATTGACCTGTATCTTTCTCTCCTTGCCTTCTACACATTTAATTTGTTTTATATTTTTAGATAGGGTCTCATATTGTTTCTTTTACTGTCCTGGAATTCACCATATAGCCAGGGCTGGACTCAAGATTTGGTCAGACCTTCTGTTAGTCTCTTAAGTGTTATAATTATGGATATGATCCATTTGGTTTGCCTTTAAAGAAAACTTTCCTATCTAACTGTCTGTCTGTGTGTCGCCTATCTATCTATCATCTAGCTATCTGTCCATTTTTATTTTTTAAAGTATATTGCCATCTTTGCTGGCTTGTTACTCATTGTGTAAGACATAATGGCCTCTTACTTGGAGAACTCTGCTCACTTCTCATTCTTGGGTACTAGGATTAAAGTTAATGTGCCTAACAGAAAAAAGACTTGCCTTTTTTCTGTTTATGATATGGAGAAAACACTGGTCTTAAATGTTTATTTGAAATTTTAAAAATTCATTCCTGTATTTTTGAAAGTTTCATTATTTGGCAGTATTTGTATCTTAATTTTTTTTTTTTTATAGATTTGACCATAAAGAGATGATCTGGGCCTGAAGATATCTTTGGGGGTAGGCATGCAGTTGACTAGGAATAACTTTTTTTTAATAAACCTAATTCAATTTAGATATTCTATATTTGTTATTTCAGTGACTTTTGTCTTTTAATATATTTGTACTTCTTGTTAAATTGTTACACTTCTCATATTTCCTAATTATGATAGTATTTAGGGTTTTTCTAATGAAGAATACAAATGCCATCAATATTCACTTTCTTAATCTACAGAGCTCAAAAATCAGTTTGTTTTGCTTTTGTGATGTCAGTATTTCATAGCCCAGACTCACTCCAAACTCACTCTACAGAGGAGGATGGTTTTGTGTTACAGCTCCTCCTTCCATGACTTCCTTCATGTTAAAATTACAGGTGTACAAACAAGCTCTAACATGGATGCCAGATATGTAGCTGTTCCCTCAGAGTTGGGCAAGACTATTGTTATCATTTGAAGCAAGAATCCATGATTACCTCTGGAAGACTACCATAACATCTGTACTATTCAGTTTCCTTGTAGAGAAATAGGCAGTTCCAGAACAATCATAGGACTCAGGATTCTTTTTTTTTTAATTAGGTATTTTCCTCAATTACATTTCCAATGCTATCCCAAAAGTCCCTCATACCCTCCCCCCTACTTCCCTACCCACCCATTCCCACTTTTTGGCCCTGGCATTACCCTGTACTGGGGCATATAAAGTTTGCATGTCCAATGGGCCTCTCTTTCCAGTGATGGCAGACTAGGCCATCTTTTGATACATATGCAGCTAGAGTCAAGAGCTCTGGGGTACTGGTTAGTTTATAATGTTGTTGCACATACAGGGTTGCAGATCTCTTTAGGTCCTTGGATACTTTCTCTAGCTCCTCAATTGGGGGACTTGTGATCCATCCAATAGCTGTGAGCATCCACTTATGTGTTTGCTAGGCCCCGGCCTAGTCTCACAAGAGACAGCTATACCAGGGTCCTTTCAGCAAACGCTTGCTATTGTATGCAATGGTGTCATCATTTGGAGGCTAATTATGGGATGGATCCCTGGATATGGCAGTCTCTAGATGGTCCATCCTTTTGTCTCAGCTCCAAACTTTGTCTCTGTAAATCCTTCCATGGGTGATTGTTTCCAATTCTAAGAAGGGGCAAAGTGTCCACACTTTGGTCTTCATTCTTCTTCAGTTTCATGTTTTTTTTTTTTTTTTTTTTTTGCAAATTGTATCTTATATTTCAGGTATACTAAGTTTCTGGGCTAATCTCCACTTATCAGTGAGTACATATAATTTGAGTTCTTTTGTGATTGTGTTACCTCACTTAGGATGATGCCCTCCAGGTCCAACCATTTGCCTAGGAATTTTATAAATTCATTCCTTTTAATAGCTGAGTAGTACTCCATTGTGTAAATGTACCACATTTTCTGTATCCATTCCTCTGTTGAAGGGCATCTGGGTTCTTTCCAGCTTCTGGCTATTATAAATAAGGCTGCTATGAACATAGTGGAGCATGTGTCCTTCTTACCGGTTGGGACATCTTCTGGATATATGCCCAGGAGAGGTATTGCTGGATCCTCCGGTAGTACTATGTCCAATTTTCTGAGGAATCGCCCGACTGATTTCCAGAGTGGTTGTACAAGCTTGGAATCCCACCAAAAATGGAGGAGTGTTCCTCTTTCTCCACATCCTCGCCAGCATCTGCTGTCACCTGAATTTTTCATCTTAGCCATTCTGACTGGTGTTAGGTGGAATCTCAGGATTGTTTTGATTTGCATTTCCCTGATGATTAAGGATGTTGAACATTTTTTCAGGTGCTTCTCTGCCACTTGGTATTCCTCAGGTGAGAATTCCTTGTTCAGTTCTGAGTCCCATTTTTAATGGGGTTATTTGATTTTCCGGAGTCCACCTTCTTGAGTTCTTTATATATATTGGATATTAGTCCCCTATCCGATTTGGGATAGGTAAAGATCCTTTCCCAATCTGTTGGTGGTCTTTTTGTCTTATTGACACTGTCTTTTGCCTTGCAGAAGCTTTGCAATTTTATGAGGTCCCATTTATCGATTCTCGATCTTACAGCACAAGCCATTGCTGTTCTATTCAGGAATTTTCCCCCTGTGCCCATATCTTCAAGGCTTTTCCCCACTTTCTCCTCTATAAGTTTCAGTTTCTCTGGTTTTATATGAAGTTCCTTGATCCACTTATATTTGACCTTAGTACAAGGAGATAGGAATGGATCGATTCGCATTCTTCTACATGTTAACAACCAGTTGTGCCAGCACCATTTGTTGAAAATGCTGTCTTTCTTCCACTGGATGGTTTTAGCTCCCTTGTCAAAGATCAAGTGACCATAGGTTTTTTGGGTTCATTTCTGCGTCTTCAATTTTATTCCATTGGTCTACTTGTCTGTCACTATACCAGTACCATGCAGTTTTTATCACAATTGCTCTGTAGTAAAGCTTTAGGCCAGGCATGATGATTCCACCAGAGGTTCTTTTATGCTTGAGAAGAGTTTTGCCTATCCTAGGTTTTTTGTTATTCCAGATGAATTTGCAGATTGCTCTTTCTAATTCGTTGAAGAATTGAGTTGGAATTTTGATGGGGATTGCATTGAGTCTGTAGATTGCTTTTGGCAAGATAGCCATTTTTACAATGTTGATCCTGCCAATCCATGAGCATGGGAGTTCTTTCCATCTTCTGAGATCTTCTATAATTTCTTTCTTCAGAGACTTGATGTTTTTATCATACAGATCTTTAACTTCCTTGGTTAGATTTATGCCAAGATATTTTATATTATTTGTGACTATTGAGAAGGGTGTTGTTTCCCTAATTTCTTTCTCAGCCTATTTATTCTTTCTGTAGAGAAAGCCATTGACTTGTTTGAGTTAATTTTATATCCAGCTACTTCTCCGAAGGTGTTTATCAGGTTTAGGAGTTCTCTGGAGGAATTTTTAGGGTCACTTATATAAACTATCATATCATCTGCAAAAAGTGATATTTTAACTTCATCTTTTCCAATTTATATCCCCTTGATCTCTTTTTGTTGTCGAATTGCTCTGGCTAGGACTTCAAGTACTATGTTGAATAGGTATGGAGAAAGTGGGCAGCCTGGTCTAGTCCCTGACTTTAGTGGGATTGCTTCAATCTTCTCACCATTTACTTTGATGTTGGCTACTGGTTTGCTGCAGATTACTTTTATCCTGTTAAGTATGGGCCTTGATTTCCTTATCTTTCTAAGACTTTTATCATGAATGGTTGTTGAATCTTGTCAAATGCTTTTTCTGAATCTAAGGAGATGATCATGTGGTTTTTGTCTTTTGAGTTTGTTTATATAATGGATTACGTTGATGGATTTCCATATATTAAACCATCCCTACATCTCTGGAATAATATCTACTTGGTCAGGATGGATGATTGCTTTAATGTGTTCTTGGATTCGGTTAGCGAGAATTTTATTGATTATTTTTGCATCTATATTCATAAGGGAAATTGGTCTGAAGTTCTCTATCTTTGCTGGATCTTTCTGTGGTTTAAGGTATCAGAGTAATTGTGGCTTATTAGAATGAGTTGGGTAGAGTTCCTTCTACTTCTATTTTGTTGAATAGTTTGTGCAGAACTGGAAATAGATCTTCTTTGAATGTCTGGTAGAACTCTGCACTAATCCCATCTGTTACTAGGCTTTTATTGGCTGGGAGACTATTAATGACAGCTTCTATTTCTTTAGGGGATATGGGACTATTTAGATCATTAACTTGATCCTGATTTACCTTTGGTACCTGGTATCTGTCTAGAAATTTCCCCATTTCATCCAGGTTTTCCAGTTTTGTTGAGTATAGCCTTTTGTAGAAGGATCTGATGGTGATTTGGATTTCTTCAGGATTTGTTGTTATGTCTCCCTTTTCACTTCTGATTTTGTTAATTAGGATGTTGTCCCTGTTCCCTCTAGTGAGTATAGCTAAGGGTTTATCTATCTTGTTGATTTTCTCAAAGAACCAACTCCTCCTTTGGTTAATTCTTTGAATAGTTCTTCTTGTTTCCACTTGGTTGATTTCTCCCCTTAGTTTGATTATTTCCTGCCATGTACTCCTCTTGGGTGAATTTTCTTCCTTTTTTTCTAGAGCATTTAGATGTGTTGTCAAGCTGCTAGTGTGTGCTCTCTGTAGTTTCTTTTTGGAGCCACTCAGAACTATAAATTTCCCTCTTAGAAATGCTTTCATTGTGTCCCATAGGTTTGGGTATGTTGTGGCTTCATTTTCATTAAACTCTAAAACGTCTTTAATTTCTTTCTTTATTCCTTCTTTGACCAAGGTATCATTGAGAAGAGTGTTGTTCAGTTTCCATGTGAATGTTGGCTTTCCATTATTTATGTTGTTATTAAAGATCAGCCTTAGTCCATGGTTTTCTGATAGGATGCATGGGATGATTTCAATATTTTTGTATCTGTCGAGGCAGGTTTTGTGACCAATTATATGGTCAATTTTGGAGAAGGTCCAGTAAGGTGCTGAGAAGAAGGTATATCCTTTTGTTTTAGGATAAAATGTTCTGTAGATATCTGTTAAGTCCATTTGTTTCATAACTTCTGTTAGTTTCACTGTGTCCCTGTTTAGTTTCTGTTTCCATGATCTGTCCATTGATGAAACTGGTGTCTTGAAGTCTCCCACTATTATTGTATGAGGTGAAATGTGTGCTTTCAGCTTTACTAAAGTGTCTTTAATGAATGTGGCTGCCCTTTCATTTGGAGCATAGATATTCAGAATTGAAAGTTCCTCTTGGATGATTTTACCTTTGATGAGTATGAAGTGTCCCTCCTTGTCGTTTTTGATATCTTTGGGTTGGAAGTCGATTTTATTCGATATTAGAATGGTTACTCCAGCTTGTTTCTTCAGAGCATTTGCTTGGAAAATTGTTTTCCAGCCTTTCACTCTGAGGTAGTGTCTGTCTTTTTCTCTGAGATGGGTTTCCTGTAAGCAGCAGAATGTTGGGTCCTGTTTGTGTAGTCAGTCTGTTAGCCTATGTCTTTTTATTGTGGAATCGAGTCCATTGATATTAAGAGATATTAAGGAAAAGTAATTGTTGCTTCCTTTTATTTTTGTTGTTAGAGTTGGCATTCTTTTCTTTTGGCTGTTCTTTTTGGTTTGTTGAGGAATTACTTTCTAGGGTGTGCTTTCTGTCCTTGTATTGGTTTTTTTCTGTTATTATCCTTTGAAGGGCTGGATTTGTGGAAAGATAATGTGTGAATTTGGTTTTGTTGTGGAATACTTTGGTTTCTCCATCTATGGTAATTGAGAGTTTGGCCGGGTATAGTAGCCTGGGCTGGCATTTGTGTTCTCTTACTGTCTGTAGAACATCTGTCCAGGCTCTTCTGGCTTTCATAGTCTCTGGTGAAAAGTCTGGTGTAATTCTGATAGGCCTGACTTTATATGTTACTTGACTTTTCTCCCTTACTGCTTTTAATATTCTATCTTTATTTAGTGCATTTGTTGTTCTGATTATTATGTGTCGGGAGGAATTTCTTTTCTGGTCCAGTCTATTTGGAGTTCTGTAGGCTTCTTGTATGATCATGGTCATGTCTTTCTTTAGGTTTGGGAAGTTTTCTTGTATAATTTTGTTGAAGATATTTGCTGGTCCTTTAAGTTGAAAATCTTCATTCTTATCAACTCCTATTATCCATAGGTTTGGTCTTCTCATTGTGTCCTGTATTTCCTTGATTTTTTTTTTTGTTTGTTTTTTTTCTGAACACAATTTTTTTAAAAAAAATTTTAATATTTTTTATTACATATTTTCCTCAATTACATTTCCAATGCTATCCCAAAAGTCTCCCATAGCGACCCCCACTTCGCTACCCACCGATTCCCATTCTTTTGGCCCTGGCATTCCCCTATATTGGGGCATATAAAGTTTGCAAGTCCAATGGGCCTCTCTTTCCATTGATGGCCTACTAGGCCATCTTTCGATACATATGCTGCTAGAGACAAGAGCTCTGGGGTACTGGTTAGTTCATCATGTTGTTCCAACTATAGGGTTGCAGATCCCTTTTGCTCCTTGGGTACTTTCTCTAGCTTCTCCATTGGGAGCCCTGTGATACATCCAATAGCTGACTGTGAGCATCCACTCCTGTGTTTGCTAGGCCCCTGCATAGTTTCACAAGAGACAGCTATATTTGGGTCCTTTCAGCAAAATCTTGCTAGTGTATGCAATGGTGTCCGAGTTTAGAAGCTGATTATAGGATGGATCCCTGGATACGGCAGTCTCTAGATGGTCCATCCTTTCTTCATGGCTCCAAACTTTGTCTCTGTAACTCCTTCCATGGGTGTTTTGTTCCCAATTCTAAGAAGGGGCACAGTGTCCACATTTTGGTCTTCATTCTTCTTGAGTTTCATGCGTTTAGCAAATTGTATCTTATATCTGGGGTATCCTAAGTTTTGGGCTAATATCCACTTATCAGTGAATACATATTGTGTGAGTTCCTTTGTGATTGTGTTACCTCACTCAAGATGATGCCCTCCAGGTCCATCCATTTGACTAGGAATTTCATAAATTCATTCTTTTTAATAGCTGAATAGTACTCCATTGTGTAAATGTACCATAATTTCTGTATCCATTCCTCTGTTGAGGGACATCTGGGTTTTTTTCCAGCTTCTGGCTATTATAAATAGGGCTGCTATGAACATAGTGGAGCATGTGTCCTTTTTACCGGTACTGCCATGTACTCCTCTTGGGTGAATTTTCTTCCTTTTGTTCTAGTGCTTTTAGGTGTGTTGTCAAGCTGCTAATGTGTGCTCTTTTTTTTTTTTTTTGCTATTTATATTTATTTTGTATATTTATATATTTATATTATATTAATATTGAATTCAATATAACATTGGAAATGGAGAAGATGTTCTGTGTCTTTTTTTTAAACTTTTTTCTCTTAGATTTATTTTTATGTGTTTTTTTGTTTTTATTTATTTATTTTTAAATTTTTAATATTTTTATTACATATTTTCCTCAATTACATTTCCAATGCTATCCCAAAAGTCCCCCATAGCGCCCCCCACTTCCCTACCCACCCATTCCCATTCTTTTGGCCCTGGCATTCCCCTATATTGGGGCATATAAAGTTTGCAAGTCCAATGGGCCTCTCTTTCCATTGATGGCCTTCTAGGTCATCTTTCGATACATATGCAGCTAGAGACAAGAGCTCTGGGGTTCTGGTTAGTACATCATGTTGTTCCAACAATAGGGTTGCAGATCCCTTTAGCTCCTTGGGTACTTTCTCTAGCTTCTCCATTGGGAGCCCTGTGCTACATCCAATAGCTGACTGTGAACATCCACTCCTGTGTTTGCTAGGCCCCGGCATCGTCTCACAAGAGACAGCTATATTTGGGTCCTTTCAGCAAAATCTTGCTAGTGTATGCAATGGTGTCAGCGTTTAGAAGCTGATTATGGGATGGATCCCTGGATACGGCAGTCTCTAAATGGTCCATCCTTTCATCACAGCTACGAACTTTGTCTCTGTAACTCCTTCCCTGGGTGTTTTGTTCCCAATTCTAAGAAGGTGCACAGTGTCCACACTTTGGTCTTCATTCTTCTTGAGTTTAATGCGTTTAGCAAATTGTATCTTATATCTTGGGTATCCTAAGTTTTGGGCTAATATCCACTTATCAGTGAATACATATTGTGTGAGTTCTTTTGTGATTGTGTTACTTCACTCAAGATGATGCCCTCCAGGTCCATCCATTTGGCTAGGAATTTCATAAATTCATTCTTTTTAATAGCTGAGTAGTACTCCATTGTGTAAATGTACCATAATTTCTGTATCCATTCCTCTGTTGAGGGACATCTGGGTTCTTTCCAGCTTCTGGCTATTATAAATAGGGCTGCTATGAACATAGTGGAGCATGTGTCCTTTCTACCGGTTGGGACATCTTCTGTATATATGCCCAGGAGAGGTATTGCTGGATCCTCCGGTAGTACTATGTCCAATTTTCTGAGGAACCGCCAGACTGATTTCCAGAGTGGTTGTACAAGCTTGCAATCCCACCAACAATGGAGGAGTGTTCCTCTTTCTCCACATCCTCGCCAGCATCTGCTGTTACCTGAATTTTTGATCTTAGCCATTCTGACTGGTGTGAGGTGGAATCTCAGGGTTGTTTTGATTTGCATTTCCCTGATGATTAAGGATGTTGAACATTTTTTCAGGTGCTTCTCTGCCATTCGGTATTCCTCAGGTGAGAATTCTTTGTTCAGTTCTGAGCCCCATTTTTTAATGGGGTTATTTGACTTTCTGGAGTCCACCTTCTTGAGTTCTTTATATATATTGGATATTAGTCCCTTATCTGATTTAGGATAGGTGAAGATCCTTTCCCAATCTGTTGGTGGTTTTTTTGTCTTATTGATGGTGTCTTTAGCCTTGCAGAAGCTTTGTAGTTTCATGAGGTCCCACTTGTCAATTCTCGATCTTACAGCACAAGCCATTACTGTTCTATTCAGGAATTTTTCCCCTGTGCCCATATCTTCAAGGCTTTTCCCCACTTTCTCCTCTATAAGTTTCAGTGTCTCTGGTTTTATGTGAAGTTCCTTGATCCACTTATACTTGACCTTAGTACAAGGAGATAGGAATGGATCGATTCGCATTCTTCTACATGTTAACAACTAGTTGTGCCAGCACCATTTGTTGAAAATGCTGTCTTTCTTCCACTGGATGCTTTTAGCTCCCTTGTCAAAGATCAAGTGACCATAGGTGTGTGGGTTCATTTCTGGGTCTTCAATTCTATTCCATTGGTCTATTTGTCTGTCACTATACCAGTACCATGCAGTTTTTATCACAATTGCTCTGTAGTAGAGCTTTAGGTCCGGCATGGTGATTCCACCAGAGGTTCTTTTATCCTTGAGAAGAGTTTTTGCTATCCTTGGTTTTTTGTTATTCCAGATGAATTTGCAGATTGCACTTTCTAATTCGTTGAAGAATTGATTTGGAATTTTGATGGGGATTGCATTGAATCTGTAGATTGCTTTTGGCAAGATAGCCATTTTTACAATGTTGATCCTGCCAATCCATGAGCATGGGAGATCTTTCCATCTTCTGAGATCTTCTATAATTTCTTTCTTCAGAGACTTGAAGTTTTTATCATACAGATCTTTCACTTCCTTAGTTAGAGTCACGCCAAGATATTTTATATTATTTGTGACTATTGAGAAGGGTGTTGTTTCCCTAATTTCTTTCTCAGCCTGTTTATTCTTTGTGTAGAGAAAGGCCATTGATTTGTTTGAGTTAATTTTATATCCAGCTACTTCACTGAAGCTGTTTATCAGGCTTAGGAGTTCTCTGGTGGAATTTTTAGGGTCACTTATATATACTGTCATATCATCTGCAAAGAGTGATATATTGACTTCATCTTTTCCAATTTGTATCCCTTTGATCTCCTTTTGTTGTCGAATTGCTCTGGCTAGGACTTCAAGTACAATGTTGAATATGTATGGAGAAAGTGGACAGCCTTGTCTAGTCCCTGATTTTAGAGGGATTGCTTCAAGCTTCTCACCGTTTACTTTGATGTTGGCTACTGGTTTGCTGTAGATTGCTTTAATCATGTTTAGGTATGGGCCTTGAATTCCTGATCTTTCCAAGACTTTTATCATGAATGGGTGTTGGATCTTGTCAAATGCTTTTTCCGCATCTAACGAGATGACCATGTGGTTTTTGTCTTTGAGTTTGTTTATATACTGGATTATGTTGATGGATTTCCGTATAATGAACCATCCCTCCATCCCTGGGATGGAACCTACTTGGTCAGGATGGATGATTGTTTTGATGTGTTCTTGGATTCGGTTAGCAAGAACTTTATTGAGGATTTTTACATCAATATTCATAAGGGATATTGGTCTGAAATTTTCTATCTTTGTTGGGTCTTTTTGTGGTTTAGGTATCAGAGTAATTGTGGCTTCATAGAATGAGTTGGGTAGAGTACCTTCTGTTTCTATTTTGTGGAATAGTTTGTGAAGAACTGGGATTAGATCTTCTTTGAAGGTCTGATAGAACTCTGCACTAAACCCATCTGGTCCTGGGCTTTTTTTAGTTGGGAGACTATTAACGACTGCTTCTATTTCTTTGGGGGATATAGGGCTGTTTAGATCATTAACCTGATCTTGATTCAACTTTGGTACCTGGTATCTGTCTAGGAACTTCTCCATTTCATCCAGGTTCTCCAGTTTTGTTGAGTATAGCCTTTGTTAGAAGGATCTGATGGTGTTTTGGATGTCTTCAGGATCTGTTGTTATGTCTCCTTTTTCATTTCTGATTTTGTTAATTAGGATGCTTTCCCTGTGCCCTCTAGTGAGTCTGGCTATGGGTTTATCTATCTTGTTGATTTTCTCAAAGAACCAGCTCCTTGATTGGTTGATTCTTTGAATAGTTTTTCTTGTTTCCACTTGGTTGATTTCACCCCTGAGTTTGATTATTTCCTGCCGTCTACTCCTGTTGGGTGAATTTGCTTCCTTTTGTTCTAGTGCTTTTAGGTATGTTGTCAAGCTGCTAATGTGTGCTCTCTCTAGTTTTCTTTTGGAGGCACTCAGAGCTATGAGTTTTCCTCTTAGAAATGCTTTCATTGCGTCCCATAAGTTTGGGTATGTTGTGGCTTCATTTTCATTGAACTCTAAATAGTCCTTAATTTCTTTCTTTATTCCTTCCTTGACCAAGGTATCATTGAGAAGAGTGTTGTTCAGTTTCCACGTGAATGTTGGCTTTGTATTATTTATTTTGTTATTGAAGATCAGCCTTAGTCCATGGTGATCTGATAGGATGCATGGGAGAAGTTCAATATTTTTGTATCTGTTGAGGCCTGTTTTGTGACCAATTATGTGGTCAATTTTGGAGAAGGTACCATGAGGTGCTGAGAAGAAGGTATATCCCTTTGTTTTAGGGTAAAATGTTCTGTAGATATCTGCCAGATCCATTTGATCCATAACTTCTGTTAGTTTCACTGTGTCTCTGTTTAGTTTCTGTTTCCATGATCTGTCCATTGGTGAAAGTAGTGTGTTGAAGTCTCCCACTATTATTGTATGAGGTGCAATGTGTGCTTTGAGATTTACTAAAGTTTCTTTAATGAATGAGGCTGCCTTTGTATTTAGAGCATAGATATTCAGGATTGATAGTTCCTCTTGGAGGATTTTACCTTTGATGAGTATGAAGTGCCCCTCCCTGTCTTTTTTGATGACTTTGGGTTGGAAGTCAATCTTATCAGATATTAGAATGGCTACTCCAGCTTGTTTCTTCATACCATTTGCTTGGAAAATTGTTTTCCAGCCTTTCATTCTGAGGTAGTGTCTATCTTTTTCTCTGAGATGAGTTTCCTGTAAGCAGCAAAATGTTGGGTCTTGTTTGTGTAGCCAGTTTGTTAGTCTATGTCTTTTTATCGGGGAGTTGAGTCCATTGATATTAAGAGATATTAAGGAAAAGTAATTGTTGTTTCCTGTTATTTTTGTTGTTAAAGTTGGCATTCTGTTCTTGTGGCTGTCTTCTTTTAGGTTTGTTGTGGGATTACCTTCTTGTTGTTTCTAGGGCGTGGTTCCCGTCCTTGTATTGTTTTTTTTCTGTTATTAACCTTTGAAGGGCTGGATTCCTGGAGAGATAATGTGTGAATTTGGTTTTGTCGTGGAATACTTTGGTTTCTCCATCTATGTTAATTGAGAGTTTGGCTGGGTATAGTAGCCTGGGCTGGAATTTGTGTTCTTTTAGTGTCTGTATAACATCTGTCCAGGATCTTCTGGCTTTCATAGTCTCTGGTGAAAAATCTGGTGTAATTCTGATAGGCTTGCCTTTATATGTTACTTGGCCTTTTTCTCTTACTGCTTTTAGTATTCTATCTTTATTTAGTGCATTTGTTGTTCTGATTATTATGTGTTGGGATGTATTTCTTTTCTGGTCCAGCCTATTTGGAGTTCTGTAGGCTTCTTGTATGTTCATGGGCATCTCTTTCTTTAGATTTGGGAAGTTTTCTTCTATAATTTTGTTGAAGATGTTTGCTGGTCCTTTGAGTTGAAAATCTTCATTCTCATCCACTCCTATTATCCGTAGGTTTGGTCTTCTCATTGTGTCCTGTATTTCCTGGATGTTTTTAGTTAGGATCTTTTTGCATTTTCCATTTTCCTTGATTGTTGTGCCGTTGTTCTCTATGGAATCTTCTGCACCTGAGATTCTCTCTTCCATCTCTTGTATTCTGTTGCTGATGCTTGCATCTATGGTTCCAGATTTCTTTCTTAGGGTTTCTATCTCCAGTGTTGCCTCATTTTGGGTTTTCTTTATTGTGTCTACTTCCCTTTTTAGGTCTAGTATGGTTTTGTTCATTTCCATCATCTGATTGGATGTGTTTTCCTGTTTTTCTTTAAGGATTTGTAACTCTTTAGCCATGTTCTCCTGTACTTCTTTAAAGTCCTTCTTGAAGTCCTCTACCATCATCATGAGATATGCTTTTAAATCCAGGTCTAGCTTTTCAGGTGTGTTGGGGTGCCCTGGACTGGACGAAGTGGGAGTGCTGGGTCCTGATGATGGTGAGTGGTCTTGGTTGCTGTTAGTAAGATTCTTACGTTTACCTCTCGCCATCTGGTAATCTCTGCAGTTGTTATAGTTTTCTCTGTTCAGAGGTTGTTCTTCTGGTGGTTCTGAGTACCGTCTGTCAGCAGACCTGGGAGACAGGCTCTCTCCTCTGAGTTTCAGTGCTTAGAGCACTCTCTGCTGACAAGCTTTCCTCTTAATAGGAAGGTGTACAGATATCTGGTGTTTGGACCTCCTCCTGGTCGAAGAAGAAGGCCGAAAACAGGACCTTTCCCAGATGCTGTCGTAATCTCTGGAGCTAGTTGTTATATTTGTCTCTGGTTAGAGCTTGTTCCTCAGGTGATTATTTTAGCCTCTATCAGCAGCTCTCTCCTTAGTTTCAGTCGTCAGAGTACTCTTTGCAGGCAAGCTCTCCTCTTGCAGGGACAGTGCCCAGATATCTGGTGTTTGAACTTGCCTCCTGGCAGAAGTCGTGTTCCACTCACCAGAGGTCTTAAGATCCCTTGGAGGGTCCTGTTAAGACCTTGGGTGTGTCCAGAAACTCCATTCACCAGGAACCCCAGTGCTGGAGTTGACCGGAGGGACCTGTGCCCCTGATCAGGCCGGGTTAACTGCTTCCTTAATTAATGCAGTCAAAGGTCCTGCCTGATTGATTTGGAGCAGACACTGTGTTCCACTCACCAGAGGTCTTAGGATCCTGTGGGGGATTCCGTGTGGGTCCTTTCGGGTGTCTGGAGACTCCCTGGGCCAGGAACCCCAGTGCTGCAGTGGATCGGAAGGGAATTTTGCCCCTGATCAGGCCGGGTTATCTGCTTCCCTAGTTAATGCAGTCTCAGGTCCCATGCGATTGGATTGGAGCAGATGCTGTGTTCCACTCACCAGAAGTCTTAGGATCCTGTGCGGGATCCTATGTGGGTCCTTGCGGGTGTCCAGAGACTCCCTGGGCCAGGAACTCGAAATACATACAATCTTATTGCATTTTCAGAACACTTTTAAACCTTATTCTTGAAGAAGTATCTGTTTTACTGGCCTGGAACTTTTTGGGCATGCTTCAATGGCTGTCCAGTGAGTCGCAGGATACACTTGATTATGTCTCCAATGCTGAGATTACTATTATGCACCGACCCACTGAGAGTGATGTCACTAGTTTTATGAATTCAACTCATGCTAGCGAGGAAAGGACTTCACAATTTCGATATATATATATATATATATATATATATATATATATATATCCTGGGATATACATATGTGTGTGTGTTTGTGTACATACACACACATCTCTGTTCATATTCATTTGAAGAAATACATATGATATATTATCATATATATTTCTTTATATGATAAAGATACATCATATATATTTCTTTCATTATATGTTGTATGTATATATATGATATATACACACACAACATTGTGCCTCATAAAACCGAAAAGCTTCTATAAGTCAAAAGACACAGTCCACAGGACAAAGTCAATAGGACAATTTGAGAACCTACATTTTGGGAAAAAAACCTTCAAGAACTCCACATCCAATAGAGAGCTAATATTCAAAATATATAAAAACTCAAGAAGGTAACCTTCATAAAAAAATACCTCATTAAAAAGTGAGGTACAGAGATAAACAGAATTCACAACAGAAGAATCAAGAATGGCCAAGGAACACTTGAAGAAATATTCAATATCCTTATTCATCAAGTAAATGCCAATCCAAGGGAGACTGAGGTTCCATCTTACTCTAAGATCCAACACTAATGTGAAAGCACATGCTGGCAAGGATGGAACTAATTCTGGTGGGATTTCAAAGTGTTTCAACTTCTCTGGGAATCAATCTGGGGGTTCCTCAGAAAATTTGAAACAGTTCTACCTGAGGACACAGCTGTAGCACTCTTGGGCATACACCCAAAAGATGCCACAGCATACCACAAAGACACATGTTTCACTTTGTTCATAGTAGCCTTATTTGTAATAGCCAGAAGATGAAACACACTTGATGTTTGTCAACTGAAGAATGGATACAGAAAGTAGGGTTCATTTACACAATCAAACAATACCAAGCAAGTAAAAAAGAGAACATCATGAAATTTTCAAGCAAATTGATGGAACTAGAAAACCTGCTGAGTGTGGTAACCCAGACCCAAATGGACATGCATGGCATGTACTCACTAATGAGTGTATAAGTAGCCCAAACCTAAAGAATACCTAGTGTAAAACCCACAGATCATAAGAAGTTTAAAAATCTGAAAGACCCAAGTGAGGATAATTTATTTCCACTCAGAAGGGGGAAAAAGATAATCATAGAAGTCAGAGGGAGGGGTGACCTTGGTAGGGAGGGGAGGGGAAAAAAAGAACTGAATCAGCAATGGTGGAGACAAGAAAGAAGCCAAGACTTGGGTGAGCAAGATGAATAAAAATGGCAGTCTCAGTTGGTTGGGAGTTCAGGGGACCGTCTAGAAAGTGCTAGAGACCTGTGAGGTGAGACACTCTCAGGAGTCTGTGTGGGTGACATAAGACAAAATGCCCAATGGTGTGGAGAGGGAACTTAAAAGAAGAGTTCACCTCCATTAAATAGACAGGGTCTCAAATGGAGAGATAATGTTACCAAACCACATTCAAAATTTCTGGTCCAAAATAGTTCCTGTGTGAAAGCACTACAGTGTCAAAAATGGTGAAGAGATTGAAGGAAAGGTGGTCCATTGACTGACCCAACCGGGGATTCATCTAGAAGCAGGGCACCAAGGCCTGACACTGTTATTTATTCAATGATGTGCTTGCGGACTGGAGTCTATTATGGCTGTCTTTTGAGAGGCCCTATCAGCAGCTGACTGAGATAGAAGCACATACTAGCAACCATCCATTGGACTGAAGTCAGGAATCCCTATGGATGAATGAGGGGAATAATTAATGAAGCGGAAGGACATATGACTCCATAGGAAGACCAACAATATTAATACACTGGGAACCCAGAAAGGCCCCAAATACTGAACCAGATAGCCCCCAAACACTGAACCAACAAAGAGACAGAATTCACTGGCTAGTCTGAGGTGTCTGGTAAATATGTAGCAGAAGACTGCCTGATCTAGCCTCAGTGGGAGGAGAGGTGCCTAATACTCCAGGGAACTGAAGCCCTAGGGAGTAGGGAGGTTTGTTAGAGGGAAGCATCCTCTCTGGAGTATGGGGTGGAAGATTGGGATGAGGAACTCTGGGAGTAGGGACTGGGGAAGGGAGCAATTGCTAGAATGTAAATAATTAATAATTGATCATCATAATAATACTGTTTACTTTAGGAGAAACAAGAGTGTCTTCACAACATGATGCACTCTGTTATGATGTAAGTTCATTCATGGTGATGGAGCCTCACAATTTTTATCTCTTTCCCTTTGTCTCTAAGTTTAATTGTGCCTTTCTTCTCTTCCTTTCTTTGCTTTCTTTCATTATTTCTTTTTCCTTTTCTGTTCCTTTCCTTTCCTTTTCTGTACAAGAGCTTTGTAAAGTAACAGAAGCCAGGGGACCACTTCAGGAAGTACATTTTTTTTTTCTAACATGGTGGGTCTTTAGGAAGGAACTTAGGTCATCAACCTTGGTAACAGTCACTTTCGTTGTAAAGTCATCTCTTCAGCAAAAAACAAACAAACAAACAAACAAACAAAAAAACACCCTTCCCTTCTATTAATATGGCCACACTTTTATCACCTTAATCTTCCTACTATATGGGCCAAGTCCCCAAACAATGAACTACATGCAACACATCACCTTCACACTACAAGATTTGGACAGTTATTAATTATGTTTTCAAAATTCTCTACATATACAGTGTCATACATGAATGTCCATACACCCACAATTACGGCAATAATTTAAAATATTGTAAGAAGCAACTTTAGCAAAAGAAGAGTTAGTTTTGACGCACAGTTTAAGGGCATTCATCCATCATAGTAAAAAAGGTGTGCTGTCATCTTCAAGTGGGATAGAGAAAAAAAGATGGTCTCAGTCTTCTTCACTCAGGAAACCAAATCAACAGGAAGTAGATCTGTAAGTAAAACCTCTAGGCTCTATCTTCCTAATAATCTACAATTCTGGTAAATAAAACCACTAGCTGAGGACCAAATATCTAAAGACACTGTATGTTTTGAAGGAGCTTAAAGTAGATGATTCACAATCAAACTACAACATTCAAAATAGAGGCTAGTAAGATCATGAATAAAGAAAAGTCCAATTTAGGATAGGTAAAGATCCTTTCCCAATGTGTTGGTGGCCTTTTTATCTTATTGACGGTGTCTTTTGCCTTACAGAGCTTTGCAATTTTATGAGGTTCCCATATTCTCAATCTTACAGCACAAGCCATTGCTGTTCTATTCAGGAATATTTCCCCTGTGCCCATAGCTTCTAGGATTTTCCCCACTTTCTCCTCTATAAGTTTCAGTGTCTCTGGTTTTATGTGGAGTTCCTTAATCACCTTAGATTTGACCTTAGTACAAGGAGATAGGAATGGATCAATTCACATTCTTCTACATGATAACCACCAGTTGTGCCAGCACCATTTGTTGAAAGTGCTGTCTTTTTTTCCACTGAATGTTTTTAGCTCCCTTGTCAAAGATCAAGTGAACATAGGTGTGTGGGTTCATTTCTGGGTCTTCAATTGTACTCAATTGTTCTACTTGTCTGTTGCTATACCAGTACCATGCAGTTTTTATCACAATTGCTCTGTAGTACAGCTTTAGGTCAGGCATGGTGATTCCACCAGAGGTTCTTTTATCCTTGAGAAGAGTTTTTGCTATCCTAGGTTTTTTGTTATTCCAGATGAATTTGAAGATTGCTCTTTCTAATTCATTGAAGAATTGAATTGGAATTTTGATTGGGATTGCATTGAATCTGTAGATTGCTTTTGGCAAGATAGCCATTTTTACTATATTGATCCTGCCAATCCATGAGCATGGGAGATCTTTCCAGTGTGGATACATTGCCCCAATTTAAATCAATTCATGTTCAAGAACCACAGGAGCCTTCATTACCAGATGCCAGCTTGAAACCCAAGGTGGAGTCCAGTGTGGTGACAGAGTTCACTGACCACATCTGTGTGACTATGGATGCCGAGCTCATCATGTTTCTCCATGATCTGGTGTCACCATATCTCAAAGGAAAAGAAAAGGCCATTTTTCTGCCTCGGATTTTATCCACTCGACCAGGACAAAAATGTCCATTTATTATACATGATAATTCCTCTGACAGAGATAGAGAAAATAGCATCACTTACACCACTGTGGGCTGGCGAGACTTTATGTGCAATACATGGCATCTGGAGCCTACTCTTAGATTAATTTCTTGGTCTGGAAGAAAGATTGATCCTGTAGGTGTTGATTATATTCTTCAAAAATTGGGCTTTCACCATGCCAGGGCTACTATTCCCAAATGGCTTCAGAGAGGAGTGATGGACCCACTGGACAAGGTGCTGTCCATTCTCATCAAAAAACTCAGAACTACCCTGCAGGATGAGAAGGAGAAGAAAGGAAAAGACAAAAAGAACACTAGAATAGCAATTCCATCTGTGAAACACGATTCTGTTTGCTAATTTCTATTACACTGCAATTTTTTTCTGCAAAATTTAAATGGTACTTTAAAATAATTCTAATTTTGTGGCCATTATTGAAAGTTTGTAAGTTAATCTGTTTATTCTAGTTCTACCATTCTGTATACAGTAAAGTATTGCATGAAAAAGTAAATCTTGTAGAAAACTAAATTAAAAGATATACATCTGCTCATTAAAGTTTATGATTGTTTTATGTGCAATATGGTTGCTGCATTTAAAGTATTACAGAGTAACTGTGAATTTTTTTTTCTTCTTGGCCATAACTGTTAGAAAAAAATTTTGTTGATAATGTCATTGGGGGGTCTTTTTTATGTAGACTTGTATAAAGATCTATTTGTATATAATTTGAGTAATTGTGATGATTGCATACCACAAAAATAGTTTGTAACTATTGTAATAAAGTCACAATAATGGCAAAAAAAAAGAATTGGGAACAAAACACTCATGGAAGGAGTTACAGAGACAAAGTTTGGAGCTGAGACAAAAGGATGGACCATCTAGAGACTGCCATATCCAGGGATCCACCCCATAATCAGCCTCCAAATGCTGACACCATTGCATACACTAGCAAGATTTTGCTGACATAGCTGTCTCTTGTGAGACTATGTCGGGGCCTAGCAAACACAGAAGTGGATGCTCACAGTCAGCTATTGGATGGATCACAGGGCCCCCAATGGAGGTTCTAGAGAAAGTACCCAAGGAGCTGGGGGGGGTCTGCAAACTATAGGTGGAACAACAATATGAACTAACCAGTACCCCCTGGAGCTCGTGGCTCTAGCTGCATATGTATCAGAAGATGCCCTAGTAGGCCCTCACTGGAAAGAGAAGCCCATTGGTCGTGCAAAGTTTATATGCCTCAGAACAGGGGAAATGCCAGGGCCAAGAAGTGGGAGTGGGTGTGTGGGGGAGTGGGTGGGGAAGCGTGGGGGGACTTTTGGGATAACATTGGAAATGTAAATGAAATAAATACCTATTAAAATAAATAAATAAATAAATAAATAAATAAATAGAAGTGTCTGATATGGTATCTGTTTATAATTCAGTCTCAGAGCATTGAGAACTATAGATGATGGGCCCTTACATGGTATAAAGAATAGAAAGTCACAACAAATGAGGTTGTTACCTTCATCTTGCATTTTCTGTACATTAGTCCTTTCAAGTCAGTTTCACCATGGTAACTTAATCCTCTCTCTGTTTTAGAGATTAAATAATTTTTAACTGGATTTTTTTATTAACATTTCAAATGTTATCTCTCCCAGTCCCCCCTCCCCGGAAGCCCACTATCTCATCTTCCCTCCCCTTGATTCCATGAGGGTGTTCCCTCAACCACTGTCTTATACCTCACCCTCAAATTTCCCTTCACTGGGAAATAGAACCTTCCCAGGACCAAGGACCTCCCTACACATTGATGACAAATAAGGCCATTCTCTGATACATATGCATCTGGAGCTATGGGTCCCTCCATGTGTACTCTTTGGTTAGTGGTTTATTTCCCAGGAGCTCTGGGGGGGGGGGTCCGGTTGGTTGATATTACTGTTCTTCCTATTATGATGCAACCTCCTTCAGATCCTTCAGTCCTTTCTCTAACTCTGCCATTGGGGTCCCCATTCTTAGTCCAACATTTTTTAATTTTTTTATTAGATATTTCCTTTATTTACATTTCAAATGCTATCCCAAAAGTCCCCTATACCCTTGCCCCGCCCTACTCCCCTACCCATCCACTCCCACTTCTTGGCCCTGGCGTTCTATGCTAGCAAGATTTTGCTGAAAGGACGCTGATATAGCTGTGTCTTGTGAGGCTATGGCAGTGCATGGCACATACAGATGAGGATGTTCACAGTCAACTATAGTACTGAACATAGGGCCCCCAATGGAGGAGCTAGAGAAAGTACCCAAGGTCCTGAGGGGTCTGCAAGTCTATCGGTGGAACAACAATATGAGCTAATCAGTATCCCCAGAGCTTGTGTCTTTACCTGCATATGTAGCAGAAGATGGCCTAATCAGCCATCATTGGGAAGAGAGACCCCTTGGTCTTGCAGTCTTTATAAGCACCAGGACCAAGAAGTGGGAATGGGTGAGTAGGGGAGCAGGGCGGGGGGGGGGAGTATAGGGGACATTTGGGATAGCATTTGAAATGTAAATGAAGAAAATATCTAACAAACCTTTTTTAAAAATCAAAAGAAAAAAGCTAAACAGAAAGATATAATGTAGATTCACGTTAAGAAGCAACAGAGTGAATTTGAGGGACATGAGAGACTACAAGGCTCACATTCTGCAATGTTACTGTACATGCTGTTAAAACATGGACATTTTTATGCCTATAGGATCTTCTTTGGGCTTATCTTCGTTTATCTATCTCCATTGTTTATCTTAATTCCAAATTGGGCAATACATCTTCTGGGAGAAAGAACAATTTTTCATCCTTGCATCCACCTAAGTTCTGAGCCCACTCCCTTGTAATGGTCTGTATTCTACACGTATTCCCTGCTTCATTGGCTGAGTGTCCCTGGGAAAGTCATTTCAAATTAGTGCACCTTCATGTCAACCTTGTTTCTCTGATGTTCCCTTTTCCTGTTCAACCTCACTGTTTCCCATTCCCAGGAATCTGCCCATACTTTATGCCTTTCTTTTCTCTTTGTATTCCATATTATAGCTTACATGCCATTTTGTTTCTAATTTCACATTTCTGTCTCAGATTAATCCCAACAAATGTCATTATATTTTCTAACAAACATTACAACCTTGTTAAATCAGCCCGTGATTTTCTTTTCAGACAGAGTCTAATGCAGAATGAGCTGGCCTTGAATGCACCTAAGGCAGTCATGGTTGTCATTAACCCTCTGATCCATGTGTATACAAACTCCTGAGTTTTGCCATAATGGCATATGACACTTTCTTTGGTTTTTTAAAGGGCTGTGACTGAAATAGGATTTTGCACACAATAGCCAACCATTCTGCTCTCTGAATTTCTATTTTTGATCCTTTAAGAATTCATTGTCATCTTTCTGCTCCCTCTATTTCTGTGTTTGTGTTTGTGTGTCTGTGTGTGTGCTTGTGTAGTCTTGGGCTGTGTTTAGGTGCACTCCCTTGTTAAAGTATTTCGAAAGGCCTGAAGTTAATGTTGGAATGGCTTTTATTTTTTATTTGTTTTCGTTTTGTTTTTTCGAAACAGGTTTTCTCTCTGTAGTCCAGGTTATCCTGGAACTCACTCTGTTGACCAGGCTGGCCTCGAACTCAGAAATCTGCCTGACTCTGCCTGCCAAGTACTGGGATTAATGGCATGAGCCACCACTGCCTGGCCTGTCTTTCTCAATCAATCATTTTCTACCTTCTTTAATATTTTTAAACCTCATTTATTTATCAGTGTAGGGACATGCATGTGACATAGTATTGGTAAAAGACAGAGAAAAATTAAGGAAGTTGGCTCTCATACTCTGACATGTACATTCCAAGTATAAACTTGTTCTATCAGGCTAGAGTGCACAGCAATCTCACTGCATTTCTGGGACAATGTTTCTCATGGTACCTGAATCTCATAATTTTTGTGAGAATAGTGGGCCATGGAGTTTCCGGAAACACTCAATCTACTACTTCCTATACTCAGTGCTGTGATTACAGAAACACACCTGCTATTCCTGAATTTTATGGGGTGCTTAAAATGTGAACTCAGACCTTCTAACTTGGTCTCAAAGCACTTGATATACTGAGTCATCTGTTCAGCCCTTTCTGAAATTTATTCACCATTTTCTACTTATTAACGTAGAAAACCTCTTCACTTCCTTTTAAACTGAGAACCTCTACAATATCAATTTTTACAATTTAATCCTGCTAAAGCCATATGATTTCCCATTCTGTTTCCCAGAAATACCTAAAATCCTGTACCAACTTTTCTTTAAGCTAGAAAATGTACCTTCCATCTACCTCTAGTTCTAACTTCAATGTTGAAAATTTAATGTGCCATTTATTTTTAAGGTTTTTTTTAGTACTTATTAATACAGAATAAGGATCTCAGATACCACAGTCAGGCTACAGCTTTAGAGAGGGCCTCTCTCCCAAATTTTGGAAGAACCACATGGAGACTGAGTTGCATGTTTGCTACATATGAAGTCTGGGCCTCATTTCATCCCTTGTATTTTCCTTGGTTGCTGGCTTAGTCTCTGAGACCTCCCAGGAATTCAGGTTAGTTCACTCTCTTTGTCCTTTTGTGGTGTTCATATTCCTTTCAGGGCCTTCAACCCTTTGCCCAAATCTTCCATAAGAGTCACCAAACACAATTCAAAATTTAGCTATGTATATTTGCTTATACTTTAGTCAGGTATTGGCTAGAGCCTCTCAGAGGAAAGTTATACTAGGCTCCTGTCTGCAAGATTAACAGACTATCATTACAAATGTCGGGATTGTTTGCTTTCCCATTGGATGGGTTTCTAGTCAGTCATTACAGTAAGGTAATAATAATAATAATAATAATAACCAACAATGTGAAAATAATGATATTATAAGTTCTTGAAAGTGGATGTGGTTTAGAAGCACAAACAATAGAAAAAGCAGAAACAGAAGATGCTCAGACAAAATTACTTTGCATCAAATATAAAATACTTTTTACCTAATGAAAAAAAAAGATGAATAACATCAGGAGGCTGAGAATAAAAAAAAATTATGTGGGCATAAACCTTCCAAAATGCAGGAAAAGGGTTCAAGGTCCTTTGTAGTTAGAGTAATATGAATATTCAGGAGCACATCTATGCACAACAGGGAGATGTGTTCTGTCAAATAACAGATATTCACTTGTGTCTGACTCCAGAGTCAAAGTTCACTGAACGTTTCAACTCACAAAGATCTAGGGGTGATTATATAATGGAATCATTGCATACAAAAAGTGTAAGTGCTTCTATCTACCTTAGACTGTCTCTATAACAAACCTATACAATTTAAGACATAGTCCTGTTGTATCTTCCTTGTGTTGCAAACCCAATGAACAGAATATGTCCATCTGCCTTTAATGTGCCATGAGTCTTCATAATGGTATGTACAATATATTTTATTATGAGAAGGCTAATTGCAATATAGATTTTATTAATTAAAAGTACATCATAAAATTTGAAAATTTCTTTGTAGACTAAGCGTACATCTTGCATTTCTGAAACTTCTCCCATCCAGGTCATATAGCCATAAAATGGGAAAATCATACCAGGTAAAGCAAAAATATAGAAAAAAAGAAATGAATGAAAAATTCCAACAAAATCTTGAAGCACAATTTGAGTTCTTGTAGAGACTGGGTGAGTTTTGCAGCAGAGTACAACTTGTCTCCTTATGTTGTCCAGTATATTCTTTGTAGAAATTGAATCACATTGGTTGGTAAATATAAGTGTATTTTCAGCCTCTTATCATTCAATAGTGCCAAGATGGAAGAAGTTGTAGGAGAATTAATTTCAGCTGCTTTCAGTGACAGGTGAACAGACTAAAAGTGGTGCAGGAGTGTCATATATAGGTATAAATAAATAGCGTTCTTGATCATGAATTCAAAAGAAGCAAGTCACTGTTAAAAGGACCTGTTTAGAAAATATGATCCTGGGACTTCCTTAAAACCCATGAAATTGTGGGAGTAAGAAGGTAGAAGAAATATCTCTGTGGAGACCTTGGTGAAACAGGCATTTGCTGCCTTGATTTTCTTCACTCCAGGAAAGTCTCTTGCTTACCAGTAGGAGAAATCCCTTCAGCTGATGATACTTCCAAGATTCTGGCCATAATCAGAAAAAGATGTGTCAATTCTGTTTTTATAAGTCATCTCAGGCAAATATATGGAAATTCTTACGAAAATCTTGTTTCTTCTGCTTGTAGAAGCTGGTCTTTCCTTCATATCACCTCTGGCACAAGGAATCGGGTGTGGCCAGTATTGATTCCTGCTTTCTACACTTCAATTTTTCTAGAAATAGGGAGAGTCGCTGCCTCTACATGCAGATGGTTTCTGGAAGGTGAAATTTTAATGTAAATCTTTGTGTGACATTCCCTTCTGAATGAGAAAGGAAAGATGTCTTCCTCTAAGGTAAATGAATGCATGGGATTTGGAAAACTTGACTGTTCTTAAAGAAACGTTTCATTTTTAGAACTCTCAAACCTTCCCTATGTGAAAATAATTAAAAATTTCTATTCACAAAACTAGTTTACATGAGACTAAAGACGAATGGATATACTTGATTTCTACTGTGTGTCACTTGAGTCATTATTTGTCTGTGAAGATAGGTGCATGTTTCTTGAATCTTTCATCTCAGGGCCTTTTGCAATAGCTCTCTGCAATAGCCTTCCTTTTGCTGCAACCATTTAATAGATTTCTTCATGTCATGCTGACCCATTTATGACTTTATTTTTATTGATACTCCAGAAGTATAATGTTGGTACTCCTATGAAGCTTGTTGTAAATATCTCAGCTTTATGGTGACTTTGGTGACCACCATTAGATCATTTAATGGATTATGCCATTTGTCCACAAAAAGGTAACCACCATCAGCATGAGTTTTTCTTGACTATTGGAACTGTTCAGAGAACTGACAACTTTCTTATCTCAGAAGTCATTTGTCAAATATGCCTGTTAGTTATTGGCATCAAAAAGTTCTATATTTAACTAACATTTCTCTGACCAATTGGCAATAAAAGAGGATACTGTTAATTTTAATTTCAGGGTCTGTTGACTTTCATGGATGTGGCTATAGAGTTCTCTAAGGAGGAGTGGGAATGTCTGGATTATGCTCAGAGAGCTTTGTATAGAGAAGTCATGTTGGAGAATTACAATAGCCTGGTTTCTATGGGTAAGAATATTTTTAATCCATAATTTCTACTTCATTTAGAGATATCTAAAATTCCTACTACTATTTGGGTCTGGCATCCATTAATTGGTCTTTGTCTTCTGTTTTATAGGCATTGAATACTCTGATTTATAGCTAACATGTTATTTACCTTTATTTTGTTTTTACACTTAATGTGCTGATAAGTAAATATTATACCCTTTTTGAAAAGGCAGCCTGTTGCTTTTATAAATGAATGTACTTTGACTTCCACAGTGGGCTTCATTGAATGTTGTAAATGTACAATGAAATTCAGAATGTAAAAAGGCTTCAGTGTGTAGATTCTAAAACACTTTGAAAGAAGCGAATATAAAAGGTCCTTCATTTATCTTTTATTCTCTCCATGTCACTTAAATATCATAATTCTGTGCTAGTACATAAGTATATTCAGTGGCTTATTTTTGTGCTCATTTGAATATACAGGTGTTGCTGTTTCAAAGTCAGAGTTAATCTTCTGTCTTGAACAAAACGAAGAACCATGGATTGCTGGTAGAGAAGATACAGAAGGAAAAAAACCAGGTATTTTGAAGTGAAATCATATGTCATGTGATAAATGTAAACCCAGGAAAAATCTAGACCTGACATATGGCTAGAAAAGCTCTGCAATAGAAATTGTTAGTAATAATGAATAAAATAATGAATAATGAATAAAAGACACAGTATAACCATGAATACTATATGATTTATGCCTCATTTCCTTGAATAGTGATGCTTTGAAATATACTATGTTTTAACTATTTTACAAAGTTGGAGATTATTTTATATTCTAATTACTGTTATTTCTTCTGTTACAAGTGAATGATCAGTAATGATTATTTATATTTGAATAATTTATTGATTTATTCCATTTTTAGTAGATTTATAGAGTATTTTTTCATATTTTTCTTTCAGCTTCTTGCAGACCATCTCCATTCTCTACATAACTCAATATCATGATTTCTGTGACTTTTCTGTCTTTTTGTCTCTTTTTCTGCCCCTATCTTTGTCTCTCATTTTCTCTCTCTCTCTTTTTCTTTTTCTCTCAGATTAAAAAAAGTAGAAACCAAAATGTATTTAATCATAGAGACTGATTTGTTCTAGCAATTTTTCATGAATCAGACATGTGTCCATTTATAGTATAAAACTTATTTTCCCTTTCTAAGAAATTGTGTTCTTTGGATAGATTCATTTCTTGGGTGACATTCTCTAAGTCTTTCTCCTTCTTAAAGCTGGTATATTGTTTCTCTTGTACTGGTCTTCTGAATGCTGTCATGTTCTCATTGAGTTTACATGGACATTGTTCCAGTTGCATCTAAAAACATGCATTTTATTTAGCAGCATTCACTAACTCTGGCCTTTAAAATCCTTCTAACTCAACTCCTGCTTAGGTTCCTGATAGGAGGGTATGATAAAGAAAATTTATATAAGACTAAGTGTTCTGAAGTCTTTCTGTTTCTGTATGTTGATATACATATTAAGTTTTTCCATTGAAGTCTAAGTGATATACATATCTAGTGGAAAAGAAGTATAACTTTGAGAGTCACATTATTGTCAATTTTATTTCTAGTATTAAAAGCAGATTTTTGATGAATTTGAGAATTGCTCTATCTCTGTGAAGTATTGATTTGGAAGTTTGATGGGGATTGCATCTGTAGATTACTTTTGGTAAGATGGCTATTGTTACTAGGTTAATACTGCCAATGAGCATGAGAGATCTGTCCATCATTTGAGGGCATCTTAGATTTCTTTCTTTAGACACTTCAACTTCTTCTCATACAGATATTTCATTTGCCTGGTTTAGGTCACATCAACATATTTTATATTATTTCTGACTCTTTGATGGGTTTCATTTTCCTAAATTCTTTCTCAGTCCATTTATCCTTTAATCAGAAGAAGGCTACTTATTAGTTTAAGTTAATTTTATATCCAGCCACTATGCTGAAGTTGTTTGTCAGACGTAGGAGTACCTGGTGGAAGTTTGGAGGTCAGTTGTATATACTATCAAAAAACTCAGGATAGCATACACTAGCAAGATTTTGCTGAAAGGACCCTGATATAAATGTCTTTTGTGAGGCTATGTCGGGGCCTGGCAAACACATAAGTGGATGCTCACAGTCAGCTATTAGATGGAACACAGGACCCCCAATGGAGGAGCTAGAGAAAGTATCCAAGGAGCTAAAGGAGTCTGCAAACCTATAGGTGGAACAACAATATGAACTAACCAATACCCCCCAGAGCTCATGTCTCTAGCTCCATATGTATCAGAAGATGGCCTAGTTGGCCATCATTGGAAAGAGAGGCCCCTTGATCTTGCAAACTTTATATGCCTCAGTACGGGGAAATGCCAGGGCCAAGAAGTGGATTGGGAAGGGGATTGGGATGGGGAGGGTCTGGGAGCCTTTTGGGATAGCATTTGAAATGTAAATGAAGAAAACACCTAATTAAAAAATAAATTAAAAAATACACACACTTTAAAAAAACTCAGGATAGCATAATCCATTTTAAAAAAGATTTATTTGTTTATTTATTTAATTATTTAATGTATTTGAGCACTCTGTTGCTATCTTCAGACACAAAAGAAGAGGGAATCCGATCCCATTACAACTGGCTGTGAGTCACCTTGTGGTTGCTGGGAATTGCACTCAGGACCTATGAAAGAGTAGTCAGTGCTTTTAACCATTGAGCCATCTCACTAGCCCCTGAAAAATCTGTTCTTGACAATAAATATCTTCTGGGGTAATTACTTTCCCTGACCACAAGTTGTAGTTAATACCAAGAGTGATTAAAAAAATGCATGGAGTTGGTACAAGCAGGTAGATCAATGGAATTGAACTGAAGACCCAGAAATGAACCCACACATCTATGTTCACTTGGACAGAGAATTTACATAATCTTTGACAGAGAAGACAAACCCATTTAGTCTTTTAGAAAAAAGACAGCATTTTCAGCAAATGGTGCTGTTTCCACTTGTAGTTGACATGTAGAATACACATTTATCTATTCTTATCTCTTTGTGGGAAACTCAAGTCCAAGTGGATCAAGGACCTCCACATAAAATCAGATTGGCTGAATCTAATAGAAGAGTAAGTGGGATAGAACCTCAAATACATTGGTACAGGGTGTAATTTCATGAACAGAACAACACTGGCTCATACTCTAAAGTCAACAATTGACAGATAGGACTTCATAAAATCAATTTGCTCTATCACTTTGAAGAGGCAAAGAACACACACTTATTGAGAAAAGATCTTTACCAATCCTATATCAGATAGTGGGCTAATATACATTATTTAAAGATAACTCAAGAAGTTAGACTTTAGAGGACAAAATAACCCTGTTAAAAATGGGGTACAGAGCTAAATAAGAATTATCAAATGAGGGATCTCAAATGGTTGAGAAGGACTTAAAAGAATGTTCAACATTCTTAGTCATCAGGGAAATATGAATCAAAACGACCTTAGATTTCACCTCAGAATAGTCAGAATTGCTAAGATCCAAAACTCAGGAAGTAGAAAATGCTGGCAAGGATGTGGAGAAAGCAGAACACTTCTTCATTTCTGGTGGGACTGCAACCTTGTAAAAGTACTTTGGAAATCAATTTGACAGTTCCTCAGAGAACTGTAAACAGTTCTACCTGCAGACAATGATATACCCCTGTTAGGTATATACCCAAAAGGTGCTCCAGCATATAAAAAGACACATGCTCCAAGATATTAATTGCAGCCTAGTTGGTAATAATCAGCACATAGAAACAACCTAGATATCCTTCTACATATGAATGAATACATAAACAGTGATACATTTTAACAACCAAGTACTACTCTACTAATAAGTGAAAGGACTTCGTGAAATTCACAGGCAAATGAATGGAATGAGAAAGTTTCATCCTCAGTAATGTAACTCAGAAACAAAAGAACAGTCATGGTATATACTCAATGATAAGTGGCTATTAGCCCAAAACTCTCAATACCCACAATGCAACCCACAAGCCATTTGGAGCTTTCCTAGAAGTAAGATCAAAGTTTAGATGTTTCAATCCTACATAGAATATCAGGTAGAGGGAAGGAGGAACCTGGGAGGGAAAAAAGGAGAGCAAGTTCAGGTATTGAAAGAAAGACAAAGAAATTCAGAGGGCAGGATATTGAATAGAACCATGTAGCAATGAATAAAAGGGAACTGGTATTAGCCACTAGAAAGTCCCAGACTCCAGGGAATGAAGAGGCTCCCAGGACACAAACAATTGTAGCCAAAATATTCAAGAAAGTGAACATATAACCAGCAGAGATTACCTCTAGTAGATAGGCACAGCATCATACTGAGGAATGAGACTATCCACATATATAAAAATTTTAACTCAGAAATTTTTCTGTCCAAAGGAAAGAGAGGGATAAAAATTGATACAGAGACTGAAGGAAAGGCCATCCAGAGACCAGCCTACAGATGGATCCATTTAGTCTGCATATACCAATCCACAACACTATTGATGATGCCAAGAAGTGCTTGCTGACAGGAGCCTGGTATGACTGTTTCTTGAGAGGTTCTACAAGCATTTGACAAACATTGATGCAGATACTCACACACTGACCTAGGGACCCCAATGGTTGAGCTAGGGGTAGGAATAAAGGAGCTGAAAGGGACTGCAACCATATATGAAGAGCAATATCAACTAACTGGATATACTAGACCAACCAAAGAGTATAAATACAGAGAGACATGGCTCCATATACATGTGTAGAAGAGGATCATCTTACCAGGCATCAATGGGAGGGGAGGCCTGATGTGGAGTCTTGATGCCCCAACATAGGGGGATGCTAGAGTGGTGAGGTTAAGTTAGGTGAGTAGGTAGAGTAGCACCTTCATAGGGTTAAAGTGTAGGGAAAGAAGATGGAATGGGGTGTTTGTGGAGGAGTACCTGGGAAGGAGGATAGCATTGAAATGTAAACAAATGAAATAATTAATAAAAAAAGAATAGTAGATTTTATTGTAGGGCCCAGGTCCCTTTTGATCTCATATTCTTGTCCTCATAATCAGTATCCCATATGGGTTTTAAATCACAAAGCCATGATGCTGCCAATTAAAAATTGCTAGGTTACTCCAAGACATTTGGAACATTATATACACAAATGGACATATATTGCAGGAAGGTCAGCATTCGACATCAAAAATTTTTTAGCTTGGTGAGAATAATAATTGTTTGATTTTCCTATAGTGTTGCAGAACCTGACAATACTATGAATGTAATTCAGTAGGCATGAACCATAGGTTTGTGGGTTATTTCTGGGTCTTCAATTTTTTTTTATCATCGCCTTTTTTTATAATTTATTTTTTATTAGGTATTTTCCTCGTTTACATTTTCAATGCTATCCCAAAAGTCCCCCATACCCACCCCCCCAATCCTCTAACCACCCACTCCCCCTTTTTGGTCCTGGAGTTACCCTGTACTGGGGCATATAAAGTTTGCAAGTCCAATGGGCCTCTCTTTGCAGTAATGGCCGACTAGGCCATCTTTTGATACATATGCAGCTAGAGACAAGAGCTCCGGGGTACTGGTTAGTTCATATTGTTGTTCCACCTATAGGGTTGCAGTTCCCTTTAGCTCCTTGCTAAAGGGAATTGCCTGCAGAGACTGCTCTGACCACTGAAACTCAGAGGAGAGAGCTAGTCTCCAAGGTCTGCTCATAGAGGGTAACAAAATCACCAGAGGAACAATCTCTAAACAGAGACAACTATAACAAGTAACTCCAGAGATTACCAGATGGCGAAAGGTAAATGTAAGAATCTTACTAACAGAAACCAGGACCACTCACCATCATCAGAACCCAGCAGTCCCACTTTGCCCAGTTCAGGGCACCCCAACACACCTGAAAAGCTAGACCTGGATTTAAAAGCATATCTCATGATGATAGTAGAGGACATCAAGAAGGACTTAAATAACTCACTTAAAGAAATACAGGAGAACACTGCTAAACAAGTAGAAGACATTAAAGAGGAAACACAAAAATCCCTTAAAGAATTGGAGAAAAACATAACCAAACAAGTAGAAGACATTAAAGAGGAAACACAAAAATCCCTTAAAGAATTGCAGGAAAACACAAACAAACAGGTGATGGAATTGAATAAAACCATCCAAGACCTAAAAAGGGAAGTAGACACAATAAAGAAAACCCAAAGTGAGGCAACTCTGGAGATAGAAACCCTAGGCAAGAAATCTGGAACCATAGATGCAGGCATCAGTCTTTTTTTTTATTACATATTTTCCTCATTACATTTCCAATGCTATCACAAAAGTCCCCCATACCCTCCATCCCACTTCCCTACCCACCCATTCCCATTCTTTTGGCCATGGCGTTCCCCTGTACTGGGGCATATAAAGTTTGCAAGTCTAAAGGGCCTCTCTTTCCAGTGATAGCTGACTAGGCCATCTTTTGATACATATGCAGCTAGAGTCAAGTTCTCCAGGGTACTGGTTAGTTCATAATGTTGTTCCACCTATAGATTTTCAGATTCTTTTAGCTTCTAGGTTACTTTCTCTAGCTCATCCATTGGGAGCCCTGTGATCCATTCAATAGCTGAGTGTGAGCATCCACTTCTGTGTTTGCTAGGCCCAACATATTCTCACAAGAGACTACTATATCTGAGTCCTTTCAGCAAAATTTTGCTAGTGTATGCAATGGTGTCAGCATTTGGAAGCTGATTATGGGGTGGATCCCTGGATATGGCAGTCTCTAGATGGTCCATCCTTTCGTCACAGCTCCAAACATTGTATCTGTAACTCCTTCCATGGGAGTTTCGTTCCCAATTCTAAGAAGGGGCACAGTGTCCACACTTTGGTCTTCATTCTTCTTGAGTTTCATGCGTTTAGCAAATTGTATCTTATATCTTGGATATCCTAAGTTTTGGGCTAATATCAGTGAGTACATATTGTGTGAGTTCCTTTGTGATTGTGTTACCTCACTCAGGATGATGCCCTCCAGGTCCATCCATTTGCTTAGGAATTTCATAAATTCATTCTTTTTAATAGCTGAGTAGTACTTCGTTGTGTAAATGTACCACATTTTCCGTATCCATTCCTCTGTGGAGGGGAATCTGGGTTCTTTCCAGCTTCTGGATATTATAAATAAGGTTGCTATGAACATAGTGAAGCATGTGTCCTTACCTGTAGGGACATCTTCTGGATATATGCCCAGGAGAGGTTTCCTTGATCCTCTGGTAGTACTATGTCCAATTTTCTAAGGAACCACCAGACTGATTTCCAGAGCAGTTGTACAAGCTTGCAATCCCACCAACAATGGAGGAGTGTTCCTCTTTCTCCACATCCTCGCCAGCATCTGCTGTCACCTGAATTTTTGATCTTATCCATTCTGACTGGTGTGAGGTGGAATCTCAGGGTTGTTTTGATTTGCATTTCCCTGATGATTAAGGATACTGAACGTTTTTTCAGATGGTTCTGAGCCATTAGGTATTCCTCAGGTGAGAATTCTTTGTTCAGTTCTGAGCCCCATTTTTTAATGGGGTTATTTGAATTTCTAGAGTCCACCTTCTTGAGCTCTTTATATATATTGGATATTAGTCCCCTATCTGATTTAGGATAGGTAAAGATCCTTTCCCAATCTTTTGGTGGTCTTTTTGTCTTATTGACGGTGACTTTTGCCTTGCAGAAGCTTTGCAGTTTCTTGAGGTCCCATTTCTCAATTCTCGATCTTATAGAGCAAGCCATTGCTGTTCTATTCAGGAATTTTCCCCCTGTGCCCATATCTTCAAGGTTTTTCCCACTTTCTCCTCTATAAGTTTCAGTGTCTGTGGGTTTATGTAAAGTTCTTTGATCCACTTAGATTTGCCTTTAGTACAAGGAGATAGGAATGGATCAATTCGCATTCTTATACATGATAACAACCACTTGTGCCAGCACCATTTGTTGAAAATGCTGTGTTTCTTCCACTGGATGGTTTTAGCTCCCTTGTCGAAGATCAAGTGACCATAGGTGTGTGGGTTCATTTCTGGGTCTTCAATTCTATTCCATTTGTCTACTTGTCTGTCACTATACCAGTACCATGCAGTTTTTATTACAATTGCTCTGCAGTAAATCTTTAGGTCAGGTATGGTGATTCCACCAGAGCTTCTTTTATCCTTGAGAAGAGTTTTTGCTATCCTAGGTTTTTTGTTATTCCAAATGAATTTGCAGATTGCACTTTCTAATTTGTTGAAGAATTGAGTTGGAATTTTGATGGGGATTGCATTGAATCTGTAGATTGCTTTTGGCAAGATAGCCATTTTTACAATGTTGATCCTGCCATTCCATGAGCATGGGAGATCATTCCATCTCCTGAGATCTTCTTTAATTTCTTTATTCAGAGACTTGAAGTTTTTATCATACAGATCTTTCACTTCCTTAGTTAGAGTCACAAAAAGATATTTTATAATATTTGTGACTATTGAGAAGGGTGTTGTTTCCCTAATTTCTTTCTCAGCATGTTTATTCTTTGTATAGAGAAAGGCCATTGACTTGTTTGAGTTAATTTTATATCCAGCTACTTCACCGAAGCTGTTTATCAGGTTTAGGAGTTCTCTGGTGGTATTTTTAGGGTCACTTATATATACTATCATATCATCTGCAAAAAGTGATATTTTGACTTCATCCTTTCCAATTTGTAACCCCTTGACCTCCTTTTGTTGTCGAATTGCTTTGGCTAGGACTTCAAGTACAATGTTGAATAGGTAGGGAGAGAGTGGACAGCTCTGTTTAGTCCCTGATTTAATGGGATTGCTTCAAACTTCTCACCATTTACTTTGATGTTGGCTACTGGTTTGCTGTAGATTGCTTTTATAATGGTTAGGTATGGGCCTTGAATTCCTGATTTTTCCAAGTCTTTTATCATGAATGGGTATTGGATCTTGTCAAATGCTTTTTCCACATCTAACAAGATGATCATGTGGTTTTTGTCTTTGAGTTTGTTCATATAATGGATTACGTTGATGGATTTCCATAAACTAAATCATCCCTGCATCCCTGAAATAAACCCTACTTGGTCAGGATGGATGATTGCTTTAATGTGTTCTTGGATTCGGTTAGTGAGACTTTTATTGAGTATTTTTGCCTCATATTCATAAGGGAAAATTTTTCTGAAGTTCTCTTTCTTTGTTGGATCTTTCTCTGGTTGAGGTATCAGAGTGATTGTGGCTTCATAGAATGAGTTGGTTAGAGTTACTTCTACTTCTATTTTTTGGAATAGTTTGTGCAGAACTGGAATTAGATCTTCTTTGAAGGTCTGGTAGAACTCTGCACTAAACCCATCTGGTCCTGGGCTTTTTTTTGTTGGGAGAATATTAATGACTGCTTCTATTTCTTTAGGGGATATGGGACTGTTTAGATCGTTAACTTGATCCTGCTTTAACTTTGGTACTTGGTATCTGTCTAGAAATTTATCCATTTTGTCCAGGTTTTATAGTTTTGTTGTGTATAGCGTTTTATAGAAGGATCTGTTGGTGTTTTGGATTTCTTCAGGATCTGTTGTTATGTCTTCCTTTTCATTTCTGATTTTGTTAATTAGGATGTTGTCCCTGTGCCCTCTAGTGAGTATAGCTAAGGGTTTATCTTTCTTGTTGATTTTCTCAAAGAACCAACTCCGAGTTTGGTTAATTCTTTGAATAGTTCTTTTTGTTTCCACTTGGTTGTTTTTACCCCTGTGTTTGATTATTTCCTGCCGTGTACTCCTCTTTGGTGAATTTTCTTCCTTTTTTTCTAGAGCTTTTAGATGTGTTGTCAAGCTGCTAGTGTGTGCTCTCTCCAGTTTCTTTTTGGAGGCACTCATAACTATGAGTTTCCCTCTTAGAAATGCTTTCATTGTGCCACATAGGTTTGGTATGTTGTGGCTTCATTTTCATTAAACTCTAAAAAGTCTTTAATTTCTTTTCATTCCTTTCTTGACCAAGGTACCATTGAGAAGAGTGTTGTTCAGTTTCCACGTGAATGTTGGCTTTCCATTATTTATGTTGTTATTGAAGATCAGCCTTTGTCCATGGTGGTCTGATAGGATGCATGGGGCAATTTCAATATTTTTGTATCTGTTGAGGCCTGTTTTGTGAACAATTATATGGTCAATTTTGGAGAAGGTCCTGCGAGGTGCTGAGAAGAAGGTATATCCTTTTGTTTTAGGATAAAATGTTCTGTAGATATCTGTTAAGTCCATTTGTTTCATAACTTCTGTTTGTTTCACAGTGTCCCTGTTTAGTTTCTGTTTCCATGATCTGTCCATTGATGAAACTGGTGTCTTGAAGTCTCCCACTATTATTGTGTGAGGTGTGATGTGTGCTTTGAGCTTCACTAAAGTGTCTTTAATGAATGTGGCTGCCCTTACATTTGGAGCATAGATATTCAGAATTGAGATTTCCTCTTGGAGGTTTTACCTTTGATGAGTATGAAGTGTCCCTCCTTGTCTTTTTTTATAACTTTGATTTGGAAGTCATTTTTATTCGATATTAGAATGGCTACTCCAGCTTGTTTCTTGAGAGCATTTGCTTGGAAAATTGTTTTCCAGCCTTTCGTTCTGAGGTAGTGTCTGTCTTTTTACCTGAGATGGTTTCCTCTAAGCAGCAGAATGTTGGGTCCTGTTTGTGTAGTCAGTCTGTTAGTCTATGTCTTTTTATTGGGGAATTGACTCCATTGATATTAAGAGATATTAAGGAAAAGTGATTGTTGCTTCCCTTTATTTTTGTTGTTAGAGTTGGCATTCTGTTCTTGTGGCTGTCTTCTTTTAGGTTTGTTGAGGATTTATTTTCTTGCTTTTCCTAGGGCGTGAATTCTGTCCTTCTATTGCTTTTTTTCTGTTATTATCCTGTAAAGGGCTGGATTCATGGAAAGATAATGTGTGAATTTGGTTTTGTCGTGGAATACTTTGGTTTCTCCATCTATGGTAATTGAGAGTTTGGCCGGGTATAGTATCCTGGGCTGGCATTTGTGTTCTCTTAGTGTCTGTATAACATCTGTCCAGGCTCTTCTGACTTTCATTTTCTCTGGTGAAAAGTCTGGTGTAATTCTGATAGGCCTGCCTTTATATATTACTTGACCTTTCTCCCTTACTGCTTTTAATATTCTATCTTTATTTAGTGCATTTGTTGTTCTGATTATTATTTGTCAGGAGGAATTTCCTTTCTGGTCCAGTCTATTTGGAGTTCTGTAGGCTTCTAGTATGTTCATGGCCATCTCTTTTTTTAGGTTTGGGAAGTTTTCTTGTATAATTTTGTTGAAGATATTTGCTTTCAGTTTAAGTTGAAAATCTTCATTCTCATCAACTGCTATTATCCGTAGGTTTGGTCTTCTCATTGTGTCCTGTATATCCTGGATGTTTTGAGTTAGGATCCTTTTGTGTTTTTTATTTTCTTTGATGTGCCGATGTTCTCTAGGGAATCTTCTGCACCTGAGATTCTCTCTTCCATCTCTTGTATTCTGTTGCTTGTTCGCATTTATGGTTCCAGATTTCTTTCCTAGGGTTTCTATCTCCAGTGTTGCCTCACTTTGGGTTTTCTTTATTGTGTCTACTTCCCCTTTTAGGTCTAGTATGGTTTTGTTCATTTCCATCATCTGTTTGGATGTGTTTTCCTGTTTTTCTTTAAGGACTTCTACCTGTTTGGTTGTGTTTTCCTGTTTTTCTTTAAGGACTTGTAACTAGTTAGCAGTGTTCTCCTGTATTTCTTTAAGTGAGTTATTAAAGTCCTTCTTGATGTCCTCTACCATCATCATGAGATATGCTTTTAAATCCGGGTCTAGCTTTTCAGTTGTGTTGGTGTGCCCAGGACTAGGTGGGGTGGGAGTGCTGCGTTCTGATGATGGTGAGTGGTCTTGATTTCTGTTAGTAGGATTCTTATGTTTGCCTTTCGCCATCTGGTATTCTCTGGAGCTAGTTGTTATAGTTGTCTCTGGTTACAGCTTGTTCCTCATGTGATTCTGTTAGCCTCTATCAGCAGACATGGGAGAGTAGCTCTCTCCTCTGAGTTTCAGTGGTCAGAGCACTCTCTGCAGGCAAGCTCTCCTCTTACAGGAAAGGTGCACAGATATCTGGGCTTAGGACCTCCTTCCTGTTCGAAGATGAAGGCCCAAAACAGGACCTGTCTCGAAGCTGCGTTGCTTTCGCCTGTCCCAGAAGCTGTTAGTTCTGTATGCGACATTCTCACCTGTGCAGAATACTCTCAGAGGAGTCCTGGAACCAAGATGTCTGCAGCAGATACTCAGGCAAAGCTCTCCTGCTCCAGGTGGACCACTTTCCTCTGGCCAGGAAAGTGGCCGGATATCTGGGGCCCAAAAAGGGGGCTGCCTTAGAAGCTCTGTGGCTCCCACCTGTCCCAGAAGCTTTTAGCTTCTGTATTCCGTACTCTCACCTGTGCAGAATACTCTCGGCTGGGTCCCAGAACCAAGATGTCTCTAGGTCTTCAATTCTATTCCATTGGTCTACCTGCTTGTTGCTGTACCGGTACTGTGCAGTTTTTATCCCAATTGCTCTGTAGTCCACAAAGGGAGACAACTCTACAGATAAGAATCCTAAAAAAAAAAATCAGAAACCATAGATGCAAGCATCAGTAACAGAATACAAGAGATGGAAGAGAGAATCTCAGGTGCAGAAGATTCCATAGAGAACATGGGCACAACAATCAAAGAAAATGCAAAATGCATAAAGATCCTAACTCAAATCATTCAGGAAACTCAGGGTACAATGATAAGACCAAACCAAAGGATAATAGGTGTAGATGAGAATCAAGATTTTCAACTTAAAGGGCCAGTAAATATCTTCAACCAGATTATAGAAGAAATCCTCCCTAACTTAAAGAAAGAGATGCCCATGAACATATGAGAAGCCTACAGAACTCCAAATAAACTAGAACAGAACAGAAATTCCTCCCGACACATAATAATCAGAACAACAAATGCACTAACTAAAGATAGATTATTAAAAGCCGTAAGGGGGAAATGTCAAGTAACATATAAAGGAAGCCCTATTAGAATTACACCAGACTTCTCACCAGAGACTATAAAAGCCAGAAGATCCTGGACAGATGTTATACAGACACTAAGAGATAACAAATGCCAACCCAGGCTGCTATACCCAGCAAAACTCTCAATAACCATAGATGGAGAAACCAAAGAATGCCATGATAAAACCAAATTCACACATTATCTTTCCACAAATCCAGCCCTTCAAAAGATAATAAAGGGAAAACACCAACAGAGTATGGAAAGTACACTCTAGAAAAAGGAAGAAAGTAATACTTCAACAAACTTAAAAGAATACAACCATAAGAAGAGAATCCCAACTTTAACAACAGAAATAACAGGAAGCAACAATTACATTTCTTTAATTTCTCTTAACATTAATCGACTCAATTCCCCAATAAAAAGACATAGACTAATAGACTGGCTACACATACAGGACAAAACATTTTGTTGCTTATATAAAACCAACCTCAGGGAAAAAGACAGACACTACCTCAGAGTAAAAGACTGGAAAACAATTTTTGAAGCAAATGATCTCATTACCATGAGAAGTGAATTTAGATCCATTTTTTGCTTTTCTGGTGTGATAGTTTATCCAGGATTTTATATGGTGGGAGAGTTTGCTTCTGATGATGCCAAGAAACCTTGGTTTTTGTTGCTTCTGTTCTTATGCTTGCCTCCTGCCATCTGATTATCTCAAGTATTTGCTGCCCCCATATATCTGATTGGAACCTGTCCTTCCTATAATCCCGATTGATTCAGGATTCCTCAGAGTCCTGCTTTCTCTGTGATCCTTTGATTCCGGACTACTGTGAACCTCAGATTCTGAGTGTTTCAGAGTGCTTGGCAGTCAAACCTCCTCTGGGACCCTCATATCCTGGTGTGACCAAGCTCCTGTTATCCTGGAATCCTGAAATCCTAAGAACCTGTGCTTGTTACAGTGCCTGGAAGTGGTGTCTTCTCTGAGGATCATCTGGCTCTCTGGTGTGTTCGAAACTAAGGTGTACCAACACTGATTAGAAGGGACTCGAGTTGCTGGTCAGGCAGTGCTCCTGTTTCTTTGCTCCTGCTGTCACAGGCCCGTCAAGATTGTTTTGGAACAGATGCTGTGTTCTACTCACCAGTGATCCTAAGATCACATGGAATGTCCTCTGGGGACCATGTGACCTTCTGCCAAGTTTGTATCCAAGGTGACTTGGAGCTGGTTCCTCTTGAAAGGCTTGCTATCTAATTTCTTGAATTCTTTATATATTTGGGTATTAGTCATCTGTCAGATGTAGGGGTTAAGTATTTCTTTTCACAATATATAGTCTGCCATTTCATCCTATAGATGGTAATTTTTTCCTTGCAATCACTTTTTAGCTGTAGGAGATCCTTTTAAAAATTATTGATCTTAGACCCTTAGCAATTACTGTTCTGCTCAATATGTTGTCTCCTGTACCATTGCATTCAAGACTATTCCCCACTCTGATGGTTTTTATTTTCTTGAACTAAAGAGTAGCACTATCAGGAGAGGAGTTTTGGCCTTTTTGAAGTGGGTGTATCACTGTGAGTATCAGCTTTCATACTCTTGTCCTTACTGCCTGGAAGCCAGTTGTCTCACATTGGCCTGCAGAAGAAGATAGAGACCTCTCAGCTCTTCCTGTGCTATGCATTTCTGGATGCTGCCATACTCTCCCTTTGATGTTAAAGGATTGAACCTTTGTACTTGAGTTTCTATTCTAGCTTTTAAGCCTTTCATGTTCTCTTCCATCTCATGTTTGTGTTGATGATGCTTATATGTAAAACTCCTGATCACTTTTGTAGATTTCTCTTTCTAAGATTGTCTCAGATTCTTCATTGTTCCTATTTTCTTATTCATATCTTAACATTTTTATTAATTTTATTTATCTATAGAAATGTATTGCCCTATGCTACTTAGTATTAATTTGCTTCCTTTTAAGGGCTTCTACTTGCTTAATTATATTTTCTATTATTTCTTTATATGAATCTCTGTAAACAAATTTTGTTTATTTCTTTTTAAAAGTCCTCCATCATCTTCATAATGTTAAACTTAAGGTTATATTCTTACACTTTAGAGTTGTGAGGATATACAGTGATTAGAGTTGTAGGATAGCTATGTTACAGTAGTACCATATTGCCCTCAATTTTGTTGATTATGTTCTTTCCTAGTTCTTAGGCCAACTGGAGGTCTCTGGTATTCATTTTCCTGGTAGTCCCTGTTAGCTATGGGAATCTGCAAGTCAATCTGGTAGTTCTTGGTAGTCTAAGGACTCTGGGATTTCAAGTAGACACTGTTTTCCCTGGATGGTAGCATCCTTCCAGGGTTGCAGACAGAGACTGTAGTCATAGATAGGTTCAGACTTCTGGTTGTCCAAGGTGTTGGGAGGCTTCTAGGAAGGCAGTCAGAGCGTGTGTTTCCTGATGTCTAGAGACATCTGGGATTAGAGGAAGTGACATTGACTGGAAGATGCAGCACAGAGTAAATAAGGCAGACCTCATGGCAGCTGTGTTTTCCAGGGAATCCAGGAGGGAGAAGATTGGTAATCTTACCTGTTTGTCCAGGATGAAAACAGCCTCCAGGGATGTAGACAGAGCTTTGGTCCAGGGAATGGTGTGCAGATCTGGGATTCTGAAATTATACTTTTAAAAAATGTGTAACTGTTCAAATATCAGGCCAAGAATTTCATATTAATTTAAAATAAAGTTTTACATAGTAATATGTTTGGAAAATTAATTTTCTTCACTTCAAGCCTTTTATCATGTTGATCAACTATCAGATTACTTCAAAATATATGTCTCAATGAATATTCCTTAACATATGACAAAATTATTAAATCCTCTATTCTTACATACCTGATATGCTTTTTACCTGGTATACTTAAAATTTTATCATGTATTTTCCTCGATTTTTTTTAAATTTTAGATTGTATCCTATTTTTAATTTAATTTTTTCACTAATTCACTTTATATGTGGATCATTGCCCAATTCCCTGTCACCCCTCTGGCAATCCTTTCCCCAGCCCCTATCAACTTCTACCTTGAAGAGGTAGGGTTCCCATGGGTATAACTCCAAGATGGCATTTCAATTCCCTGCCAGACTAACTGTTTCCTCTCCCACTGAGGCCTGACAATATAGTCAATACTCCACATGCACACAACAGGTTTTGGAATAGCCCACATTCCAGTTGTTCAGGACCCACATGAAGTTTAAGACGCACACATGCTACATTTATGCCTAGGTCCAGTTCATGCATGATATTTGGTTGGTGGTTCCAATTCTTAAAGATCCATAGGTCCTAGTTTTTTGACTCTGTTGCTCTTCCTGTGAAGTTTTTATCCATTTTGGGACCCACATTACTGCTCCCTATTCTTACTTAAGTGTCCCCAAGAATCATCCACTGTTTGTCCGTGGAAATCTTTATTTGTTTGAGTCAACTGCTGGGTGAAGCCTCTCAGAGGACAAGAAACTCCTGTCTGCAAGCTTAACGGTATCATGAATAAAGGCATGGATTGGTGCTTGCACATTGGAAGGGTCTCAATTTCATCTAGTTACTAGTTGGATATTCCCTTTGTTTATGCTCCATCTCCAATACCTGTGTTTCTTGTAGACAGGATAAATTTAGAGTTGAAAGGTTTCTGTGTAGTTTTTTATCTATATCACTCTATTTGCATTCATGCCTGAATATAGGAGGTGGCCCCTTCATGTTCCATATCTCCATTATAGCCACTCACAACTAAGGTAACCCCAATTGATATCTTTGTTATCTATCTCATCCTGAAGATATCCCCCACCACCGACCATCATCAATTGCAGATATCTATTTATGTGCAATACCGTACATTTTTATGCTATACATATACATACATATATACATATATATATATACACACACACACATAGATATAGATAGATAGATATAGGTAAGTGAATATATATATCATGCATATTGTTTGGGGCCTGGGTTATCTCAAACAGGATGATATTCTCAAGTTATATATATTTGCCTGCAAAATTCATGATGTCTTTTGTCTTTGTTTTTCATATCTGAACTGTATTCCTTTGTATAAATTTACCACATTTTCTTTTTTTTTTTTTTTTTTACTTTGAACTTTTTTTTATTTTTAATATTTTTATTACATATTTTCCTCAATTACATTTCCAATGCTATCCCAAAAGTCCCCCATAGAGCCCCCCACTTCCCTACCCACCCACTCCCATTCTTTTGGCCCTGGCATTCCCCTATATTGGGGCATATAAAGTTTGCAAGTCCAATGGGCCTCTCCTTCCATTGATGGCCGACTAGGCCATCTTTCGATACATATGCAGCTAGAGACAAGAGCTCCGGGGTTCTGGTTAGTACATCATGTTGTTCCAACAATAGGGTTGCAGATCCCTTTAGCTCCTTGGGTACTTTCTCTAGCTTCTCCATTGGGAGCCCTGTGCTACATCCAATAGCTGACTGTGAACATCCACTCCTGTGTTTGCTAGGCCCCGGCATCGTCTCACAAGAGACAGCTATATTTGGGTCCTTTCAGCAAAATCTTGCTAGTGTATGCAATGGTGTCAGCGTTTAGAAGCTGATTATGGGATGGATCCCTGGATACGGCAGTCTCTAAATGGTCCATCCTTTCATCACAGCTACGAACTTTGTCTCTGTAACTCCTTCCCTGGGTGTTTTGTTCCCAATTCTAAGAAGATGCACAGTGTCCACACTTTGGTCTTCATTCTTCTTGAGTTTCATGCGTTTAGCAAATTGTATCTTATATCTTGGGTATCCTAAGTTTTGGGCTAATATCCACTTATCAGTGAATACATATTGTGTGAGTTCTTTTGTGATTGTGTTACTTCACTCAAGATGATGCCCTCCAGGTCCATCCATTTGGCTAGGAATTTCATAAATTCATTCTTTTTAATAGCTGAGTAGTACTCCATTGTGTAAATGTACCATAATTTCTGTATCCATTCCTCTGTTGAGGGACATCTGGGTTCTTTCCAGCTTCTGGCTATTATAAATAGGGCTGCTATGAACATAGTGGAGCATGTGTCCTTTCTACTGGTTGGGACATCTTCTGGATATATGCCCAGGAGAGGTATTGCTCATCCTCCGGTAGTACTATGTCCAATTTTCTGAGGAACCGCCAGACTGATTTCCAGAGTGGTTGTACAAGCTTGCAATCCCACCAACAATGGAGGAGTGTTCCACTTTCTCCACATCCTTGCCAGCATCTGCTGTCACCTGAATTTTTGATCTTAGCCATTCTGGCTGGTGTGAGGTGGAATCTCAGGGTTGTTTTGATTTGCATTTCCCTGATGATTAAGGATGTTGAACATTTTTTCAGGTGCTTCTCTGCCATTCGGTATTCCTCAGGTGAGAATTCTTTGTTCAGTTCTGAGCCCCATTTTTTAATGGGGTTATTTGACTTTCTGGAGTCCACCTTCTTGAGTTCTTTATATATATTGGATATTAGTCCCTTATCTGATTTAGGATAGGTGAAGATCCTTTCCCAATCTGTTGGTGGTTTTTTTGTCTTATTGATGGTGTCTTTAGCCTTGCAGAAGCTTTGTAGTTTCATGAGGTCCCACTTGTCAATTCTCGATCTTACAGCACAAGCCATTACTCTTCTATTCAGGAATTTTTCCCCTGTGCCCATATCTTCAAGGCTTTTCCCCACTTTCTCCTCTATAAGTTTCAGTGTCTCTGGTTTTATGTGAAGTTCCTTGATCCACTTAGACTTGACCTTAGTACAAGGAGATAGGAATGGATCGATTCGCATTCTTCTACATGTTAACAACCAGTTGTGCCAGCACCATTTGTTGAAAATGCTGTCTTTCTTCCACTGGATGCTTTTAGCTCCCTTGTCGAAGATTAAGTGACCGTAGGTGTGTGGGTTCATTTCTGGGTCTTCAATTCTATTCCATTGGTCTATTTGTCTGTCACTATACCAGTACCATGCAGTTTTTATCACAATTGCTCTGTAGTAGAGCTTTAGGTCCGGCATGGTGATTCCACCAGAGGTTCTTTTATCCTTGAGAAGAGTTTTTGCTATCCTAGGTTTTTTGTTATTCCAGATGAATTTGCAGATTGCACTTTCTAATTCGTTGAAGAATTGATTTGGAATTTTGATGGGGATTGCATTGAATCTGTAGATTGCTTTTGGCAAGATAGCCATTTTTACAATGTTGATCCTGCCAATCCATGAGCATGGGAGATCTTTCCATCTTCTGAGATCTTCTATAATTTCTTTCTTCAGAGACTTGAAGTTTTTATCATACAGATCTTTCACTTCCTTAGTTAGAGGCACGCCAAGATATTTTATATTATTTGTGACTATTGAGAAGGGTGTTGTTTCCCTAATTTCTTTCTCAGCCTGTTTATTCTTTGTGTAGAGAAAGGCCATTGATTTGTTTGAGTTAATTTTATATCCAGCTACTTCACCGAAGCTGTTTATCAGGCTTAGGAGTTCTCTGGTGGAATTTTTAGGGTCACTTATATATACTATCATATCATCTGCAAAGAGTGATATTTTGACTTCATCTTTTCCAATTTGTATCCCTTTGATCTCCTTTTGTTGTCGAATTGCTCTGGCTAGGACTTCAAGTACAATGTTGAATAGGTATGGAGAAAGTGGACAGCCTTGTCTAGTCCCTGATTTTAGAGGGATTGCTTCAAGCTTCTCACCATTTACTTTGATGTTGGCTACTAGTTTGCTGTAGATTGCTTTTATCATGTTTAGGTATGGGCCTTGAATTCCTGATCTTTCCAAGACTTTTATCATGAATGGGTGTTGGATCTTGTCAAATGCTTTTTCCGCATCTAACGAGATGACCATGTGGTTTTTGTCTTTGAGTTTGTTTATATACTGGATTACGTTGATGGATTTCCATATATTGAACCATCCCTGCATCCCTGGGATGAAACCTACTTGGTCAGGATGGATGATTGTTTTGATGTGTTCTTGGATTCGGTTAGCAAGAACTTTATTGAGGATTTTTGCATCAATATTCATAAGGGATATTGGTCTGAAGTTTTCTATCTTTGTTGGGTCTTTTTGTGGTTTAGGTATCAGAGTAATTGTGGCTTCATAGAATGAGTTGGGTAGAGTACCTTCTGTTTCTATTTTGTGGAATAGTTTGTGAAGAACTGGGATTAGATCTTCTTTGAAGGTCTGATAGAACTCTGCACTAAACCCATCTGGTCCTGGGCTTTTTTTAGTTGGGAGACTATTAATGACTGCTTCTATTTCTTTGGGGGAAATAGGGCTGTTTAGATCATTAACCTGATCTTGATTCAACTTTGGTACCTGGTATCTGTCTAGGAACTTCTCCATTTCATCCAGGTTCTCCAGTTTTGTTGAGTATAGCCTTTGGTAGAAGGATCTGATGGTGTTTTGGATTTCTTCAGGATCTGTTGTTATGTCTCCTTTTTCATTTCTGATTTTGTTAATTAGGATGCTTTCCCTGTGCCCTCCAGTGGGTCTGGCTAAGGGTTTATCTATCTTGTTGATTTTCTCAAAGAACCAGCTCCTTGATTGGTTGATTCTTTGAATAGTTTTTCTTGTTTCCACTTGGTTGATTTCACCCCTGAGTTTGATTATTTCCTGCCGTCTACTCCTGTTGGGTGAATTTGCTTCCTTTTGTTCTAGTGCTTTTAGGTGTGTTGTCAAGCTGCTAATGTGTGCTCTCTCTAGTTTCCTTTTGGAGGCACTCAGAGCTATGAGTTTTCCTCTTAGAAATGCTTTCATTGCGTCCCATAAGTTTGGGTATGTTGTGGCTTCATTTTCATTGAACTCTAAAAAGTCCTTAATTTCTTTCTTTATTCCTTCCTTGACCAAGGTATCATTGAGAAGAGTGTTGTTCAGTTTCCACGTGAAGGTTGGCTTTCTATTATTTATTTTATTATTGAAGATCAGCTTTAGTCCATGGTGATCTGATAGGATGCATGGGACAATTTCAATATTTTTGTATCTGTTGAGGCCTGTTTTGTGACCAATTATGTGGTCAATTTTGGAGAAGGTGCCATGAGGTGCTGAGAAGAAGGTATATCCTTTTGTTTTAGGATAGAATGTTCTGTAGATATCTGCCAGATCCATTTGATTCATAATTTCTCTTAGTTTCTCTGTGTCCCTGTTTAGTTTCTGTTTCCATGATCTGTCCATTGGTGAAAGTGGTGTGTTGAAGTCTCCCACTATTATTGTATGAGGTGCAATGTGTGCTTTGAGATTTACTAAAATTTCTTTAATGAATGTGGCTGCCTTTGTATTTGGAGCATAGATATTCAGGATTGATAGTTCCTCTTGGAGGATTTTACCTTTGATGAGTATGAAGTGTCCCTCCCTGTCTTTTTTAATGACTTTGGGTTGGAAGTCAATCTTATCAGATATTAGAATGGCTACTCCAGCTTGTTTCTTCATACCATTTGCTTGGAAAATTGTTTTCCAGCCTTTCATTCTGAGGTAGTGTCTATCTTTTTCTCTGAGATGAGTTTCCTGTAAGCAGCAAAATGTTGGGTCTTGTTTGTGTAGCCAGTTTGTTAGTCTATGTCTTTTTATCGGGGAGTTGAGTCCATTGATATTAAGAGATATTAAGGAAAAGTAATTGTTGTTTCCTGTTATTTTTGTTGTTAAAGTTGGCATTCTGTTCTTGTGGCTGTCTTCTTTTAGGTTTGTTGAGGGATTACCTTCTTGTTGTTTCTAGGGCGTGGTTCCTGTCCTTGTATTGGTTTTTTTCTGTTATTATCCTTTGAAGGGCTGGATTCGTGGAGAGATAATGTGTGAATTTGGTTTTGTCGTGGAATACTTTGGTTTCTCCATCTATGTTAATTGAGAGTTTGGCTGGGTATAGTACCCTGGGCTGGAATTTGTGTTCTTTTAGTGTCTGTATAATATCCGTCCAGGATCTTCTGGCTTTCATAGTCTCTGGTGAAAAATCTGGTGTAATTCTGATAGGCTTGCCTTTATATGTTACTTGGCCTTTTTCTCTTACTGCTTTTAGTATTCTATCTTTCTTTAGAGCATTTGTTGTTCTGATTATTATGTGTCGGGAGGTATTTCTTTTCTGGTCCAGTCTATTTGGAGTTCTGTAGGCTTCTTGTATGTTCATGGGCATCTCTTTCTTTAGATTTGGGAGGTTTTCTTCTATAATTTTGTTGAAGATGTTTGCTGGTCCTTTGAGTTGAAAATCTTCATTCTCATCCACTCCTATTATCCGTAGGTTTGGTCTTCTCATTGTGTCCTGTATTTCTTGGATGTTTTGAGTTAGGATCTTTTTGCATTTTACATTTTCCTTGATTGTTGTGCTGATGTTCTCTATGGAATCTTCTGCACCTGAGATTCTCTCTTCCATCTCTTGTATTCTGTTGCTGATGCTCGTATCTATGGTTCCAGATTTCTTTCCTAGGGTTTCTATCTCCAGCGTTGCCTCATTTTGGGTTTTCTTTATTGTGTCTACTTCCCTTTTTAGGTCTAGTATGGTTTTGTTCATTTCCATCATCTTTTTGGATGTGTTTTCCTGTTTTTCTTTAAGGACTTCTACCTGTTTGATTGTGTTATATTGTTTTTCTTTAAGGACTTCTACCTGTTTGATTGTGTTATCCTGTTTTTCTTTAATGACTTGTAACTCTTTAGCCATGTTCTCCTGTAATTCTTTAAGTGAGTTATTAAAGTCCTTCTTGATGTCCTCTACCATCATCATGAGATATGCTTTTAGATCCATGTCTAGCTTTTCCGGTGTTTTGGGGTGCCCTGGACTGGGCGAAGTGGGGGTGCTGGGTTCTGATGATGGTGAGTGGTCTTGGTTTCTGTTAGTAAGATTATTACGTTTACCTTTCGCCATCTGGTAATCTCTGGGGTTAGTTGTTATCGTTGTCACTGTTTAAAGATTGCAGCAGAAGCTGTGTTCCACTCACCAGCAGTCTCAAAATCCTGTGGCGGGGGTCTTGGTTAGCTGGCGGTACCCCAGTGCTGGTCCAGCCGGAAGAGGCCTGTGGTCCTACTCAGGCCGGTTTTCTGCTTCCCAAACTAATGCAGTCTCTGGTCCCGCGCGCAATTGGATTGGAGCAGAAGCTGTGTTCCACTCACCAGAAGTCTTAAGATCCTGTGGCGGGTGTTGTGGGTAGCTGGCGAGTGTCAGCCGACCCTGCGCCCTAGCTACCCCGTTGCTTTTCTGACCGGAAGAGGCTTGTGGCCCTACGTAGGCCGGATTTTGCCTCCCCAACCAAAGCAGTCTCAGGTCCCGCGTGATTGGACTGGAGCAGAAGCTGTGTTCCACTCACCAGCAGTCTCAAAATCCTGTGGTGGGGGTCGTGGGTAGCTGGCGGGTGTCAGGCGACCCTGTGCTCAGGCTACCCCTGTGCTGATCCGGTCGGATGAGGCCTGTGGCCCTACTCAGGCCGGTTTCTGCTTCCCTAACTAATGCATTCTCTGGTCCCGCGTGCAATTGGATTGGAGCAGAAGCTGTGTTCCACTCACCAGAAGTCTTAAGATCCTGTGGCGGGTGTTGTGGGTAGCTGGCGAGTACCACATTTTCTTTATCCATTCTTCAGAGGAGGTTTCCATCTAGGTTGTTTACAGTTTGTAGCTTTTACAAATAATACTCCTATGGACACCACCTAGGAAATGTCTTTATGGGACAATGGAGCACTTAAGATTTTATCATATATCTTTCCTTGTTTTCTTATAAATATTCTCTCTGATTTTAAATCTATTATTTAATGTTGCATTAGAATTCAGTCCTAAAAGAAGTATGGTAGGTCCTCATTTTTGTCATTGGAAAGATGATTAGTTTCGATATTAAAGATTCAGTTTCACAGAGGGAAGAAATTTTATTAATTAATGGTGATAATTACATCAAATTGTTTCCAGTTATAATGTTATAATGAATAATTAATTATGTCTTTCATAATATTATAAAATACTTATCTTGTTTCATGAAATATAGTCTAGTATCCATTATGTTTATGAAATTGTTAAGAAAGAAAATTGCTACATTTCTGTACTGAATTTGTTTGATGCTCACATTGGTGCTGTTTCATGCATTATGGATGCATTTGTTTTCACCTAATTACAAAATGTCATATAATGATTTGTTTTTAATATTTTCAGGTTTGTCATGTGATTATACCAAGAAGATACTCCCCGAAGGAAATACACGGGATTACTTCCAGAAGAAAATATCACAAAGATTTAGATGTAGTAGTCTTTCAGATCTATATGGAAACAAGTTCTCAGAATATAGATGTGATAGTGCAGAATATAAAATATATGATTATGTAAATGACCAATTTGAAAAGCACATCTTTTTCATTTCTGAAAATTATCAAGAAGCCCTAACTTCCCCTGAAAGAAGTCAGTCTGGTTCACTCTCATTTTCACAACTGAAGGAATCTCTAGGAAAAAATTCACAAGATTTGAAACAGAATTGTATTTTACACAGAAATACACAAACATTAAAAAGTAACATTTGGGTGAATAAATTGTGTTTCCTGATGTATATATTACAGAATATGAGATTAAAAAGTGCTTCAGTGCTCTATGAACAAATGAGATTGTGGAGCACAGAAAAAGGCACTGAATGTTATCAAGGTGAAGGATATATCTCTCAAAATTTATGGCAGTTCCCACAACAAAACCTACTCAGTGACAAGTTCTATGATGTAGATCAACATGAGAAAGAATCTATGAATGCAATGAATCATGCTTATTACCTAAGCAATCAATACAGAGAGATATTATATCAAGGTAATGCCTTATTACAAGATTCTATTTGTAAAACAAATCCAAGTGAAAATCAGATAAGCAACTTTATTCTAGAATATTATTACAGCAAGCAAAGTAAAATGGCCTTCTCTAATCAGTGCTCACAGTCTTCTTTTCAACAGCATACCACAGAGAAACTTTGTATTAATGAAAACAAGAATGCCATTTTAAGTGTATCTTCAATTCATAGCTGGTATACTGGATCATGGATTAATGGAGAGTCTAAGAGATACCTCTATGATACAGACAAGAATGTCTCAAATGAATCATTAAACTTGGAGAGAGCACAGAAAGCAAATAAATGTAATAAGTATGGGAAATCTTTTATCCAGTCCTCAGATCTTCAAGCTTATTGTAGAACTCCAAACCAAGGGACACCCTACAAATGTAATGAATGTGGAAAATTCTTTACTTGTTCCTCAAGTCTTAAAATTTGCCATGAAAACTGTATAGGAGCAAGAGATCATAAATCTAATAAATGCGGAAAATCATTTATACAGTCCTCAAAACTTCAAGTTAACTACAGAATCCACACAGGAGAGAATCCTTATAAATGTAACAAATGTGGGAAATATTTTACACAATCCTCAAAACTTCTAGTTCACTACAGAGTCCACACAGGTGAGAAACCTTACAAATGTAATGAATGTGGTAAATCTTTTATCCAGAACTCAGAGCTTAAAGCTCACTACAGAGTCCATACAAAAGAGAAACCTTACAAATGTAATACCTGTGGGAAATCTTTTACACAGAACTCAAAACTTCAAGTTCAGTACAGAATCCACACAGGAGAGGACCCTTACAAATGTAATGAATGTGGGAAATCTTTTACACAGAAGACAAATCTTCAAGTTCACTATACAACCCACACAGGAGAGAAACCTTACAAATGTAATGAGTGTTGGAAATCTTTTACACAGACCTCACATCTTCAAGTTCACTACAGAATCCATACAGGAGAGAAGCCTTACAAATGTAATGAATGTGACAAATCTTTTACACAGAAATCATACCTTAAAGTTCACTACAGAATCCACACAGGAGAGAAACCTTACAAATGTAATGAATGTGGCAAATCTTTTACACATAAGTCAAATCTTCAAGTTCACTATAAAATCCACACAGGAGAGAAACCTTACAAATGTAATGAGTGTGGGAAATCTTTTACAAGGAACAGAGACTTTAAAGTTCACTATAGAATCCATACAAGAGAGAAACCTTACAAATGTAATGAGTGTGGGAAATCTTTTTCACAGAACTCAAACCTTCAAGCTCACTACAGAATCCACACAGCAGAGAAACCTTACAAATGTAATGAGTGTGGGAAATCTTTTGCACAGAACTCAAACCTTCAAGTTCACCACAGAATCCACACAGGAGAGAAACCTTACAAATGTAATGAATGTGGCAAATGCTTTACACAATCCTACAAACGTCAAGTTCACTACAAAATCCATACATGATAGAAGCCTTACAAATGTAATCAATGAGGCAACTCTTTTATACAGAATACAGTGATTATAAAGTTCAAGACCGAATTCATACAAGAGGGAAACCTTAAAATTTTTTTGATTGCTGCAAATCTTTTACGAAGAACTCAGAGCTTAAAATTCACCAAAGAATCTGTACAGGGGACAAGCCTTATAAATATAATGAATTCTGCAAATCCTTTACACAACACTCAGATCATAAAGCTCACCACAGAATTCATACTAGAGAGAAATCTCACAAATGAAATGAAGGTGGCTAATCATTCACTAACTCTCCAAGTCTTCATTTTCACTACAGAATCTATACAAGAGATAAACCTTACGAATGTGGAATGTGTGGCAAATCTTTTACCTGGTCCTCCATTTTCCAAGTTCATCAAAGAACCCATATTGGACAACAACCTTGTAAGTGGAGTGACTTTGGGAAATACATTTCCCTGTCCTCAAATCTTTAATATCACCTAAGAATACAAACTAGAGACATCCTTATTAATGTAAAGAATGTGAAAAAATCCTTGACATGGAAATAATCCCTTCAAACACAACCCAGCATGCATCCTGGAGAGAAACATTAGAAATATATAGGCCATGGCAAATATTTTAGCACAACCTCAAAGCTTAGAGCACATAGATCCATGCATGAAGCTAACTTAGTTGAAAATTATTGTCCCAACATTCATAAGGAAATGTTATTTAAAATGAGAAAATTATTGGCAGAATTTAAATAATGTTGAAACCCCATTAATAGAATATTCTCATAAAGAAACCTTATATTGATTGTAGTTGGAATCATTTTACCACCAAATTCAACTTATATTCTTATTAAGTACTTTTTTTCAAACATAACATATGCAAAACTATTTCACCCAGCATTAATCATCTGACATTATTGAGCAATAATTGTATAGAATTCATTTTTAAATCATTCAATAAACAGTATTCTAAAGTGTAAGGATTTTATCCAGAGTAATAGTAATAACTATGCTAATACAATCATGTTGCATATGTTTATAGTTTAGTATGGGACATTATTAGTATTTATTAGATATATTCTCTTTGAAGATTACTGTGTTCTTAGACTTTGAACATTTTAAAGAGTAATTTTTAATCTCTAATCCCTCCTTGTCACAATTATCAATAAATACATTTGAACTGTCTATTACTATTGCCTTGGTTTATTTAGTGTTCATTTTATGCTGGGTGATTTCATTCATATCTTCCAGTGTCTGATTGATAATGCCAACAGAAACGTTACAAAAAATAAATCGGATTGCTTTTGACAAATTCTAAGACAACATTTCTGAAGTGTGTATGTGTTGAGCAGAGAAAACCATGAGTTTTCCTGAGTACGTATATGTGTGTGTTTTTTATGCATAAAATCACTTGTATTACAAGGAACATAGTTTCTGTTCCAGTGCAAAATTCTAAATAGACTCAATGGGTGGGGAAGAGGTTGAAGTTTTAAGATTACAAATCCTTCTCTGTTCAAAATGTTGATGTTCATAGTGCATTCTTCATATTGTCCACAATAGAATCCTCACTCTTTTTTTTTTTTTCGAATCACCGGAGGTCGCAAAATATGATTAAAAGGGAAAGGCTCTCTTTTATTTATTGCAAATAACAATATATTTAGTACTTGAGTCTCTGCTTGCCACTTTGGATTTCAAGCAAACAGTCCAAGGACATTTAGGGCATTTGAATTACTGTGTGTGTGTGTGTGTGTGTGTGTGTGTGTGTGTGTTTGAAAGAGCTGTGATTAGCAGGGCTGAGCAAGTATCTATGGGGTAAAATGGTGAGTCCTTTGTCCTTATACCAATGAGTGGTACACATCTGTGTCGTGTTACTTTCTGAGAATTCACATCGATTGACATATTTGATTTCCCAGTTCTCAATCTTGCAAATTTGAATGTATTTTCCCATTTTCCTGCTCCATTTTCAATCAATTGTTTTGGTTATATTTGATTTTATGACTGAAACAGTATGATTTCTTAAAGTCATTGGAGATTCTTTGGCTTTTATTGGAATGGGTCATTTTTTTCCATTTCAGTTTTGATTTTTTTATATATTGCAGACATTTATTACTCTGTCAAACACAGAGCTGACAAAGATTCTCTCTTAGTCTATGGAATTTCCTCTATGCTTCGTTTTTGTTTAGCTATGCTAAAACCATTTAGTATTATAAATTCCACCTTGTCAATTGTTGGTCTTAATTATGGTGAAAAGGGAGTTCTATTCAGAGGGTAATTTAAGGAGATAGATAATAGATAGATGACAAAATTATAGATGATATATAGATTTATAATTAATACATTTTTATAAAGAGCTTCTTAGGTAAGTGTATATACATTTATACATATAATACATATCTAAATATGTACTTCCATATCTATATATCTATATATCAGATCATATGAATATATTTACATAAAGGATACTGTTCTCAAGAACTAAGAGCAATAATTGACAACTGTGAATTTAACCATGTTTATAACCATATATACAGTATATTTACCTATTTCTCTATGTTTACATATGTATACATATCTATATCATTTATATAGCATACAGATAAATTTCTATGTATTTATATCTATCTACCAATTATCTGTAGTTATATTCGTGTAGACTAAGATATAAATAATGTAAATATAGATGAAAGATGTTATTGTACTTATAGATATGATATAGGGCATAGTGTATCATTTATTCCAACTGCTTTCTGTGTTTCTGATTTCAGGTTTGTGTGTTTAATCAGAGGGAGGATGGATGTGATAGGGTGTTTCTGGGATGGAGGGAAACCAGGAAAGGGGATGATATTTGAAATGTAAAGAAAGAAAATATCCAATAAAAGAAGTAGAAGAAATAAAAGATTGAAAACATTCTGAGTTTTGCAGGCAAATTGATTGAAATAGAAAATATCTTCCTGAGCATGGTGGTGCACACCTTAGATCCCAGCACTTGGGAGGCAGAGGCAGGCGGATTTCTGATTTCGAGGCCAGCCTAGTCTACAGAGTGAGTTCCAGAACAGCCAGGGCTACACAGAGAAACCATGTCTCAAAAACAAACAAACAAACAAACAAACAAACAAACAAAAAACCAAAAAACCAAAAACCAAAAAAAAAAACCCCAGAAAATATCTTCCTGAGCATGGTGGTGCACACCTTAGATCCCAGCACTTGGGAGGCAGAGGCAGGCAGATTTCTGATTTCGAGGCCAGCCTAGTCTACAGAGTGAGTTCCAGAACAGCCAGGGCTACACAGAGAAACCATGTCTCAAAAACAAACAAACAAACAAACAAACAAACAAAAAAACCAAAAACCAAAAAAAAACAAAAAACAAAAAAAAAACCAGAAAATATCTTCCTGAGTGAGGTAAATCAGACCCTAAGGCCATGTATACTATGCACTCACTAATAATTGTATATTAGCCAAAAAAAAAAAAGTATGGAATACCCAAGATACAGTCCAGAGAACTAAAAAACTCAACAAGCTGAAGTGCCCAAATGAGGATGCTTCATTCCCACTTGAGGCAGAGAAGAAATGAATCACAAGAAGGGAGGGAGGGAGGGACCTCAGAGGAAAAGTAGATAGGGTGGAGTTGAGAGGGAGAGGCGAACCTTATCTGGTATTGGGTGAGGGAAAAGGACTGAAAACCTGAGGGCCAGAAAAATAATGTAAACAGGCAGTCTCAGGAAATAGGAGGTTGTAGGGAATCACCCAGAGTTCACCAGAGACCTGGGAGGTAAGAGACTCCCAGCACTCAAAGGGAGGGACAATAGATGAAATAACATACAGTAGGGAATAGGAACTTAAAGAGCCTACCTTCAGCAGGAAGTCAGGGCGTCAAATGAGGGATAGGGTTGCCATCCCACAGTCACATCTCTGTGACTATCTGAAAGAATTGTTCCTATCTGAAAGAATTACATGGATGGATATGGAGAGGAACCTACAGAAAAGAAGGTCCAGCAACAGGCTCAAAGTTGGATTCAGCTCAAGGGGAGTTCTCAATGCCTGACACTATTACTGAGGATATGGAGAGCTCACAATAAGTGACCTATCATGACTGCCCTCTGAAAGACCCAGCAAGCAGCTGAAACAGTCAGATACAGATATTTGCACCCAACCAATGGACAGAAGCAGCTGTTCTTGAACTAGGAAAGGCTGGAAGAAGCTGAGGAGAAGGGCAATCCTGTAGGAGGAATAGCAATCTCAATTTAATCCAGACCACTGAGATCTCTCAAACACTGGACCACCAAACAGACAGCATACACCACCTGATATGAGGCCCCCAACACACATACAGTAGAGGAATTCTGGGTCTTTGTTCTTTCAGAGATTCTGCACCTAACCCTGAAGAGACTGGAGGCCTCAGGGAGTTTAGAGGTCCTGAGAGGTGGGGACATCCTTGTGGAGATGGGCTGGGGTATGGAGGAGTATTGGGATGTGCAGGAGCTGGACGGTGGATGGGTGTTAGGGAATGGAATATGAAGTGTAAAAAATAAATTATAAATAAAATAAAAATAAGAAATAAAAACAGTCACTATAGATCTCCCAAACAATAAATCCGAGAGCCAGATGGTTTTAGTTCTTCATGTTTATGCAGTATGGAGACAACCTATCATTCAGCCAGTTGACTTCCTTCCTGGGTATTCATTTCCATAATAGTTATATAATTCCTGGTTAACCATAAATAAAGTATATGCATTCACATACACCATCAAATAAATCAGTATGAATAAACAAGGTTCAAGTCTTCAATAAGGAAAACCTCCAGGAAGGCTTTCATCTTAATGAGAACAACCTAAATCTCCTGAAGAATAGGACTTATTCACATACTCTTTACTGTTGATGTTCACTTAGAATCAGACCAGTTCTGCCCCTTCCAGGCTCTGCCTTCTTCCTTCTTCCTGGTACGTGGATGACCTAAAGGTAAGTGGGGACCAAAAACCATAATATTTGTCACAGTCTACTCTGTTTCCCTTTCTGGTATGGTAAAAAAAAATAAAACAAACAGACTGTAGACCATCTTTGAAGTCTTCATTCTGCCTCCACTGAGCTTAAAACTGGTTGCACTCCAGTCACCCCCAGCACTGAGGCAAGACACTGGGCACTATTTGCTTCTTAGAAATATAGGAATAATTTATTTTATTTTATTATTTTTTCTTTATTTTAATAAGGTATTTTCTTCGTTTACATTTCCAATGCTATCCCAAAAGTTTGCAAGAACAAGGGGCCTCTCTCTCTTTTTAATAGCTGAGTAGTACTCCACTGTGTAAATGTACCACATTTTCTGTATCCATTCCTCTGTTGAGGGGCATCTGGGTTCTTTCCAGCTGCTGGATATTATAAATAAGGCTGCTATGAACATAATGGAGCATGTGTCCTTCTTACCGGTTGGAACATCTTCTGGATATACGTCCAGGAGAGGTAGTACGGGATCCTCCAGTAGTACTATGTCCAATTTCCTTAGGAATGGCCAGACTGATTTCCAGAGTGGTTGTACAAGCTTGCAATCCCACCAACAACGGAGGAGTGTTCCTCTTTCCTCACATCCTCGCCAGCATCTGCTGTCACCTGAATTTTTGATCTTAGCCATTCTGACTGTTGTGAGGTGAAATTTAAGGGTTGTTTTGATTTGCATTTCCCTGATGATTAAGGATACTGAACGTTTTTTCAGATGGTTCTGAGCCATTGAGGTCTAATTGTAGCTATACCAGTACCATGCATTTTTTTTTTTTTTATCACAATTGCTCTGTAGTACAGCTTTAGGTCAGGCATGGTGATTCCATCAGAGGTTCTTTTATCCTTGAGCAAAGTTTTTGCTATCCTAGGCTTTTTGTTATTCCAGATGAATTTGAAGATTTCTCTTTCTAATTTGTTGAAGAATTGAGTTGGCATTTTGATGGGGATTGCATTGAATCTGTAGATTGCTTTTGGCAAGATAGCCATTTTTACTATATTGATCCATCCAATCTATGAGCATGGGAGATCTTTCCATCTTCTGAGATCTTCTTTAATTCTTTCTTCAGAGATTTGAACTTCTTATCATACAATCTTTCACTTCCTTAGTTAGAGTCATGTCAAGGTATTTTATATTATTTATGACTTTTGAGAAGGGTGTTGTTTCCCTTATTAATTTCTCAGCCTGTTTATCCTTTGTGTTGAGAAAGGCCATTGACATGTTTGAATTAATTTTATATCCAGCTACTTTACTGAAACTGTTTATCAGGATTAGGAGTTCTCTGGTAGTATCTTTAGGGTCACTTATATATACACTATCATATCATCTGTAAAAAGTGATATATTGACTTATTTCTTTCCAATTTGTATCCCCTTGATCTCCTTTTGTTTTCCAATTGCTCTGGCTAGGACTTCAAGTACTATGTTGAATAGGTAGGGAGAAAGTGGGCAGCCTTGTCTAGTCCCTGATTTTAGTGGGATTGCTTCCAGATTCTCACCATGTACTTTGATGATGGCTACTGGTTTGCTTTAGATTGTTTTTATCATGTCTAGGTATGGGCCTTGAATTCCTGATCTTTCCAAGACATTTATCATGAATGGGTGTTGAATTTTATCACATGCTTTCTCAGCATCTAACAAGATGATCATGTAGTTTTTGTCTTTGAGTTTATTTATGTAATGGATTATGTTGATGAATTTCCTTATATTAAACCATCCCTGCATCCCTGGAATGAAACCTACTTCGTTAGGATGGATGATTGTTTTGATGTGTTCTTGCATTCGGTTAGCGCGAAGTTTATTGAGGGTTTTTGCATTGATATTCATAAGGGAAATTTGTCTGAAGTTCTCTATCTTTGTTGGGTTTTTCTGTGGTTTAGATATCAGAGTAACTGTGGCTTCATAGAATCAATTGGATAGAGTACCTTCTGCTTCTATTTTGTGGAATAGTTTGTGAAGAACTGGAATTAGATCTTCTTTGAAGGTCTGATTAAACTCTGCATCAAACCCATTTGGTCCTAGGCTTTTTTTTTTTTGTTTGGGAAACTATTAATGACTGCTTCTCTTTCCATAGGTGATATAGGACTGTTTATGTCATTAACCTGATCCTGATTTAACTTTGTTACCTGGTATCTGTCTAGAAATTTGTCCATTTCATCCAGGTTTTCCAGTTTTGTTGAGTATAGCCTTTTGTAGAAGGTTCTGATGGTGTTTTGGATTTCTTCAGGATTTGTTGTTATGTCTCCCTTTCATTTCTGATTTTGTTAATTAGGATGCTGTCCTTGTGCCCTCTAGTGAGTCTGCCTATGGGTTTATCTATCTTGTTGATTTTCTCAAAGAACCATCTCGTTTGGTTGATTCTTTGAGTAGATTTTCTTGTTTCCACTTGGTTGATTTTGCCCCTGAGTTTGATTATTTCCTGCCGTGTACTCCTCTTGGGTGAATTTTCTTCCTTTTGTCCTAGAGCTTTAACGTGTGTGGTCAAGCTGCTAGTGTGTGCTCTCTCTAGTTTCTTTTTGGAGGCACTCAGAACTATGTGTTTTCCTAGTAGAAATGCTTTCAATACGTCTCATTAGTTTGGGTATGTTGTGGCTTCATTTTCATTAAACTCTAAAAAATCTTTAATTTCTTTCTTTATTCCTTCCTTGACCAAGGTATCATTGAGAAGGGTGTTGTTTAGTTTCCACGTGAATATAGGCTTTCTAATATTTATGTTGTTATTGAAGATCAGCCTCAGTCCATTGTGATCTGATAGGATGCATGGGACAATTTCAATATTTTTGTATCTATTGAGGCTTTTTTTTTTTTTTTTTTTTTTTTTTTTTACCAATTATATGGTCAATTTTGGTGTAGGTACATTAGGTGCTGAGAAGAAGGTATATCTTTTTGTTTTAGGGTAAAATGTTCTGTAGATATCTGTTGAATCCATTTGTATCATAACTTCTGTTAGTTTCACTTTGTCCCTGTTTAGTTTCTGTTTCCATGATCTGTCCATTGATAAAAGTGGTGTGTTGAAGTCTCCCAATATTATTCTGTGATGTGCAATGTGTTCTTTGAACCCTACTATAGTTTCTTCAATGAATGTGACTTCCCTTGCATTTGCAGCACAGATATTTAGAATTGAGAGTTCTTCTTGGAAGATTTTACCTTTGATGATTATGAAGTGTCCCTCCTTGTGTTTTTTGATAACTTTGGACTGGAAGTCGATTTTAGTAGATATTAGAATTACTACTCCAGCTTGTTTTCTCAGACCATTTGTTTGGAAAATTATTTCCCAGCCTTTCATTCTGAGGTAGTGTCTGTCTTTTTCCCTGAGATGAGTTTGCGGTAAGCAGCAAAATGTTGGGTCTTTTTTGTGTAGCCAGTCTGTTAGCCTATGTCTTTTTATTATGGAATTGAGTCCATTGATATTACAGATGTTAAGGAAAAGTAAATGTTGCTTCCTATTATTTTTTTGTTAGTTTTGACATTCTGTTCTTGTGGCTGTCTTCTTTTAGGTTTGTTGAAGGATTAATTTCTTGCTTTTTCTAGGACTTGGTTTCCGTCCTTGTATTTTTTTTTTTTCTGTTATTTTCCTTTGAAGGGCTGGATTCCTGGAAAGATAATGTGTGAATTTGGTTTTGTTGTGGAATACTTTGGTTTCTTCATCTATAGTAATTGAAAGTTTGGCTGGATATAGTAGCCTGGGCTGGAATTTGTGTTCTTTTAGTGTCTGTATAACATCTGTCCAGGATCTTCTGGCTTTCATAGTCTCTGGTGAAAAATCTGGTGTAATTCTGATAGGCTTGCCTTTATATGTTACTTGGCCTTTTTCTCTTACTGCTTTTAGTATTCTATCTTTATTTAGTGCATTTGTTGTTCTGATTATTTTGTGTTGAGAGGTATTTCTTTTCTGGTCCAGTGTATTTGGAGTTCTGTAGGCTTCTTGTATGTTCATGGGCATCTCTTTCTTTAGATTTGGGAAGTTTTATTCTATAATTTTGTTGAAGATGTTTGCTGGTCCTTTGAGTTGAAAATCTTCATTCTCATCCACTCCTATTATCCGTAGGTTTGGTCTTCTCATTGTGTCCTGGATTTCCTGGATGTTTTGAGTTAGGATCTTTTTGCATTTTCCATTTTCTTTGATTGTTGTGCTGATGTTCTCTATGGAATCTTCTGCCCCTGAGAGTCTCTCTTACATCTCTTGTATTCTGTTGCTGATGCTCGTATCTATGGTTCCAGATTTCTTTCCTAGGGTTTCTATCTCAAGTGTTGTCTCACTTTGGGTTTTCTGTATTGTGTCTACTTCCCTTTTTAGGTCTAGTATATTTTTGTTCATTTCCATCACTTGCTTGGATGTGTTTTCCTGTTTTTCTTTAAGGACTTGCATTCTTTAGCAGTGTTCTGTATTTCTTTAAGTGAGTTATTAATGTCCTTCTTGATCTCCTCTACTATCATCATGAATTATGCTTTTAAATCCGGGTCCAGCTTTTTGGGTGTGTTGGGGTGCCCAGGACTGGGTGAGGTGGGAGTGCTGAGTTCTGTTGATGGTGAGTGGTCTTGGTTTCAGTCAGTAAGAGTCTTAGGTTTGTCTTTTGCCATCTGGTAATCTCTGGAGTTAGTTGTTAGAGTTGTCTCTGGTTAGAGCTCATTTGCTTGTAATTCTATTAGCCTCTATCAGCAGACTTGGGAAACTAGCTCTCTCCTCTGAGTTTCATTTGTCAGAGCACTCTCTGCAGGCAAGCTCTCCTGTTAAGGGAAGGTGCACACATATCTGGCATTCAGATCTGCCTCCTAGCAGAAGATGAAGGCCTGAAAGAGGGTCTCTCCCAGAAGCTCTTAGCTTCTGTAGTCTACACTCTCACCTGCTCAGACTAGTGTTAGAGGGATCCGGGAACCAAGATGGCTTCCCCAGGTGCTCTGGCAAAGCCCTCTGGTGCTAGGCAGAAACCTCTCCTCTGGCAGGGAAGATGCGCTGATGTCTGGAGCCCGAAACGGGGTCAGCCTCAGAAGCTGTCCTCTAGGGTACCTTGGGGTTGTCTGCTGACTCTGTGCCCAAGGTGACACTGTTCTGGCACTGACCTGAAGGGATTTGTGACCCTATTCAGGCCGGGTTTTCTGCTTTCCAAATGTTGTCTCAGGTCCCGCATGATTAGATTGGAATAGAAGTTGTGTTCCACTCATCAGTGGTCCTATGAACTCCTGGAGAGTTCTCAGGGGACCTTGAGGGTGTTCAATGACTCAACGCCCAATTTGACCCAGTGGTGGCGCTGACCAGAAGGGATTTGTGACCCTGGTCAGCCCAGGTTTTCTGCTCTCCTTATGCTCTCTCAGGTCCCGCACATTAGATTGGAACAGTTGTGTTCCACTCACTTGTGGTCCTAAGATCACTTCGAGAATCCTCTAGGGGACCTTAGGGGTGTCTGCAAAAGGTGACCCAGTGCTGGAGCCAACTGGAATGGATTTGTGATGCTGGACAGGCCAGGTTTTCTGCTTCCAAATGCTGACTCAGGTCCCGTGCAATAGGATTGGAATGGAAGTCGTGTTCTACTCATCGTTCCTATGATCTCATGGAGAGTCCTCTAGGGGACCTTGGGTGTGTCAGCCGACTCTGTGCCCATGGTGGACCCAGTGCTGGCGCTAACCAGAAGAGATTTGTGACCCTGGTCAGTTCGAGTTTTCTGCTTTCCAAATGCTGTCTCAGGTCCCGCACGATTGGATTGGAACAGAAGTTGTGTTCCACTCATTGGTGGTCCTAAGTTTGTGTGGAGAGTCCTCTAGGGGACCTTGTGGTTGTCCACTGACTCTGCTCCCATGGTGACCAGATGCTGGCTCCAACCAGAAGACATTTGTGACCCTGGTCAGTCTGTGTTTTCTGCTTTCCAAATGCTGTGTCAGGTCCAGTGCCATGGATTGGAATAGAAGTTGTGTTCCACTCATTGGTAGTCCTAAGATTGCGTGGAGAGTCCTCTAGGGGTTTTTGGGTGTATGCCAACTCTGCAACCAAGGTGTCCCGGTGCTGGTGCCAACTGGAAGGGATTTGCTTCCCTGGTCAGGCTGGGCTTTCTGCTTCCCTAATGCTGTCTCAGGTCCCTCGCGAGATTGGATTGGAACCGAAGTTGTGTTCCACTCATCGGTGGGCCTATGAACTTGGGGAGAGTCGTCTTGGGGAACTTTGGTGTGTCAGTGGACTCCCCACTTAAGGGACCCTGTGCTGGTGCCAACCTGAATGGATTTGTGACCCTGGTCAGGCCAAGTTTTCTGCTCTCCTAATGCTGTCTCAGGTTCCGCATGATTGGATTGGAACAGAAGTTGTGTTCCACTCATTGGTGGTCCTAAATTCGCGTAGAGAGTCCTCTAGGGGACCTTGGGCGTGTCTGCCAACTCTGTACTTAAGGTGACCCAGTACTGGGTGCCAACTGGAATTGATTTTTGACCCTTGTCAGGCCGAGTTTTCTGCTCTCCTTATGCTGTCTCAGGTCCTGCACGATTGGATTGGAACAGAAGTTCTGTTTCACTCATTTGTGGTCCTATGAACTCGTGGAGAGTCTTCTAGGGGACCTCGGGGGTGTCCAATGACTCTGAGCCCAATTAGACCCACTGCTGATCCTGACCTGATAGGATTTGTGACCCTGGTCAGGCCAGTTTTTCTGCTTTCCCAATGCTGTCTCAGGTCCCACACGATTGGATTGGAACAGTAGTTGTGTTACATTCACTGGTGGTCCTAAGATTGCGTGGAGATTACTATAGTGGACCTTGGGGGTGTCAGTACACTCCGCGCCCAAGGTGACCCAGTGCTGGCACTGACCAGAATGGATTTGTGACCCTGGTCAGCCTGCATTTTCTGCTTCCCTAATGCTGTCTTATATCTTGCTCGATAGGATTGGAACAGAAGTTGTGTTCCACTCACAATTGGTCCTAAGATTGCATGGAAAGACCTCTAGGGGATTTTTGGGGTGACCACCAACTCTGCAACAAAGGTATCTTGGTGTTGGCACTGATGGAAGGGATTTGTGACCCTGGTCAGGCCTGGTTTTTTGCTTCCCTAATGCTGTCTCAGGTTCTGTGTGCAATTGGATTGGAACAGAAGTTGTGTTCCACTCACAGGTGGGACTAAGTATGCATGGAGAGTTCTCTAGGGGACCTTGGGGGTGTAAGCCGAATCCCCGTCAAAGGTGACCCAGTGCTGGTATTGACCAGAAGGGATTTGTGACCCTTGTGACCCTTGTCAGGCCAGGTTTTCTGCCTCCCTAATGCTGTCTCAGATCAATGGACTCAATTCCGCAATAAAAAGACACAGGCTAACAGAAAGCATGCAAAAACATGATACATTATTGTGATTGATTCAAAAAACACACCTCCAAAATAAAGATAAACATCATCTCAGAGTAAACAGCTGGAAAAAGTATTCTAAGCAAATTGACCCAAGAACAAAGCTGTAGTAGCCATTCTAATACAGTAAACTTTCAACCAAGATTAATCAAAGGGTATATTGAATGACACTTCATAGTACTCAAAGGAAAATTCTAACAATATGATATCTCAATTCTGAACAACTATATCCCAACACAAGGGCACCCACTTTTGAAAAAAAAAAACATTGCTAAAGTTTAAATCCCACATCAAACTGCAAATGTTAATTTTAGGGGACTTCAACACTGGAGTCTGACTAATTGATAGGTCATCGAGACAAAAGATGAACAGAGAAATAATGAAATTAATAGACATTATGAATGAAATAATCCCAACCTACAACTATAGAATATTACACCACAACACAAAACAAAATGCCTTCTTCTCAGCACCTCATAGATCCTTCTCCATACCTGACCATATAGTCAGTTACAAAGCAAGCTTCACCAGATACAAGAAAATTGAAATAGTGCTTTGTGTCTCATCTGACCACCATGAACTAAAGCTGAACATCAACAACAGAAACATCAGAAAGCCTTCATACTGATGATAATTGAACAACTCTCACTGGTTTGGAAAAGAAAAGAAGCAAGACATTAAAGGCTTCCTAAAATTCAATAAAAGTGAACATACTTGAATTTACAGGACACAATGAAGGTGGTGTTATAGGAAATTTCATAGCACAAGTACCTCCATAAAGAAATCAGAAATTTCACTTACTAGCAAGTCAAAAGTACATCTTGTAAGCTCTAGAAAAAAAGAAGCAAGGACACCAAAGAGGAGTACAAGACAAGAAATAATAAAAATCAGAGCTCTAATCAATCATTTACAAAGAAAATAATACAAATAATCAACAAAATCAAAGTTGGTTCTTTGAGAAAATCATCAAGATAGACAGACAATTGTCAACTTAACGAAAAGACATAGAGATAAAATTCAAATAAGGAAAATCAGATCTGAAAAGAGGGATATAATAAAAGATATTGAAGAAATTCAATGAATCTTTAGGTCTTAATTAAAATACATGTACTATACAAAATTGGAAAGTCTTAAGAAACTGGACAATTTTCTAGACACATACTACTTATCAGATTTAAATTAAGATAGGGTAAACTATTTAAACCACTTTAACCCCTAAAATAATAAAATCAGACATTAAAATCTCTCAATTAATAAAGTCCTAGGCCAGATGGTTTTATTTCTTCATGGTAATGAGACATAGATATAACCCCCTATTTTTTAGCCTGTGAGCAGATCTTCCTGGGCATTCTTCCCCACCCACAAAAGCTATTTAATTTCCGTTTCCCCACAAATAAAGTATATGCATTCACGGCCACCATTAAATAAATCAGTATGAATAAGCAAGGATCATCTCTTCATTAAGGATATCCTACGGGACGGTCTTCCTTTTACTGAACAGAACCTAAATCTCTGAAGAAGAGGGTCTTCTCCAGCCCCTTTCTATTTTGGTGCTCACTCAGAATGAGACTAGTTCTGCCTTTCCAGACATTACCTTTTCTTGCCTGCATGACATGCAGATACCCTGAAGGTAAGTTGGGACCAGAAACCACATTTGTCCCAGACCCCTTTCTTTCCCTTTCTGGTTTGGCAAAGAACACAGAATATAGATTGCCATTAAAGACTTTCTTTTGTTACACCAGGTAATATGAGGCTGCTGAAACATATAGAGCAGAGGACTGAGTAAGGATTCAGTGAGAGAAGATGTACCTAAACCTTGAGACACTTACGGCCTCAGAGAGTGGGGAGATCTCTTGGAGTAGCATGGCGTAGGGTAGGGACATCCTCGTGGAGACAGGGGAGAATGTATAGGATGACGCTCAGACAGAGGGCACACTGGGAGAGGGATAATGACTTGACTGTAAAGAACGATTAAATAACAATAATAATAGTAGTAATAATAATATATTACTACTAATAATAAATTAAATTTTATCAATCAAAGCAGGAAAAAGACTTTGTTCTGCTTCCCCTGAGCTTAGTGCTGCCTGCACTTTATTCATCCCCAGCAGCAAGACATAACACAGTAGGACACCTGTTTGCACCTTAGAAATCTAAACATAAGTTCATACGATGTACATATGTATGTCTACTTTCCATTTCAAGGTGTAGTGTATATGCTCTCAGGTTTATGTTCATTTCTGACTTGGACGAAAACATTGATATTCTTTATTAATAGTATCTCTTTTTCTTGCAAATCTCATATAAATACAGAATGAAATATGATCATATCTATTACCTCCTTGCCCCATCAAGCTTCCCCTCTATATGCCCTAACCTCTGAGCCATATTTTCGATTTCCCTTCCCTTCCCTTCCCTTCCCTTCCCTTCCCCTTCCCCTTCCCCTTCCCCTTCCCCTTCCCCTTCCCCTTCCCCTTCCCCTTCCCCTTTCCCTTTCCCTTCCCTTCCCCTTCCCTTCCCTTCCCCTTTCCCTTCCCCCTCCCCTTCCCCCTTCCCTTCCCCTTCTCCCTTCCCTTCCCCTTTCCCTTCCCTTCCCCCTTCCCTTCCCCTTCTCCCTTCCCTTCCCCTTTCCCTTCCCTTCCCCCTTCCCTTCCCTTCCTCTTTCCTTCCCTTCCCTTCCCTTCCCCTTCTCTTCCCCCTTCCCCTTCTCTTCCCCCTTCCCCTTCCCCTCCCCCTCCCCCTTCCCCTCCCCCTCCCCCTCCCTTCCCTTCCCTTCCCTTCCCTTCCCTTCCCTTCCCTTCCCTTCCCTTCCCTTCCCTTCCCTTCCCTTCCCTTCCCTTCCCTTCCCTTCCCTTCCCTTCCCTTCCCTTCCCCTTCCCCTTCCCCTTCCCTTCCCTTTCCCTTCCCCTTCCCCCTTCCCTTCCGTTCCGTTCCGTTCCGTTCCGTTCCGTTCCGTTCCGTTCCGTGCCCTTCCCTTCCCTTCCCTTCCCTTCCCTTCCCTTCCCTTCCCTTCCCTTCACCTTTCCCTTCCCTTCCCCTTCCCCTTTCCCTTCCCTTCCCTTCCCTTCCCTTCCCTTCCCTTCCCTTCCCTTCCCTTCCCTTCCCTTCCCTTCCCTTCCCTTCCCTTCCCTTCCCTTCCCTTCCCTTCCCCTTTCCCTTCCCCTTTCCCTTCCCTTCCCCTTTCCCTTCCCTTCTGTTCCCTTCCCTTTCCCTTCCCCTTCCCCTTCCCCCTTCCCTTCCGTTCCCTTCCGTTCCCTTCCGTTCCCTTCCGTTCCCTTCCGTTCCGTTCCGTTCCGTTCCCTTCCCTTCCCTTCCCTTTCCTTCCCTTCCCTTCCCTTCCCTTCCCTTCCCTTCCCTTCCCTTCCTTTCCCTTCCCTTCCCTTCCCTTCCCTTCCCTTCCCTTCCCTTCCCTTCTCTGTTCTTTTCTTTTTGTTTCATTTCTCTCTTCTCTTCTCTTTTCTTTTTTCTTCTCTCTTCTCTCTCTTCTCTTTTTTCTTCTCTCTTCTCTTCTCTTCTCTTCTCTTCTCTTCTCTTCTCTTCTCTTCTCTTCTCTTCTCTTCTCTTCTCTTCTCTTCTCTTCTCTTCTCTTCTCTTCTCTTCTCTTCTCTTCTCTTCTCTTCTCTTCTTTCTTGTGTCTTTTCTTCCCTCTTTTTTGCCTTTTTCAGAGAATTTTACTTAAGTGGTTTTTACAAAGACTGTTGAAATATGGAAGTCATTTGTTTGGTAGAAATATCAAGCTGTCTTGTCAAATAAACTGAAGTAACCCAAAAATATATTTCAGAGCTGACAGAACTTAAAAAGAGCAAAGATTGTATGCAACCAGATAAAATGTATCTCTGCATTTCCTATGTCTTGTCCAAGACTGCTTTACTCAATCTGTTACATCAACCACCTTGAGGAAATGCAGGGACCATTTTGATTGGAATCTCAAGACACACTACAACATATAATATCTACAAAAAAAACTTTTAGAGATACATTAACTGAAAAAATTATCCCTAACCCTGTGATGAAAGGATGGACCATTTAGAGACTGCCGTATCCAGGGATCCATCCGATAATCAGCTTCTAAATGCTGACACCATTGCATACACTAGCAAGATTTTGCTGAAAGGACCCAAATATAGCTGTCTCTTGTGAGACGATGCCGGGGCCTAGCAAACACAGGAGTGGATGTTCACAGTCAGCTATTGGATGTATCACAGGGCTCCCAATGGAGAAGCTAGAGAAAGTACCCAAGGAGCTAAAGGGATCTGCAACCCTATTGTTGGAACAACATGATGTACTAACCAGAACTCCGGAGCTCTTGTCTCTAGCTGCATATGTATCGAAAGATGGCCTAGTCGGCCATCAATGGAAAGAGAGGCCCATTGGACTTGCAAACTTTATATGCCCCAATATAGGGGAATGCCAGGGCCAAAAGAATGGGAATGGGTGGGTAGGGAAGTGGGGGGCGCTATGGGGGACTTTTGGGATAGCATTGGAAATGTAATTGAGGAAAATATGTAATAAAAATATTAAAAATTAAAAAAAAAGAAATATTATTTTGAAATTCCCTCTTTGCCAAATGATCAAGGTCAAACGCTAAGCACTCATTGAGCTGCCTAGACTTTTCACATGTTTAAAGTGTATTCCTGAAACCTTGCTGAACCATGAGTCAAATACATGAATGTGAAATGTAACTGCTGTGTATAGTTAGGTTTCTGAAACATTAAAATATTACCTTTCTGGCTTTATACAGAAAACACATTTGTTACCATAGAGCTATTCTATACATCCTTATTGGCATTTTCTACATGGACATTTAAAACAGCAGAACAAGGGAACAACTTTTCATAAAGTAGGATTTGCTAGTTAGGGAGACTGAGCACACTGCATTCCTGTTATCATTTTTTATATTTCAAGATTACAGGAGTTGTATACAAATGACAGTAGACCATTGGCTCTTTATTTTTATCTAAATAAAAGATAACATGAATTCTCAATAGAACAAACATCTATACATATAAAAGAGTGTATCTTCCTTCATCGTTTACTTGGAACCAGTATTGTGATGCTGTCATAGAATCAGGAAAGACGTTGTGGTAATTTGGAAGAGGTACATATGCTGCTGTTATCATTTTACCAGCAAACCACCTGCCATGCAATGCTTTGACAGGAGTAATAGCCACAGCAATAGATAGGCACTTCACATAAACATTGCCCTGAGCAGGGCAGTGTTGGTACACACCTTTAATCCCAGCACTTGGGAGGCAGAGGCTGGTGGATTTCTGAGTTTGAGGTGAGTTAGCCTGTATAGCCAAGGCCACACAGAGAAACCCTGTCTCAAAAAAAAAACCAAAAAAACAAAACAAAACAAAACAAAACAAAACAAAACAAAACCAAAACCAAAAACAAAAAACAAAAATCAAAAAAAACAACCACATTGCCCTGAGCTGAATTTTTGTCAACATAAATATGAATGACTTCTCCTTGTTTATTACATTCTCCAATGACATTAACCTCTATGTCCCATCAAACTTCTTCTTCTGTTAGAGGATTAAACATGTTAGAAAGTTGGAAACACTATTGCAAGAGGTTGAAAAGACAGAGATGTAGCAATAGCTGAGGCTTTGCTCTGCTGGGAAAGTCCTGTTGCAAATCTGACAGCACCAAATGCCAAAGAGCCACTCATTTGTAAAACTTGTGCTGCAGGTGGATTCTGCAAACCGTTAACCTCAGCAAGTCTTGCCAGTAACTGAAGATGTTCAGTTGTCCCCAAGTCAACTCCAGTCCTTTGTAGTTCATCAGTGTCCCAAAAAGGAACTAGCACTAGAAGCATCAGTTCATTGAGTAACATGAACAACTTTCATAGGTCTCTCAGCTAACATGAACCATTAAGCTGTTCCAAAGCCTTTTGGGCAGATTCTTAGTTAGAAAATGCAACAAGTCCATACCCGTTAGATCGACTGGTTTCATTTTTCATCAGGAACTGAATACTTTCAATCCTTCCAAAAGGTCCAAAGATCCCCCCAAAGCATCTCTTCAGTTATGTTAAAGTGTAATGAGCCCAAGTAGAGCCTCATAGGTCCTTTTTGTAAATTGTTTACCATTGCAGAAACTGTCTTTTTCTGTCTGTGATGCCTGGAGTATAATTGGCACTCTTAAAACTCATTGGCCATTTAATCCAATTGCTAGAGGTACTGAACTGACATCAACAAATTTCACATAGGCAATTCCTTAGGAATGTCTTGAATTTCTATCAGAAATCATACTCACATCGCGAAACTTTTCTACTGTAGAGAACAAATCTTCCAAATCTCTTGTGGACTTCTTGCTGCCAATTTTACACAGAAAACTCCTTTTGCATCCCTTTCCTCAATAGTGAGATTATCAATAGGTTCCCTCATAGGGCTCTTGTCCTTCCTGAATGGACTTTTTCCTTTTCGAACATCTCTTTAACACAATCTTACCTTGAATGGCACTGTTAAACATTTTTTTTTTTACATTTTTTAAATAAGGTATTTATTTCATTTACATTTTCAATGCTATCCCAAAAGTCCCCCACATGCTCCCCCACCCACTCCCCCACCCACCCACTCCCACTTCTTGTCTCTGGCATGCACCTGTACTGAGGCATATAAAGTTTTCATGACCAATGGGCCTCTCTTTCCACTAATGGATGACTAGGCCATCTTCTGATACATATGCAGCTAGAGACATGAGCTCCAGGAGGTACTTGTTAGTTCATATTGTTGTTCCACCTATAGGGTTGCAGATCCCCCCCCCCCAGCTTCTTGGGTACTTTCCTTAGCTCCTCCATTGGGGGCTCTGTGATCCATCCAATAGCTGACTGTGAGCATCCACTTCTGTGTTTGCTAGTCTAGTTTGCTGTGTTTCCCAGCAGAGTCTCACAAGAGACAGCTATATCTGTGTCCGGCACTGTTAAATTTTGATATGGAGTAGGAACTTCTGTAGAGACCTCAGAAATCTTCTATCTGGACTTCATGAGCAGCTTTGAGACCTTTATCCTAGCCAAATGGAATCCAAACTTCTCCTGCCTGCCTAAGTATCAAGATGTAGAACTTTTAGCTCCTCTTTTATTCTCCATCTGCCTTGATGTTGCCATGTTCCCACAGAGATAAGGGACTGAACTTCTGGACCTGTAAGCCAAACCCAATTTAAGGTTGTCCCTTAGAAGGTATTCGTGATCATGGTGTCTTCACAGCACTGAAATCTTAACTAAGTCTAGGTAATAAACATAAATGATTAATAATGCAAATTTCCCACATGACCATGTAACAGAAGAGTATAGAATATTCCTCCCTAGGGTCCATGATCTCTCCAGTCATAGACTTTTGACTTAAATAGAATTTAAAACATGACTTCCCTCATGTGGTAAATGCTTCAAATCCAGTAAGAAGACAATTAGTTTCCCCTAACAATGGCACTACTAGGCATATCTTTCTTAGCATGTATATAGCTAGGCATGGTATATTTTCTCCTCTAGGAAGACTGCAATATACTTTCTGACCTTTGCATAGGTAGTGAAAGGACAAATGTTTCCTGATTGGTTTGAGATTAAATGTCTATGTTGTGGTGTCACAGTGTGTTGTGTCTTCAGCAATAGGTTGTTACCATGTAGTTATGCTGAGTAAGGAAGTAGAGAGGCAATAGATTGTGCTGTGTTGGAGACCTCTATGGGCCCTGACTTGCACTTGATTTTCATTTAATAACTCATATTTTGTGATGTCAACTATAACCTTACTAACTAGTACATTTTCATAAGGCCTTTTCTTATACCTTTTGTTTGGGTTAATCAGTCTTTCATTCTCTCCTGCCTCTTATCTTTCATTTCCTGTCTCTTGAATCTTCCATATTCAGAAACAACCCCTCAGTTTTCATATAACACACTTATCATTCTTCTGGTATATTGGTGATTTTTGAAACACTAAATACTGATTTCCCCCAAATAATTCTGTGTTTGTCTTAAAATAGTGTTTATAGTTAGTTATATGATAATATGTACTTTATATCTTTATAGATATTTCAAACTTTTTTTTTCTTTTGAGATAGGTATTTATCTCAGCCAGATTACCCTGGAACAACTAATTCTCATGTCTCCATCTCTCTACTGCTGGCACAACAGGAATGTGTGCCTGTCCTGTTCTTTTGTTCTTGAACAATACCAAGCAAACTCATTTTAAATGTGTTATCTTGTAATCCAAGTGTCTGAATCCTTATGGATTGAATGTACTGTTGCTGCTGGCTTTTGCTCATGGTAATATTTATTTGTGACTTTCAATTTGTTTCATTTCACTGGTACAGAAACTATCTGAGGCATAGTTACCCACAGTGGTACCTTTCTGAGAAATCGTTCTTCATTAAGTGCCATGGAACCTGAGAGCTCTGGCTCACTTCTAGTCTAAATGTGGCCCTGGCAGAGTGGACAGCTAGGTTCCAAATCAAAGGAAAAATTACTTTCTCTTTGCTCCAAAATACTATCAAGAAATTTGTCACAGGGTTCATCCAGAAATAGATTATACATTATCAGATAGATTAATATGTTCATATAATATCAACTATTAACTTTGGTTTTCCTATATAAAAGGAGAAAACTATACAAAGTTTCTATGTAAAGCATCATTTCAAAGAGGCTATTCCTTTTCCTCCTGCTTCTACTTTACACTGGCTAGAGTTGCCAGTGCTTGCCACAATGACTGGACAGAATTAACTAAATTGTTTATACTCTATAGCACTGTACAGAGGCAGATATGGGAAACAGATAACATTTGGAGAGACATACCAGAAGCTGAGAGCACACCTTCATCCTGATTAATAGATCTTCATGGACCTGACTATGCTACAGAACCGTTCCCCATTGGTGGTTCAGGTAACTACAGCCAGACTTGCGACTTTAGTAAGGAAGCCCAGTTGTCTGAAGATTTCTTTGGCTTCAGCAAGCATTTTCTCCAATGGGAAGAAGCCATAACCTCTATACTTGTTACAGTGATAACTGTGAGCCTAATTGTGATTCTTGGGTGGAGATGAATGTGAGCATCATTAAGTGATGTAAAGTCAAGAGGTCATGATTCAGACTATGTGCTTCTTATGTGTCTGTGAATAGTTAGTGACTGCAGGATCCCTTTCTTCTTTTTTTGATGCTCATCACAATGCTGTATTGACAGCACTCATCATGTCTCATGACTGAATATTGTGTATACTCATTCCTACTGTATTTTACCTGTTTTGCTTATAATTCATGGTTCATTTGCCCATTTCTCTTCCTATTCTTTCCAGTGGTAAATCTGAAGAGTCTGTTTCTCCCAACTAATATCTCAGGCTCAATAAAGTTATTGACTGTTGAAGATGTACCCTTTGCCATCTGAGTTCTATAGATTTCCCTTCAACTTAATCTTATTTGATACATAATCATGCTAGTTTGGTTAAAATTCACTTGCCCTAGTCAGCCTTGAATTCCTGAACTTTTTGCCTCTGCCTCCGAAATTCTGATGCTAAAATTGCGCATCCTTGCATCTATCCACATTAATTATTTTAGATTTGAATGAATATTTTCCATAGATTCACTATTCATCTTGCCCTGCCTATTAGGAAAAAAACTTGCTGATACATTCTGATAATCATTTGGGAGTCTCACTTCTTGAAGCCTAGTAAATAAACGAATTGGCTTCCTTTACTTTCTCAAATATATTGAAGAAACTTCTAATTATTAGTTATTATTTGATCAGATACCTGATCCAAAGCCCAGTCTGAGCTGGTTTGTAATCCTGCTCTTTCAGACTCCCCAAATCTTATCACCCCTCTTTACTCTCAAAGGATGAGTTTATAGGTATGTATCATCTTTGTTTTATTTTATATTCTATTCAACTTTTAAAATTATTTTCACAGCAATTTAGATTTGGCACCTAATAAACAATACAGCAGAGACTGCAGTGTGTTGAATACATGGAAGTATTTCAATTCCCAATTTTCAATGAATAACTTTTAGCTCTGACATGAAGATATCACAAGGAAAAAAGACAAAATATATTCATAAACCATCATTTGTACCTTTATTACAACCTTTTTCTCTATAAAAAGCATGCATATGAGACCTTGTACTGGATGCCACAAACATTTATTTACTCCTTTTAATCTATTGTCATTGCACAACATATCATATGAAAGCATTTTCAGTATAAAACTATAGTTTATTATTTCAGCAATGATGAAAAATAATTCTACTTGTGGGATCATGATACTGGTATCAAAAGCATAATGTGTTGAGCTGTTATTGGAGATATTATACTTATTGTTACTATATTTATGTATTTTGTGTAGATTAATGTGCATGCATATGCATAGTTCCCACAGCACAAGAACAATTAGTGGACAGCTGAAAGGAATTAAGTCTCTTTTAATTATGAGGCATCTGAGGGCTAAATTCAGCCGGTCAGGTTTGGTGTCAATTTATAAGCTTAAGTTTTAATAACTGACTATTATATATTTTGGTTTATACTGATTTTTAAGCAATGAAATCAGTGACGAGTACAGGAGACTGTCTGTATTTCAGTGTGACAAGTTTACATGTTGATGACTGTGATAAAAGACATCTCTGTATCTGTGAAAAGATATCAATGTGCAGTGAGAAGGAACGGTAAAAAGGATATATTATCTTTTTTTCTTTGTTATTATTATTTTATTTGTTTACATTTAAATGTTGTTCCCCTTCAAATGAGCCCTCCACCCAACCCCCTCTCTTGGGTATCAAGCACATTCCCTCCAACTCCTGGCAGAGAAAGCAGTCCTCTGCTACTTATGTAGTTTGGACCACAGACCAGACCATGTATGATCTTTGGTTGGTGTCTTCATCTCTGGGAGCTCTGAGGGGTCTGGTTAACTGTTACTTTTGTTCTTCCTATGGGGTTTCAATCACCTTCAGCTCCTTTAGTCCTTCTACCTCCAAACCCAGACATTACTGCAGATGCCAATAAGATTTTGCTGACAGGACCCTTATATAGCTGTCTCCTGGTAGGCTCTGCCAGTGCCTGGCAAATATAGAAGTGGATGCTCACAGTCATGTATTGGATGGAACACAGGGTCCCCAATGGAAGGAGTAGAGAAAGTACCCAAGGCGTTGAAGGGGTCTGCAACCCTATAGGAGGAACAGCAATATGAACAAACTACTACTCACCCCCCCCCCCTCCAGAGCTCCCTGGGACTAAATCACCAATCAAAGAACACACATGGTGGGACTCATTGCTCTCGCTGCATATGTAGCAAAGGAAAAGCTCATTGGTCATCAAAGGGAGAAGACACTCTTTTTCCTGTAAAGGCTCTACCCCAATATAGGGTATTGCCAGGCCCAAGAATCAGAAGTGGGTGGGATGGGGAGCAGAAGAATGGGGCGGTGATAGGGGATTTTTTAAGAAGAAACTAAAATAGGGGATAACATTTGAAATGTAATAAAGAAAATATCTAATAAAAATAAAAACCAAACATTTTTCACAACATCCTACTTCAATGATAAAACTCATGAAATTCATTATTGATCTATTAGTATGTTCTATTATATGATCCACATTCATATCTGTCAGTTTTCTTGATGATATCACTGTGTCTTCAGGGTCAGTAATTTGCTGTGCAATCACTTGACATGTCCTTGTGAGCTTTGGTTTTGAAATGCTTATTGACTTGTGATTTCGTTGTTGCTTTGATCCTGAAAAAAAAATCTAGTCTTAAAGTTAGAATATGTATGCAACAATATTTATGTATAATAAACCATAATAAATTAGAGTTGAATCAAATATGCACACCTCTTCAATCACTATTGTATTCAGTAATTTTATGACCATTTGACACAAGATAGAATCATATCAGAAGAAAGAACCCAGTTCTGAAAGTGCTTTAATAAGATCTTGCTTTAAGTAAGCCTGTAGACATTTTCTTAACTAGTGATTCATTGTTGAGGGCCATTCAGATTGTGTGTGTCACTTCTAGGATAGTGGTCATAGTTACTCTATTAAAGAAGGCTGAACAGGTTACACAGACATCCACACACAAATACTGCCAGAAGAGAGCTGGTCTCTCATGAGTGTTCTCACTCCTAAGCTCAGAGGTAAGATCACCACTTTTGCACCAATGTCTCTCCAGAGAAGGACTTGCCAAAGGGGAAAAAAAAAGAAACAAAGAAACAAATACAAGGAATCAGAAAAACCAAAAGCTGGCTCTTTGAAAGAATCACCAAGATGGATCAACCCCTAGAAAAACTAACTAAAGGGCCAAGAGGCAGTATCTAAATTAATACAATCATTAATGAAAAATGAGAGATATAACAAAAAATGGAGGAAATTCAAAAAAATCATCAGATCCTACTATAAAAGACTATACTCAACAAACTGGAAAGTTAGGCAAAATGAATGGTTTTCCAGACAGATGCCATATACCAAAGTTAAATCAAAAGCAGTGAAACTCTCTAAACAGGCCCATATCAGCTAAGAAAATAGTACTTATTAAAAACTTCCGAACCAAAAAGAGCCCATGGCAAGATGGATTTAGTATAGAATTCTATCAGACCTTCAAAGAAGACCTGATACCAATTTTCCTCAAATTATTCCATAAAATTGAAACGGAGGGAACACTAACTTGTTTTACGAAGCCACAATTACTCTGATGCCTAAATCACAAAAGGACCCAACAAAAAAAAGAGAACTTCAGACCATTCTTGCTTTTAAATATTGATGCCAAATTACTCAATAAAATTCTAGCAAACTGAATACAAGAACAAATCAAAAATACACTTAATCCCTGGTATGCAAGGTTGGTTTAATATATAAAAATCAAGTAATGTAATCTATCATTTAACCAAACTCAAAGAAAAAAACACATGATCATCCCTTTAGATAAACAAAAATAATTTGAAAAAATAAAACACCCCTTCATGTTAAAAGTATGGAGAGATCAGGAATTCAAGGCCCATCCATAAACATAAAAACAATTTACTGCAAACGAACAGTCAATATCAAATTAAATGGAGATATACTGGAAGCAATTCCACTGAAATTGGGACAAGACAGGGATGCCCACTCTCCACATATCTATTTAATATTGTACTAGAAATGTTAGCTCAAAAAATAAGACAACAAAAAATATCAAGCACATATAAATTGGTAACGAAGAAAGAAAGGTATCACTATTTGCAGATGATGTGATAGGACACATGAGTGACCCTACAAATTCTAGCAGAGAACTTCTCCAACTGATGAATAACTCCAGCAAAATGCCAGGATATAAAATTAACTCAAATAAATCAGTAGCCTTCCTTTGTACAAAAGATAAACAGGCTGCGAAAGAAATTACGGAACAAATCCCGTTATAATAGTCACAAATAGTATAAAATATGTTGGTATAACTCTAACCAAACAAGTAAAAGACCTGTATTACAATAATGTAAAGTCTCTCAATAATGAAACTGAAGAAGATCTCAGAAAATGGATAGATCTCCCATGCTCATGGGTTGGCATAATTAACATTGTAACAATGGCTGTCCTACCAAAGGCAAACTATAGATTCAATGCAATCCCCATCAAAACCCCAACAAAAATTTCAAAGACATGGAAAGAGCAATTCTCAAATTCATCTGGAAAGTCAAAAACAAAAACAAAAACAAAAAAACAAAATAGTGAAAACAGTTCTTAACTATGAAGGAACAGCTGGGGTAAATTAACATTCCTGATCTCAAGCTTTACTACAGAGCAAGAGTGGTTAAAAACTGCATGGTGTTGGTCCAGAGACAGACATATTAATCAATGGAATGGAACTGAAGACCCAGAATAAAACCAGAAACTCAAGGTGATTTGACCTTTGAAAAAGAAGCCAAAATATACAATGGAAAATAGAAAGCATCTTAAATATATGGTGCTGGTCTAACTTTTTGTCTGTATGTAGAATAATGAAAGTAGACACATATTTGTCAACTTGTACAAAGCTCAAGTTCAAGTGAATCAAGGACCTCAACATAAAACCAGACACGGAATGTAATAGAAGAAAATTAGGAAAGAGCCTTGAACTCATGGGCAAAAGAGAAACTTTTCTAAACAGAACAGCAATGGTTTATGTTCCAAGATCAACCATTGATAAATGGGACCTTATGAAACTGGAATGGTTCTGTAGGCAAAGGACCTAGTCAAGAAGACAAATGATCAACCTTCACATTGGGAAAAAAACTCTTCATTAACCCCACATCTGAGAGAGGACTAATATCCAAAATATATGATTAACTCAAGAAGTTAATCACCAAAAAACCAAACAGCTCAATCAAAATGTGGGGCATAGAACTCAACTGACATTTCACAACTTAGGATTCTCAAATGGTTGAGATGTAACTAAAGAAATATTAAATGCCCTTAGTGAGCAAAGAAATGCAAATAAGAACAACTCTGAGATTCCACTTTACATCAATCAGAATGGCTAAGATCACAACCTCAAGTGACAACACATGTTGGAGAGGATGTGGAGAAAGAGGAAAACAACTATATTGCTGGTGGGATTGCAATCTGGTACTGTAAAGATCAATCTGGAGGTTCCTCTGAAGACTGGAAATAGATGTACCTGAAGACTCAGCTATACCACTCTTGGGAATATACCCAAAAGATGTCCTACCATGCCACAAGGGCACATGTTCCACTATGTTCATAGCAGCCTTATTTGTCATAGCCAGAAGCTTGAAACAACCTAGATGTCCCATGACAGAAATATGGATACAGAAAATGTGTTTCATTTACACAGTGTTATACTACTTAGTTATCAAGAATGAGGACATCCTGAGTTTTGCAGGCAAATGGATGGAACTAGAAAATATCCTGAGTGAAGTAACTCAGACTCAAAACGACATGCAAATTATTGACTCACTAATAAGTGGATATTACATTCCCTGCCCCTTCCCCCCCCCCAAATTACACAAGATACCATCTACAGAACTCAAAAAGCTCAACAAGCTGACGTACCCAAGTGAGGATCCCTCAGTCCAACTTGGGAGAGAAAAGAAAGAAATCACAAATGGGTGGTAGTGAGGTACATGGGAGGAAAATTGGACAGGATGTGGGAGAATGTGTGTGTGGGGGGAACCTTTTCTGGTATTGATTGAGAAAAAGTACTGAAACCCTGAATACCAGGAGAAAGAATGTTAACAGGCAACCCCAGGAAAAAGGGGGTTGTTGGGTGCCTAAAGAATGTACCAGAGACCTGGGAGGTGAGATACTCCCAGGACTCAAAGGGAGGGACCTTAGATGAAATGCCAGACAGTAGGAAGAGGGAAATTATAAAGCCCACCACCCACAGGATAATATCAACTGAGAGATGAGTTTGCCATCCCATAGTCCCATCTCTGACCCATAATGGTTCCTGTCTGAAAAATTACAGGGGAAAAAATGTAGAGGAACCTGAGGAAAAGAAGGTCCAGCAATAGTCCCAAAGTGACGTCTAGCTCAAGGTGACTTCCCAAGACCTGACACTATTACTTAGCCTATAGAGAGCTCACAAAAAGTGATCTATCATGAGTTCCTTCCAAAAGACCCAACAAGCAGTTGAAATAGTCAGGTGTAGATATTTGCATGCAACCAATGGAGAGAAGCAGCTGACCCCTGTTGTTGAATTAGGGAAGGATGAAAGAAGCTGAGGAGAAGGGTGATCCTGTAGGAGGACCAACAGTTACAATTAATCTGGATCCTTGACACCTCTCAAATACTGGACCACCAAACATACAACATACAACACCTGATAAGAGGCTCCATGCAAACATACAGTAGAGGACTTCCTGGTATGTGTTCATTCAGAGATGATGCACCTAATCCAAAGGGAGTTTAAAGGTCATGCTGGATGTTGGTAGGGTCATTCTCGTGGAGATGGGGTTGTGTGGGGAGTAGGTGTGTGATGTGGAGCAGTTGGAAGGTGGATGGGAGGGGTGGGGAATGAAATATGGAGTGTAAAAAAACTAAAAAATAAAATAAAATTTAAAAACATGCATTTAAAAAAAACATTAAAATTAAATTTCAACCCCAGTACTGTAGAATAGATATCACCATGAGAACAGTGCTTGGCTGTTGAGCTTGAATAATTGGGTTTAGTTGCCATCCTGGAACCCAGTTAAAAACTCTGGACATGGTGGTACATTCATGTACTCCTAGTAATCAGAAGACAAAGACATGTATGATCCTTACTAATGGTGATCAGTCAGCTTACTCTACTTGGAATCTTTGTTACACAAAAAAAGTTGTATTGTGTTATCTGAGAATGCATGATTAAACTTGTTCTCTGAACTTCTATCCATGCCTTTATATCCCTACATGTAAATGTACCTAAACAAACACATCCATACACCCCCACACACTTATTCTCCTTTCAATCATCGCTAGAATTCATGAATATTTTTCAGAGTTCATTCATTCTTGCTGCACTGGCTTTAATCTTTGTGGCTATGTTCAAAATTGACAGGAATAGAGACACAAACCTGTTAGCTTCTGTCAATATACCTTATCAACCATGACTAAATTTGTTTTTATATTCTTTTGGAACTTACCTCATTGACATCTCCAGTAAGTATGACTTGGGAACAGTGCTCATTTAATTAGTTCAACTTCAATTTGATAATTGCCAGACTCAGCAATTCTCACTGTTTCTCACTTCTCTGGCAAGGCATGAAACCAACAAATTGCCCACTCTTGCTTCATGAGCAACCCTCATGGAACAAAAATATCATTATTATTGAAGTTCATGTTTTAGCCTGGCATATTATTACCAGCTTGCCAACATTCTCCAATGAGATTGAGGTTGAGATTGGATGATTTTCTTTTTGATCTCAGTCAGAATAACAAAGTAAGATAGATTGGATGATTGTCTTTCTCACTCAAGCAGAACTGCTTATCAGGATGTCTAGAAGAGCTGGCTGGGCCAAGCACACACCTGCACTGTGGTTATATGGATGCCCAATATCAGGTCACATGCCTTCACATCTTGTATATATTCTTTGGTCATATTGTTTGTTTCATCCTTTTGAAAATTCTATATCACAAAGACATGTTCTCACTTTACAGAATGTCTTTACATCTATATTTGCACAACAATAACCATTCATAGAGCCTTGACATTGGCCCCCTAAGACTTCTCTGTGAAATGTTGAGAGGTGGTGTGAGTCATATTGGCAAGCTGTGAGTTCTGCATCATTGTACCTTCACCATTGCAGTGGGTGATGCAAGGGCCTATTTGGGAACTTTGTGTACCAAGGTTATCATTTGGTAATACAGAATGTTCAGCAGTGTTACTAAGCGGGAAGCTCAGATTTAATAGCAGAGTAGTACTCCTTTGTGGAAATATACCACATTTTCTGTTTCTGTTCTTCCATTGATGGATATCTGGATTGTTTCTAGCTTCTGACCATTATAAATAAGGCTTCTATGAACATAGTGCAGCATGTATCCTTGTTCTATGTTGGAGCATCCTTTGTACTATATGCTCAGGAGTAGTAGTATATCTGGGTCTACAGGCAGAATTATTTTAAATTATGTGAGGAGACACAAGATTGTTTTCCAAAGTGGTTTTACAAGTTTGAAATCATACCATCAATGGGTTGCAATAATCCTGAACAAAATTCTCTGAAAGCGAATCCAAGAACAGATCATAACCATCATTCCCCACAACCAGATTACATTTTTTAATGCATTTATTACTTAGGTGCTATGCAATGGCTTCAGTATTCATTTATAACATTGAACTGTGCTGACCTGTTCTTTCCAACCTAATGACAGTGAAATCTGTCACATTCCATTTCTAATCATTATTATTGAACATACTTGTGGAGAGCCGTGAGCAATCGCCATTACAAGATGGTGCTGGCTTCTGCTGAGCCTAACTAGTAAACAAGCCTTGTGCGCAGGTACGAGAGTGAATTCACACCAAGTCATTGCGCATCTCAGGGCGTAGTAATGATGTGATGGGCGAGCAACAAATCAGGTGCTGACATGCCACGCTGAGGGCTATATAAGCAGCACTATTTTCCGGGTTCTGGGTCTTCCCTCCTGAAGAAGTAATAAAGCTTTTGCTGCAGAAGAATCCAGTTATCCGAGTGTGGAGTGTGTTCTTGCTGGCGAGAACAATAGCTCGGGACACATACTGTAGTTTGTAAACCCTTCTTCAGATTCACAATAGTTTCAATATCCTTGTAAGTCAGGCAAGCCTAGCTCTACTTAATGCAAATTTGTAACTTAAGAAATTGAGTCTTTGTTATAAATGTCCCTCTATTATTGTGTCAAGGCACCATGATCAAAGTACCTTAAACAGTAAGAGATTTCATGTGGGACTTTTGGTTTCACAGGGTTAGAATCTATGATTGTTATGGGAGAAATCGTGTCTGTAGGCATGAGGAAATGGCAGTAGCAGAAAGATCAAATCTTCAAGTGCAAACACAAAGCAGAGAGGACTAATGGCATAGTCTTTTGAAGTTGTCAGGTCTATCTCCAATCACAGGTACCCCTACTTCTTTTCATACAGTTCCACAGACTGGAGACAAAATTGTTGAGATACATAAGCTTAATAGGGCCATTCTCTTTAAAAAGTACTGTAGGCATATTAGGTTGTGACAGAATATTTAGCATGGCAATGTTCGGCGGACTGGATCCTGACAGAATCTGCCAGAGCCTGACAAACGCAGAGGCAGATGCTCACAACCAACCATTGGACTGCACAAAGGGTCCCCAGGGGAGGAGTTAAACAGTGGACTGAAGGAGCTGAAGGGTTTTGCAATGGCCAAGGAAGAACAGAAATATCAACCAATCACACTTCATAGAGCTACCAGGGACTAAAGGACTAATCAAGGAGTATACACGTAGGGACTCATGACTATAGCCACATATGTAGCAGATGGCATTCTTTTTGTGCATCAATGGGAGGAAAGGCCCTTGGTGTTGTGAAGTCTCAGTCTCCCAATGTAAGGGAATTCCAGGTCAGGTAGGAAGGAGAGGATGGGTAGGTGGGGCAACATCCTCATAGAAGCAGGGGGAGGGAAATGGGATAGTTGGGTTGTAGGGGGAACCTTGAAAGGGGATAACATTTGAAATTTAAATAAAGAAATTATCTAATAAGCAGCAGCAGCAACATCAACAACAATAACAACAAAATAATGGTAATGACAGGTCATACTTATAGCAATAATCAAAGATCAAAATCCCAACCTATATTTTCATTTAACATGCTTCTATCTTTTACTGATTTTCTGAGATGATACTTTCTCAGCCTGCTCAGAAGTTCTTTCAAATGCACAGTATTCTAAAGGGAGGCTTATTACAACTCCAGAAATATACATCACAAACCTGAAATTCTTGAAACTGATCAGATGTACTAGGCTCTTCCTTTCCCAAGATTATATAATTAGTAAGTCCTGCTGAGACCTTTCAGCATACTGAACTTACTAGAAGTTTCTCAGAACAAATTACCTGGTTAGAATAGGCTCAGATCCCCTAATCTGCCCAGAAGAGGCACTATCCAAACTGCTAGGCTGTTTCCCATACTGGAGTGATTTTCAGTAATGTAGCTCCTTCTGAGTCATTATTGTTCTTGTGAGTAGCTCAAATGAAACATATCAAAGTTTTTAATGCATTTGCAATTCCAATTCTAATAGTATGAAAACTAGCTTATATCAGATTGTCCTGTTACAAATATTGACACTTAACTATTTTCTCCAAAACTGTGTGTATTTAATATTCCTGATTTGGGGAGATAGGTTTTGACCACTCCCTTCTTGGGTGACATACATATCTCTATGTTGCTGAAGAATTCTTCACTGCTGGCTCCTAGATGAATGGCCAAGGTAGAATGTGTTTCCTTTGCCAGGCACTAGCACCTAGTCTGTAACATGCAACACATTCACCATGTGTCATCAGTACCAGATTAGAGAAAGAATACCTGCAAAGTTACTGTATTTTTTGATCGTGGGCACTTTTAACCTTATTCTCGAAGAAGTATCTGTTTCAATGGCCTGGAATGTATCAAGCATGCTTCAGTGGCTGACCAGTGAGTCACAGGATACACATGATTAGGTTCCAGTGCTGAGATTACAATTATGCACTGACCCACTGAGAGTGATGACACTAGTTTTGTGGATTTATATTATGCTAGCAAGGAAAGGACTTTACCATTTTCATCCCAGGATTCATATATATGTGTGTGTGTATGTGTGTATGTGTTTTTGTGTGTGTGTTTGTGTGTGAGTGTTGGTGTGTTGTTTGTGTGTATATGAGTGTGTGTTTGTGTACATGTTTATATTATTTCAATATCTGTATATGTATACACACTCACACACAATATTGTACCTCATAAAACTGAAAAGCTTCTATAAGTCAAAAGACACAGACAACAGGACAAAGTCAAAAGGACAATTTGAGAACCTACATTTTGGGAAAAAAAACCTTCAAGAACTCCACACCAAATACAGAGCTAATATTCAAAAATATGTAAAAACTCAAGAAGTTAACCTTCATTAAACAAATAACTCATGAAAAAATGAGATACAGAGATAAACAGAATTTACAACAGAAGAATCATGAATGGCTAAGGAGCACTTAAAGAAATATTTAATGTCCTTAGTCATCAAGTAAATGCCAATCCAAGGGAACCTGTGGTTCCATCTTACTCTAATATCACACACTAATGTGAAAGCACATGCTTGCAAGAATGTGAACTAATTCTGGTGGGATTTCAAACTGTTTCAACTACTCTGGGAATCAATCTGGGGGTTCCTCAGAAAATTTGAAACAGTTCTACCTGAGGACTCAGCTATAGCACTCTTGGGCATACACCCAAAAGATGCCACAGCATACCACAAAGACACATGTTTCACTTTGTTCATAGTAACCTTATTTGTAATAGCCAGAAGATGAAACACACTTGATGTTTGTCAACTGAAGAATGGATACAGAAAGTAGGGTTCATTTACACAATCAAACAATACTAAGCAAGTAAAAAAGAGAACATCATGAAATTTTCAAGCAAATTGATGGAACTAGAAAAACTGCTGAGTGTGGTAATCCTGAACCAAATGGACATGAATTGCATGTACTCACTGATAAGTGTATAAGTAGCCAGAAATGCCAAAAATCCTGTACCAACTTTTCTTTATACTAGAACATCCACCTTCCATCTATCTCTAGTTCTAACTGTGATGTTACAAATTCAGTGAGGCATTTATTTTTAAGGTGTTGTTAGCACTTATTATTAATAAAGAATAAGGGTGTCAGATACCACAGTCAGGCTACAGCTTTAGAGAGAGACTCTCGCCCAAATTATAGGGGAACCACATGGAGACTGAGTTGCATGTTTGCTACATATATATTCTGGGCCCCATTTCAGCCCTTATATATTCCTTGGTTGCTGGCTTAGTCTCTGAGAGCTCCCAGGAGTTCAAGTTACTTGACTCTCTTGGTCCTTCTGTGGTGTTCATATTCCCTTCAGGGCCTTCAAACCTCTTCCTAACTCCTCCATTAGAGTCACCAAACACAATTCAAAATCTAGCTATGTATATTTGCATATACTTTAGTCAGGTATTGGCTACAGTCTCTCAGAGTACAGAGTTATACTAGGCTCTTGTCTGCAGATTAACAGACTATCATTACAAATGTCAGGATTGTTTGCTTTCCCATTGGATGGGTTTCTAGTCAGTCATTACAGTAAGGTAATAATAATAATACTAATAATAACCAACCATGTGAAAATAATGATATTATAAGTTCTTGAAAGTGGATGTGGTTTAGAAGCACAAAGAATAGAAAAAGCAGAAACAGAAGATGCTCAGAAAAAATTACTTTGCATCAAATATAAAATACTTTTTACCTAATGAAAAAGAAAGATGAATAGCATAAGGATGTTGAGAATAAAAAATGATGTGGGCATAAACCTTCCAAAATGCATGAAAAGGGTTCAAGGTTCTTTGTAGTTAGAGTAATATGAATATTCAGGAGCACATCTATACACAACCGGGAGATTTGATCTGTCAAATAACAGATATCCACTTGTGTCTGACTCCAGGGTCAAAGTTCACAGAATCTTTCAACTTACACAGATCCAGTGGTGATTATTTAATGGAATCATTTCATACAAAAAGTGTAATTGTTTCTATCTACCTTAGAATGTCTCTATAACAAACCCATACAATTTAAGGAATTGTCCTGTTGTATCTTCCTTGTGTTGCAAGCCCAGTGCACAGAATATGTCTATCTGCCTTTAATGTGCCAGCAGTTCATAATGGCATGTACAATATATTTTTATTATAAAAAGATAATTGCAATATAGATATATTAATTAATAGTGCATCACAAACTTTGAAAATTTCTTTGTAGACTAAGCGTACATCTTGCATTGCTGAAACTTCTCCCATCCAGGTCATATAGCCATAAAATGGGAAAATCATACCAGGTAAAGCAAAAATATAGAAAAAAAGAAATGAATGAAAAATTCCAACAAAATATTGAAGAACAATTTGAGTTCATGGTAGTATTCTTGTAGAAAATGGGTGAGTTTTGCAGTAGAGTACAACTTATGTTGTCAGTATATTCTTTGTAGAAATTAAATCACACTGGTTGGTAAAGATGCCTTTAATATACATGGATTTTCAGCCTCTTATCAGTCTAAAGTGCCAATATGGAAGAAGTTGTAGGAGAATGAAATTCACCTGCTTTCAGTAACAGGTGAAAGTTTAAAAGTGGTGCAGGGGTGTCATATATATGTATGAATAAGTAGTGTTCTTGATCATGAATCCAAAAGATGCAATGTTACTGTTAAAAGGACCTGTTTTAATAACATGGTCCTGCGACTTCCTTCAAAACCATGAAATTGTGGGAGAAAGAAGCTAGAAGAAATATCTCTGTGGAGACCTTGGTGAAGCAGGCATCTATTGCCTTGATTTTCTTCACTACAGGAAAGTCTCTTGCTTACCAGTAGGAGAAATCCCTTCAGCTGGTGATACTTCAAAGATTCTGGCCATAATCAGAAAAATATGTGTCAATTCTGTTTTGATAATTCTTCTCAGGCAAGTATATGGAAATTCTTATGAAAATCTTCTTTCTTTTGCCTGTAAAAGGTCTTATTTCCTTCATGTCTCCTCTTGCACAAGGAATTGGGTGTGGCCAGTATTGATTCCTGCTTTCTACACTTCAATTTTTCTAGAAATAGGGAGAGTCACTGCCTCTACATGCTGATGGTTTCTGGAAGGTGAAATTTTAATGTAAACCTTTGTGCGACATTCCCTTCTGAATGAGAAAGGAAAGATGTCTTCCTCTAAGGTAAATGAATGCATGGGATTTGGAAAATTTGAGTGTTCTTAAAGAAATGTTTCATTTTTAGAATTTTCAAACCTTCCTTATTGTGGCTCAAATTTACAGAACTATTTTTTCATATGATTCTCAGCATTACTTCTTAATACAGTTATGTCACTGCTGAGCTAAAAATAGATTTTCCCTTTTACCAGTCTCCTACATTTTTTCAATATGACTTGCATAAATGAAAACACAATGTGAAAATATTTAAAAATTTCTAATCACAAAACTGAGTGTAGATGAGACTAAAGATTAATATATATATACTTGACTTCTACTGGGAGTCATTTGAGTCATTATTTGTCTGTGAAGGTAAGTGCATGTTTCATGAATCTTTCATCTCAGGGACTTCTGCAGTAGTTATCAGCTTTACTCTTGCTGCAGCAATTTAATACATTTCTTCATGCCGTGCTGACCCAATTATGTTTTTATTTTTATTGATACTCCAGAAGTATAATTTTGGTACACCTATGAAGCTTGTTGTAAATATTTCTGTTTTATGGTGGCTTTGGTGCTCACCATTAGATCATTTGGGGGATTATGACATGTGTCCTCAAAAACGTAATGACCATCACCATGAGTTTTTCTTGACTATTGGAACTGTTCAGAGAGTGTCAAATTTCTTATCTCAGAAATCATTTGTCAAATATGCATGTTAGTTATTGGTATCAAAAAGTTCTATATTTAACTAACAATTCTTTGACCAATTGACAAAAATGAGAACATTGATAACTTTAATTTTAGGGTCTATTGACATTCATGGATGTGGCTATAGAGTTCTCTAAGGAGGAGTGGGGATGTCTGGATTCTGCTCAGAGAACTTTGTACAGAGATGTCATGTTGGAGAATTACAATAACCTGGTTTCTCTGGGTAAGTATATTTTTAATCCATAATTTCTACTTCAGTTAGAGATATCTAAAATTCCTACTACTATTTGGGTCTGACATCTGTTAAATAGTCCTTCTCTTCTGTTTTATATATATTGAATACTCTCTGATTTATAGCTAATAAGTTATTTATCTTTATCTTGTTTTTACGTTTAACATGCTGATCAGTAAAATATTATACACTTTTTGAAAAGGCAGCGTGTTGCTTTTATAAATGATTGTACTTTGACTCTCAAAGTTGGCTTTATTGAATGTTGTAAATGTACAATGAAATTCAGAATTTAAAAAGGTTTCAGTATGTAGAATCTAAAACACTTTGGAGAGAAGTGAATATAAAAATTCATTCATTTATCTTTTATTCTCGGCATGTCACCTACATATCATAATTCTGTGATAGTACATAAGTATATTCAATGGCATATTTTTGTGCTCATTTGAATGTACAGGTGTTGCTGTTTCAAAGCCAGAGGTAATCGTCTGTCTTGAACAAAACAACGAACCATGGATTGCTGGTAGAGAAGATACAGAAAGAAAAAAAAACAGGTAATTTGAAGTGAAATTACATGTCATGTGATGAATGTAAACTCGGGAGTAATCCAGACCTGACATATGTCTAGAAAAGCTCTGTAATAGAAATTGTTCCTAAGAATTTCTTTCAGAATAATGAATAAAATAAACAGTATAACAATGGATACTATATGATCTCTGCCTCATTTTACCTGAATACTCATGTTATGAAATATACTATGTTTAGACAGTTTTACAAAGTAGCAGATTTTTTTATATTCTAATTACATTTTTTCTGTTACATGTGAATGATCAGTAATAGTCATTTATATTTGAGTAATTTATTGATTTATTTCATTTTCAGTTGTTTTGTTGAGTATATTTTTCTCTTTTTCAGCTTCTTGCATCACCATTCTCTTCACTAACTCAATATCATGATTACTCTGACTTTTATGTCCCTTTTTCTCTTTTTCTGCCTCTTTCTTCGTCTCTCACTTTCTATCTCTTGTACAGATGCATTTTATTTAGCATCATTCAGTAAATCTGGACTTTAAAATCCTTCCATCTTATTTTCTGCTTAGGTTCCTGATCCTTGATAAGAGGGTATGATAAAGAAAATTTAGATAAGACTAAGTGTTCTGAAGTCTTTCTGTTTCTGTACATTGTTGATATACATATTAAGTTTCTCCATTGAAGTATAAGTGATATACATATCTAGTGGAAAAGAAGTATAACCTTAAGAGTCATATTGTAGCCAATTTTATTTGCAGTATGAAAAGTAGATTTTTGATGAAATTTAGAATTGCTATACCTCTGTGAAATATTGACTTGAAAGTTTCTTGGGGATTGCATTGAAACTGAAGCTTACTTTTGGAAATATGGCTATTGTTACTAGGTTAATCCTGCCAATGAGCATGTGAGATCTGTCCATCATTTCAGGTCATCTTAGATTTTTTTCTTTAGACACTTCAACTTCTTGTCATACAGATATGTTACTTGCCTGGATTGTGTCACATCAACATATTTTATATTATTTCTGGCAATTTTAAAAGGTTTCATTTCCATAATTTCTTTCGCAGCCCATTTATCCTTTAATCAGAAGAAGGCTACTGATTAGTTTGAGTTAATTTTATATCCAGCCACATTGCTGAATTTTTTGTCAGATATAGGAGTACTCTTGTGGAAGTTTGGTCAGTTATATATGCTATCAAAAAACTCAGGATGTGGGAGTGGGTGGGTAGGGGAGTGGGGGTGTAGTGTATTCGGGACCTTTTGGATAGCATTGGAAATGTAAATGAGGAAAATACCTAATAAAAAATAATAATTAAAAAAAAAGGAAAAAAAAACCTCAGGATAGCATAATCCACTTTTTAATATTTATTTATTTATTTATTCATTTATTTATTTAATGTACTTGAGCACTTTGTTGCTGTGTTCAGATACACCAGAAGAGGGAATCTGATTCCATTACAGATGGCTGTGAGCCACCATGTGGTTGCTGGGAATTGTAGTCAGGACCAATGAAAGAGCAGCCAGTGCTTTTAACCATTGAGCCATCTCACCAGCCTCTGAAAAATCCGTTCTTAACAATAAATATCTTCTGGGGAAATTACTTTCCCTGACCTCAAACTGTAGTTCATACCAAGAGTGATTAAAAACTGCGTGGGGAGTTTGTACAGGCAGGTAGATCAATGGAATTTAATTGAAGACCCAGAAATGAACCCACAAATCTATGTTCACTTTACTTGGATAGAGAATTTACATGATCTTTGACAGAGAAAACAAACTCATTCAGTGGAAAAAAGACAGCATTTTCAGCAAATGGTGCTGTTTCTACTTTTAGTTGACATGTAGAAGAATACAAATTGATCCATTCTTATCTCTTTGTGGAAAGCTCAAGTCCAAGTCTAGTCGAAATCCGATTGGCTGAATCTAATAGAAGAGTAAGTGGGAAAGAACCTCGAACACATTGTCACAGGGGGTAATTTCATGAACAGAACACAACTAGCTCATGCTCTAAAGTCAACAATTGGCAGATAGGACTTCATAAATTTGAAAATCTTCTGTAAATCAAAGGACATTGTTATTGATTATTTATAATGTCCTTTGCCTTACAGAAGTTTTTCAATTTGCTCAATCTCTGTGAGGAGTCATAGGACACACACCTATTGAGAAAAGATCTTTACCAACCTGTATCAAATAGTGGGCTGATATCCATAATTTAAAGATAACTCAAGAAGTTAGACTTTAGAGGACAAAATAACCCTGATAAAAATGGGGTACAGAGCTAAATAAGAATTATCAACTGAGGTATCTCAAATGGTTGAGAAGCACTTAAAGGAATGTTCAACATTGTTAGTCATCAAGGAAATACAAATCAAAACGACCTTAGATTTCACCTCAGACCAATCAGAATGGCTAAGATACAAAAGTCACGAAGTAGAAAATGCTGGCAAGGATGTGGAGAAAGGAGAACACTTCTTCATTTCTGGTGGAACTCCAACCTTGTAAAACTACTTTGGAAATCAATTTGACAGTTCCTCAGAGAACTGTAAATAGATCTACCTGAAGACCAAGCTATACCCCTATTAGGTATATACCCAAAAGGTGCTCCAGCATATAAAAAGGACACATGCTCCACTATATTTATTGCAGTCTAATTTGTAATAACCAGAATATGGAAACAACCTAGATATCCTTCAACTTAAGAATGAACACAGAAAAAGTGGTACATTTTGACAGCGAAATACTACTCCACAAATAAATGGAAGGACTTCGTGAAATTCACAGACAAATGAATGGAATGAGAAAATTTCATTCTGAATATTGTAACTCATAAACAAAAGAACACTCATGGTATATACTCAATGATAAGTGGATATTAGCCCAAAATTTGCAATACCCACAATGCAACCCACAATCCATTTGGAACTTTCCTAGAAGTAAGATCAAAGTTTAGATGTTTCAATCCTACATAGAATGTAAGACAAAATTATCATAGGAGGAAGAGGGAAGGAGGAACCTAGGAGGGGAAAAAGGGGAGCAAGTTCAGGTATTGAAAGAAAGACCAAAGAAATTCAGTGGGCAAGATATTGAATAGAACCATGTAGCAATGGATAAAGGGAACTGGTATTAGCCACTAGAAAGTCCCAGACTCCAGAGAATAGAGTGGCTCCCAGGACACAAACTTGATGAGTGTAGCCAAAATATCCAATAAAGAGAACACATAACCAGCAGAGACTACCTCCAGTAGATAGGCACAGCATCAAACTAAGGGATGGGACTACCCACATATATAAAAATTTTAACTCAGAAATGTTCCTGTCCAAAGGAAAGAGAGGGATAAAAATTGGTACAGATAGTGAAGGAAAGGCAATCCAGAGACCAGCCTACAGACAGATCCATCCAGTCTGCATATACCTATCCAAAACACTGTTGATGATGCCAAGAAGTGCTTGTTGACTGGAGCCTGGTATGTCTGTTCCCTGAGAGGTTCTACCAGCATTTGACCAACACAGATGCAGATACTCACACACTGAACTGGGGACCCCAATGGATGAGCTAGGGGAAGGAATAAAGGAGCCAAAAGGAACTGCAACCACATCTGGAGAGCAATATCAACTTTGTGAATATCCTCAAGCTCCTAGGAGAAATTCCCCAACCAAAGAGTATAAATACAGAGAGCCATGGCTCCAGATACATATGTAGAAGAGTATCATCTTTGTAGGCATCAATGGGAGGGGAGGCCTGATGTGGAGTCTTGATGCCCCAACATAGGGGGATGCTAGAGTGGTGAGGTTAAAGTTGGTGAGTGGGTAGAGGAGCACCTTCATAGGGCTAAAGTGTAGGGGAAAGATTAACGATGGAATGGGGTGTTTGTGGAGGCGTACCTGGGAAGGAGAATAACATTGAAATGTAAACAAATGAAATGATAGATAATAATAAATAACAGTAGATTTTAATGTAGGGCCCAGGTCCCTTTTGGTCTCATGTTCTTGGCCTCATAAGCCATATCCCATATGCGTGTTAACTCACAAAGCCATAATGCTGCAAATTAAAAATTGGAAGTTAACTCCAAGCCATTTGGAACATTATATACACAAATGAACATAGATTCCAGGAATGTCAGTATTGGACCTCAAAAATTTTTTAGCTTGGTGAGAGTAATAATTTGTTTTGTCTTCCTATAGTGTTGCAGTATCTGACAGTACTATGAATGTAATTCAATAGGCATGAACCATAGGTGTGGGTTCATTTCTGGGTCTTCAATTCTATTCTATTGGTCTACCTGCTTGTTGCTGTACCAGGACTGTGCAGCTTTTATCCCAATTGCTCTGTAGTACAACTTTAGGTCAGGCATGGTTATTCCACCAGAGAATCTTTTATCACTGAGACAAATTTTTGCTATCCTAGGTTTTATTATTTATTCCAGATGAATTTGCAAATTGCCCTTTCTAATTCATTGAAGAATTGAGTTGGAATTTTGATGGGGATTGCACTGAATATGTAGATTGCTTTCTGCAAGATAGCCATTTTCCTATATTGATCCTGTCAATCCATGAGCATGGGATATTTTTCCATCTGAGATCTTCTCTGATTTCGTTCTTCAGAGACTTGAAGTCCTTATCATATAGATCTTCCACTTCCTTAGTTAGAATCACACCAAGGTATTTTGTATTTTTTGAGAATATTTTGAAGGTTGTTCTTTCCCTGATTTCTTTCTCAGCCTGTTTATCCTTTCTGTACAGAAATGCCACTGAATTGATTGACTTAATTTTATATCCAGCTATTTCACTGAAGCTCTTGATCAAGTTTAGGAGTTCTGTGGTATAATTTAAATATAAGAAATCTGATATGTATTTAACTTTGGTACCTGATCATTGCCTAGAAAAGTGTCCATTTAACCCTGGTTTTCCTGTTTTGTTGAGTATAGCCTTTTGTAATAGGATCTGATGATGTTTCTGATTTCCTCAGGTTCTCTTGTTATGTCCACTTATTAAATTCTGATTGTGTTAATTAGGATAAAGTCCCTGTGCCCTCTAGTTAGTTTGGGTAAGGGTTTATCTATCTTGTTGATTTTCTCTAAAAACCAGCTCCTGGTTTGGTTGATTCTTTGTATAGTCTTTTTCTTTCTACTTGGTTGATTTCAGCCCTGAGTTTGATTATTTCCTGTTTTCTACTCCTCATGGGTGACTTGCTTCCTTTTGTTCTAGAGCTTTTAACTATGCTTTAAAGCTGTTAGTGTGTGCTCTCTCTAGTTTCTTTTCGGCAGCACTAAGGTATGAGTTTTCCTCTTAGGACTGCTTTCATTGTGTCCCATAAGTTTGGGTATTTTGTGGCTTCATTTAAGTTAAACTCTAAAAAGTCTTTATTTTCTTTTTTATTTCTTCTTTGACCAAGTTATCATTGAGTAGAGTGTTGTTCAGTTTCCATGTGAATGTTGGCTTTTTATGATTTAGGTTGTTATTGATGATCAGCCTTAGTCCACGGTGCTCTGATAGGATGCATGGGATAATATCAATATTTTTGTATCTGTTGAGGCCTGTTTTGTGACCATGTATATGGTCGATTTTGGAGAAGGTACCATGAGGTGCTGAGAAGAAGGTATATCCTTTTGTTTTAATATAAAATGTTATGTAGATATCTGTCAAAACAATTTATTTCATAACTTCTATTAGTTTCAATGTGTCTCTGTTTCATTTCTGTTTCCAGGATCTTTCCATTGATGAGAGTGGGGTGTTTAAGTCTCCCACTATTATTGTTTGAGGTGCACTGCGTGCTTTAAGCTTACTAAAGTTTCTTTAATGAATGTGGATGTCCTTGCATTTGGAGCATAGGTATTCAGAACTGAGAGTTCATCTTGGAAGATTTTACCTTTGTTGAGTATGAAGTGCCCCTCCTTGTCTTTTTTGATGACTTTGGGTTGGAAGTCGATTTTATTAGATATTAGAATGGCTACTCCAGCTTGTTTCTTTGGACCATTTGCTTGGAAAATTGTTTTCCAGCCTTTTACTCTGAAGTAGTGTCTGTTTTTTTTTTCCCTGAGGTACATTTCCTGTATGCAGCAAAATGTTGGCTCCTGTTTATGTAGACAGTCTTTTAGTCTATATCTTTTTGTTTGGTAATTGAGTGCATTGATTTTTAAAAGATACTTAGGACAAGTAATTGTTATTTACTCTTATTTTAGTTACTAGATTTGGGATTCTGTTCTTATAGCTATCTTCTTTTAGGTTTGTTCAAGGATTACTTTCTTGCTTTTTCTAGGGTGTCATTTCCCTCCTTGAGTTGGAGTTTTCCCTTTATTATCCTTTGAAGGACTGGATTCCTGAAAAGATATTGTGTGAATTTGGTTTTGTCATGGAATACTTTGCTTTCTCCATCTATGGTAATTGAAAGTTTTGCTGGGTATAGTATCCTGATCTGGCATTTATGTTCTCTTAGGGTCTGTATAACATATGTCCATGATCTTCTGGCTTTCATAGTCTCTGGTGAAAGTATGGTATAATTCTAATAGGCCTGTCTTTATATGTTACTTGAACTTTTCCCATTATTGCTTTTAATATACTATCCTTATTTAGTGCATTTGTTGTTCTGATTATTATGTATCAGGAAGAATGTCTTTTCTGTTCCAGTCCCTTTGGAGTTCTGTAGGCTTCTTGTATGTTTATGGGCATCTCTTTTTTTAGTAAGGGAAATTTTCTTCTATAATTTTGTTGAAGATATTTACTGGCCCTTAATTTGAAAATCTTGATTCTCATCTACACCTATTATCCTTTGGTTTGATCTTCTCATTGTGTCCTGGATTTTCTGGATGTTTTGTGTTAAGATCTTTTTGCATATTGCATTTTCTTTGATCATTGTGTCCATGTTTTCTATTGAGTCTTCTGCACTTGAGATACTTTCTTCCATCTATTGTATTCTGTGGCTGATGTTCACATCTATGGTTCCTGATTTCTATCCTAGGATTTCTATCCCCAGACTTGTCTGCCTTTGTGATTTCTTTATTGTTTCTACTTCCATTTTTAGAGCGTGGATGGTTCTGTTCAATTCTTTCACCTGTTTGATATTGTTTTCCTGCAACTCTTTAAGGGATTTTTTTTTTTGTTTCTTCCTTAAGAGTTTCTATCTGTTTGCCTGTGTTTTCCTATATTTCCTTCTTTAAGTCCTCAATCATTATCATGAGAAGTGACTTTAGATCCATTTCTTGCTTTTCTAGTGGGATGGTATATCTAGGACTTGCTATGGTGGGAAAGTTAGTTTCTGATGATGACAAGTAACCTTGGTTTCTGTTGCTTCTGTTGTTTCACTTGCCTCCTGCCATCTAATTATCTCAAGTGCTTTCTCCCCTCAGTATTTCTGATTGGAGCCTGTCCTTCCTATAATCTTGGTTGTTTCAGGACTCTTCAGAGTCCTGCTTTCTCTGTGATCTTTGATTCCAGTTTCCTGTGAACCTGATATTCTGAGTGTTTCAGAGTTCTTGGCAGTCAAACCTCCTTTGAGACCTTTATAACCTGGTTTGAACAAGCTTCTGTTATCCTGGGATCCTGGAAACCTGTCAGATATATGGGTTATCTATTTTTTTTCCACAGTATATAGTCTGCCATTTCATCCTATAAATTTTTTTCTTTTCTTTTTTTTTCTTTTTCTTTTTCTTTTTTTTTTCTTTCTTTTTTTTTTTTTTTGTCTCGCAGTCACTTTTTATCTTTAGGAGATCCCATTTAATTTTTTTTTTTTATCTTAGACCCTTAGTAATTTTTGTTCTGCTCAATATGTTGTCTCCTGTACCATTGCATTCAAGACTATTCCCCACTCTGATGGATTGTATTTGCTTGGGCTAAGGAGTAGCACTATCAGGAGAGGATTTGGCCTTTTTGGAGTGGGTGTGTCATTGTGAGCATCAGCTTTCATACTCTAGTCCTTGCTGCCTGGAAGCCAGTTGTCTCCCATTGGCCTGCAGAAGAAGAGAGTGGTCTCTCAGCTCTTCCTGTGCCTTGCATCTCTGGATGCTGAGATACTCTCCCTTTGATGATAACGGATTGAATCTTTTTACTTGAATTTCTATTCTAGCTTCTAAGCCTGACATGTTCTCTTCCATCTCATGTTTGTATTGATGATACTTATATCTAAAACTCCTGATCACTTTTCTATTCTTCCTCTTTCTAAGTTTGTCTCAGATTCTTCATTTTTCCTATTTTCCTTTTCATATCTTAACATTTGTATTAATTTTGTTAACAGGAATGTATTACCATATGATACTTAGTATTAATTTTGCTTCCTTTTAAGGGCTTCTACAAGTTTAATTATATTTTCTATTATTTCTTCATGTGAATCTCTGTAAACAAATTTTATTTATTTTTAAAAAGTCCTCCATCATGTTAATAATGTTTAACTTAAGGTTATATTCTTACACTTTAGGATTGTGAGGATACACAGTGAGTAGATTTATAGGATAGCTAAGTTAGAGTAGTACCATATTGCCCTCAATTTTGTTGATTATATTCTTTCCTATTTCTTAGGCCACCTGGAGGTCCCTGGCGTTCACAGTCCTGGTAGTTCCTGTTAGCTATGGGACTTTGCATATTGAGCTGGTAGTTCTTGGTAGACTAAGGCCTCTGGGATTTCAAGTAGACACTGTTTTCCCTGGTGGCAGCAGCCTTCCAGTTTTGTAGACAGAGACTGTAGTCACAGATAGGTTCAGAATTCTGGATGTCCAAGGTGTTGGCAGGCTTCTAGGAAGGAAGTTATAGCTTGAATTTCCTGATGTCTGCAGACATCTGGCATTGATTGAAGTGGTATTACCTGGAAGATGCAGCCCAGAGTAGATAGGGAAGACCTCATGGTAGCTATGTTTTCCAGGAAATCCAGGAGGGAGAAGATTGATAATCTTACCTGTTTGTCCAGGATGGAAACAGCCTCCAGGGATGTAGACAGCATTTTGGTCCAGGGAATTGTCTGAAGTTCTGGGATTCTGAAATTATAATTTAAATAATTTATGACTGTTCAAATGTCAGGTCAAGAATTTCATGTTAACTTAAAGTTTTACATAGTAATATGGTTGGAAAATTGAGCCCTTTATCTCATTAACAACTATCAGATTTCTTCAGAATATATGTCTCAATGAATATTCCTTAACATATTTCAAAATTTTGAAATTCACTACTCTTATGTGCCTGATATGCTTTTTACCTGGTATACTTAAAACTTTTTCATGTATTTTTCCTTGATTTTTAAAATTTTTAGATCATATCCTATTTTTAATTTAATTTGTTTTTTTTCTAATTCAGTTTATATGTGGATCTTTGCCTCACTCCCTGTCACCCCTTTGGCAATCCTTTCACCAGCCCCTATCAACTTCTACTTTGAAGAGGTAGGCTTCTCCTGGGTATACATCCAAGATGGCACTTCAATTCCCTGCCTGACTAAGTGTTTCCTCTCCCACTGAGGCCTGACAATACAGCCAATACCCCATGTCCACATAACAGCTTTTGGAATAGCCCACATTCTAGTTGTTCAGGACCCACATGAAGGTTAAGTTGCACAACTTCTACTTATATGCATAGTTCCAGTTCATGCATGATATTTGGTTGGTCGTTCTAATTCTTAAAGACCCATAGGTCCTAGTTATTTGACTCTGTTACTCTTCCTGTGGAGTTCTTATCCCTTTGGGGACCTGCAATATTACTTCCTATTCTTTCATAAGAGTCCCCAATAACCATCACTGTTTGTGGATATCTGTATCTGTCTGAGTCAACTGCTGGGTGAAGCCTCTCAGAGGACAACATACTCCTGTTTGCAAGCATAGCAGAGTATCATTAATAAAGTCATGGATTGGTGCTTCCACATGGGAAGGGTCTCAATTTCATCCAGTTACTAGATGGATATCCCCTTAGTTTCTGCTCCATCCTCAATACCAGTGTTTCTTGTAGACAGGATAAATTTAGATTTGAAAGGTTTCTGGGTAGGTTATTATCTTTATCACTCTATTTGCATTTATGCCTGAATACAGGAGGTTGCCCCTTGAGCTTTCATATCTCCAATATAGCCAGTCACAACTAACATCACCCCAATTGATTCTTTGATTCTTATATTATCTCTGGTATCGATCTCATCTTGATGATATCCCCCACCACTAACCACCATCAATTCAAGATTTCCATTTATTTTCATAAGCATCAGTCCTTCTGTCATGTTGTTCTTTATGCCTGATCCTGAAACACACATTTCCATCCCTTACCCACATACTCTCCGAGTTCCCTTTCTCCATCTGGCTATTATGCTATTTAATTCCCCTTTCTAAGTGAAATTCAGTCCTCATCAGTAGGATATTTTTTAATTTGAAGTATCTTTTGGTCTTAGGAATGCAATATGGTACATTTTTATGCCATATATATATGTAAGTGAGTATGTATATCATGCATATTTTTTGAGGGCTGGGTTATCTCAAACACGTTGACATTCTCAAGTTATATCCACTGGCCTGCAAAATAAATGATGTCTTTGTTTTTCATATATGAAAAGTATTACATTGTATAAATTTACCACATTTTCTTTATCCATTCTTAAGATTTCCATCTAGGTTGTTTACAGTTTGTAGCTTTTACGAAAAAAAAATCACTCTCATAGAAACCACTGAGGAAAATATCTTTATGGGATGTTGGAGCTCTTAAGATTTTATCATATATATTTCCTTGTTTTCTTATAAATATTCTCTCTGATTTTAAATCCATTCTTTAATGTTGCATTAGAATTCAGTCCTAAATGAAGTATTGTAGGTCCTCATTATTGTCATTGGAAAGATTATTTATTTCCATATCAAAGATTCATTTTCACAGAGGGAAGAAGTTTTATTAATTAATGAGTTCCACCAATTCTGTTTCAAGTTGTAGTGTTATAATGAATAATTATGTCATTCATAATATTATAAAATATTTATCACATTTTATGAAATATCATCTGATATACATAATGTTTATAAAATTGTTCATTTTTAAGAAATTGCTACATTTCTGTACTGAATTTATATTAGGCTCACATTGGTTCTTTTTCATGAATTGTGCATGTATATTGTTTTCATCTAAATCCAAAATGTCATATAATTTTTTGTTTTTAATATTTTCAGCTCTGTCATGTGAGTATACCATGAAGCTACTCCCCAAAAGACGTACACAGGATTACTTTCAGAACAAAATAACACAAAGATTTGTATTTAATAGCCTTTTAGATCTCTTTCGAAAGTAGTTCTGGGAATATAGACATGTTAATGCAGACTATGAAACATATGATAATGTAAATGATCAATGTGAAAAGCACATCTTTTTCATTTCTGAAAATTATCAAGAAGCCCTAACTTTCCTTGAAAGGAGTCAGTCTGGGTCACTCTCGTTTTCACAACTGGAGGATTCTCTAGGAAAAAATTTCACAAGATTTGAAGCACAACTCTATTTTACACGGAAATACCCATGCATTAAAAGTGACATTTGGGTGCATAAGTTGTGTTTCCTGATGCATATATTACAGAATATGAGATTAAACAGTGCTTCAGTGCTCTATGAACAAATGAGATTGTGGAGCACAGAAAAACGTACTGAATGTCATCAAGGTGATAGAATCTTCTCTCAAAATTTATGGCATTTCCCACAAAATTGTGGGAAATGCCATAAATTTTGAGAGAAAAACCTACTCAGTGACAAGTTATATGATGTAGATCAACATAAGAAAGAATCTATGAATGCAGTGAATCATGGAAGATATAATGTGGGAGGTAATTTAAAAAGCTCTAATACAATAATTGATATTAATATAGGCTCTGTTAAGAAGGCTTTACTAATGTATTACGTAAGCAATCAATATAGAGAGATATTATATAAAGGTAATGACTTATTAGAAGATTCTATTTGTAAAACAAATCCAAGTGAAAATCAGATAAGCAGCTTTATTCCAGAATTCATTATAGCAATCATAGTAAAATGGCTACCTCTAATCACTGCTCCCAATCTTCTTCACAACAGCATACTACAGAGAAATGTTGGATAAATGAAAATAAGAATGCCATTTTAAGTGAATCGTCAATTCATAGCTGGTATACTGGACAATGGATTAATGGAGAGTCCAAGAGATACCTCTATGATACATACAAAGATGCCTCAAATGAATCGTTAAATTTCAAGAAAGTACAGAAAGTAAATAAATGTAATATGTATGGGAAATATTTTATAGAGTCCACAAATCTTCAAGCTTATTATAGAACTCCTACCCAAGAGACACCTAACAAATGTAATGAATTTGGAAAATTCTTTACCTGTTCCTCAAGTCTCAAAGTGAGCCATGAAAACTGTACAGTAAAATTACTTCATAAATCTAATAACTGTGGAAAATCATTTTCACAGTCCTCAAAACGTCAAGTTCACTACAGAATACACACAGGAGAGAAACCTTACAAATGTAACAAATGTGGGAAATCTTTTACACAGAACTCAGAGCTTAAAGTTCACTACAGAATCCATACAGGAGAAAAGCCTTACAAATGCAATGAATGTGGCAAATGTTTTACACAGAACAAAGTGCTTAAAAATCACTACAGAATTCATACAGGAGAGAAACCTTACAAATGTAATGAATGTGGCAAATCTTTTACACAATCCTCAAAATTGCAAGTTCACTACAGAATCCATACAGGAGAAAAACCTTACAAATGTAATGAATGTGCGAAATCTTTTACACAGAACTCAGAGCTTAAAGTTCACTACAGAATCCATACAGGAGAAAAGCCTTACAAATGCAATGAATGTGGCAAATGTTTTACACAGAACAAAGTGCTTAAAAATCACTACAGAATTCATACAGGAGAGAAACCTTACAAATGTAATGAATGTGGCAAATCTTTTACACAATCCTCAAAATTGCAAGTTCACTACAGAATCCATACAGGAGAAAAACCTTACAAATGTAATGAATGTGCGAAATCTTTTACACAGAACTCAGAGCTTAAAGTTCACTACAGAATCCATACAGGAGAAAAGCCTTACAAATGCAATGAATGTGGCAAATGTTTTACACAGAACAAAGTGCTTAAAAATCATTACAGAATTCATACAGGAGAGAAACCTTACAAATGTAATGAATGTGGCAAATCTTTTACACAATCCTCAAAATTGCAAGTTCACTACAGAATCCATACAGGAGAAAAACCTTACAAATGTAATGAATGTGCGAAATCTTTTACACAGAACTCAGAGCTTAAAGTTCACTACAGAATCCATACAGGAGAAAAGCCTTACAAATGCAATGAATGTGGCAAATGTTTTACACAGAACAAAGTGCTTAAAAATCACTACAGAATTCATACAGGAGAGAAACCTTACAAATGTAATGAATGTGGCAAATCTTTTACACAATCCTCAAAATTGCAAGTTCACTACAGAATCCACAGAGGAGAGAAACCTTACAAATGTAATGAATGTGGGAAATGTTTTATCCAGAAATCAAAATTTCAAGTTCACTACAGAATCCATAGAGGAGAGAAACCATATAAATGTAATGAATGTGGGAAATTTTTTGGACAGAACTTAGAGCTTAAGGTTCACTACAGAATCCATACAGGAGAGAAGCCTTACAAATAATGTAATGAATGTGGCAATTCTTTTACAAGGAACACAGACTTTAAAGTTCACTACAGAATCCATACAGGAGAAAAACCATACAAATGTAATGAGTATGAGAAATCTTTTACACAATCCTCAAATCTTCAAGTTCACTACAGAATCTATACAGGAGAGAAGCCTTACAAATGTGATGAATGTGGCAAATCTTTTACACAGAACAAAGTGCTAAAAGTTCACTACAGAATTCATACAGGAGAGAAGCCTTACCAATGTAATGAATATGGGAAATCTTTTACATAGAACACAGGGCTTAACCTTCACTACTAATCCATATAGGCCAAAATCCTTACAAATATAATGAGTTTGGGTAATCTTTTACACAATCCTCCAAACTTCAAGTTCCCTACAGAATCCATACAGGACAGAAGTCTTACTAATTTAATGAACATGACAAATGTTTTCCAAGGAACAATAGCATAAAGTTCACTACAGAATCAGTACTGGAGAGAAACCTTACTTTTTTTTTGTGGCAAATCTTTTACATAGAACTCAGAGCTTTAAGTTCACCAAAGGATCCATACAGAGGTCTAACCGTATAAATATAATGAATGCTGCAAAACCTTTACACAACACTCAGATCATTAAGCTCAACACAGAATCCATACTTCAGAGAAACCTTACAAATGCAATGAAGGTGGCATATCAATTACTCTCTAAATCTTTATATTCACTACAGAATCTACACAAGATATAAACCTTTTAAATGTAGTCTGTGTGGCAAATCTTTATCTGGTCCTTCACTTTCCAAGTTCATCAAAGTACCCATACTGGAAAACAACCTTGTAAGTGTAGTGACTTTCTGAAATACATCTTCCTGTCCTTAAATCTTCAACATCACCTCAGAATAGAAACTAGAGACGACCTTATTAATGTAAATAATGTGAAAAATCCTTGACATGGAAATAATGCCTTAAAAGACAACCCAGCATGCATCCTGGAGAGAAACATTACAAATAAGTAGGACATGACAAATATTTTAGCACAACCTCAAAGCTTGGAGCATATAGATCCATGTATGAAGCTAACTTAGTAGAAAATTATTGTCCCAGCATTAATAATGAAACATTATTTAAAATGAGAAAATTATTGTTAGAATTTAAATAATGTTGAAAACCTTTTATCATAGAGTTCTCATAAAGAAACCCTATATTGATAGTATTTGGAAACATTTTTCCTCCAATTTCAACTTATATTCATCTTAAGTAGTTATTTCAAAAATAAAATATGAACCCTTTCACTCAGCATTAATCATCCGACATTATTGATTAATAATTGTATAGAATTCATTTTTTAAATCATTAAAGAAACAGTATTCTAAAGTGTAAGGATTTTAACCAGAATAATTGTAATAACTATGCAAATACAAACATGATGCATATGTTTATAGTTTAGTGTGGTAGACTTTTATTATTTATTAGATATATTCTCTTTGAAGGTTATTGTGTCAGTCTTAGTCTTAGTCTTTTATCTTTTTAAAGAGTAATTTTTAATCTCTAATCCCTCCTTGTTACAATTATCAATAAATAATTTAGAACTGTCTATTACTATTGCCTTGGTGTATTTATGGTTCATTTTATACTGGGTGATTGCATTCATACCTTCCAGTGTCTCATTGATAATGCCAACAGAAATATGTTACAAAAATTAAATTGGATTGCTTTGACAAATTCTAAGACAACAATTTTGAAGAGTGTATGTGTTGAGCAGAGAAATCCACAAGGTTTTCTGAATAGGTATGAGTGTGTGTTTTATGCATAAAATAACTTGTATTACAAGGAACATAGCTTCTCTTCCAGGGCAAAATTCTAACTGTTCCCAATGGGTGGGGAGGAGGTTGAATCTTTAAGATTATATATCCTCCTCTGGTCAAAATATTGATGTTCATAGTACATTCTTCATATAGTTTACAATAGAATTTTCACTCTTTTTTTTTCTTCCCAAATCACAGGAGGTCACAAATTTATGATGAAAAGGGAAAGACCACCTTTTACTTATTGCAAATGAAAATATATTTAATACTTGAGTCTCTGTTTGCCACTTGTATTTCAAGCAATCTGTACAGGGATATTTAGGGCATTTTCATTACATTGTGTGTGTGTGTGTGTGTGTGTGTGTGTGTGTGTGTGTGTGTGTGTGTGAATAGAACAGTGATTAGCAGGGATGAGCAAGTATCTATAGAGTGGAATAGTGAGTGCTTTGTCCATATACCAATGTCCATATACCATGAGTGGTACACATCTGTGTCATGTGTTACTTTTTGCCAATTCTGCAGATAGTTTTCCATAGTTGATTTGCTAGTTTTTAATCTTGCACACTTGAATGTATTTTCCCATTTCCCTGCAGCATTTTCAATCAATTTTTTGGTTATATTTGATTTCATTACCGAAGTAGTATGACTTTTTAAAATCATTGGAGATTCCAGGGCTATTTTGGAATGGTTCATTTGTTCCATTTGATTTATGATTTTTATATATTCCAGACATATATTCCTCTGTCAAACAAATAGCTGACAAAGATTCTCTCTTGTCCTATGGAATTTCCTCTATACTTGGTTTTTGTTCAGCTATGCAGAAGTCATTAAGCATTATAAATTCCAACTTGTCTATTGTTAACCCTAATTCTTGTGAAAAAGGGAGTTCTATTCAAAGGGTTATTTAAGGAGATAGATAATAAATAGATGACAAAATCATAGATGATGCACAGATATATAAGAAGTACATTTGTATATAGAGAGCTTCTTAGGTAAGTGTATATACATTTATACACAAATTACATATCTAATGTACTTATCTCTTTATACATATAACTTATGAATATATTTACAGAAAAAGGATATTGTTCTCAAGAACTAAGATCAATAATTGACAACTGTGATTTTAACCATGTATATAACCATATATTCAGTATATCTACCTATCTCTCTCTATTTGTATACATATCTATATCATCTATATAACATAATGATAAATTTATATGTATTTATATCTATCTATCCTTTACCTGTAGTTATATTCATATAGACTAAGATATAGATGATATAGATATTATTATATTTATAGATATGATATAGGGCATAGAGTGTCATTTATTCCAACTGGTTCTGTGTTTCTGGTTCGAGATTTGTGTGTTTAATTCCATTTCATATAGTTTTTGTAAAGGTGAAAATCACAGTGACAAAAATTTTCTGTCACTTCTAGAAGGTATTTATTTGAATTTTAGACCTATTATATAATGGCCATCGTCTGCAAATAAGGATAGCTTCATTTGCTCATTTCTTCCTTGTATAACTTTAATATCATTCATTTTCCAGCTAGAATATAGAGTATAATATTAAGTAGATATTGGTATAATAGGGATCACTGATTCATTCCTGAAATGTGTGTGATTGCTTCAAGTTTTCTTAATCTATGATAATATTGCATATAGAATTTATATGTACAGATCTTATTTTCCAAATTTATTTATTCATTTACAACCCAAACAGAGTCTCCAAACTCAGTCCCACTATCACAGAATCCCTCCTCCAATTCTCCCTCCCCTTCTCCTTTTAGAAGGTGAAGTCCCACAGCCTGCCCCATCAAGTATTTGCTTCATTAGTGGCATCCTCTACCACTGTAGCCAGACAAGGCATCCCTAATTACCTGGGGTGTTTCTCAGTCCATAGATGCCCTTTCCTTAGTTTATCAGACTCTGAGAGCTGCCAAGGGTCCAGGTTATTTGATTTGGTTTGAGTTCCTATCTCATTCCTTTCTTCAACTTTTCCATAAGAGTTTCTGATTTCTATCCAGTGTTTAGCTATGAGTGTCCTCATCTGTTTAATTCACCTGCTGGATGGAGCCCTTCAGAGGACAGTTATGCTCGGCTCCTGTCTGCAAGAATAAGATCATATCATTAACAGTGTCAAGGACTGATGTGTGACCAGGGCATGGTTCTCAACTTGGGCAAGTTATTGATTGGCCATTCTTTCAGTCTCTATTACATTTTTGCCCGTGCATTTCTTGTAGATAGGGCAAGCCTTGGTTTGAAAGTTTTGTTGTTACTTTTTCTCATTCATCCACTGGGAGTCCTGCCTCTCTAGAGGTGTTTGCCTCTTCTGTGTTATCTGCCTTATCACTGACAACATACCATGCATGTTTTTTTTTTAGGTCTGGCCACTCAGAGACTGTTCCACCTTGGGATTCATCCCATATAGAGTTACCAGACCAAGATACTATTTTGGATGCCAAGCAGCACATGTTGAAAGGAGCCTTATATGCCTTTTTCCAGAGAGGCCATGCCAGAGCCTTATAAATACAGAGGCAGATGTTAGCAGACAACCAATGGACAGAGTGCAGGGTCCTTTAAAAAGTAGTTAAAGAAGGGACTGAAGGAGTTGGAGGGGTTTGCAACCCCATAGGAAGAACAACAATATCAACCAACCACAACCCCCAGAACTCTTAGGGACTAAGCCATCAACAAATGAGTAGACAAAGCTCCACTACATATGTAGCAGAGTGTGGCCTTGTGATGCATCAATGAACAGAGAGGTCCTTGTTTCTATGAAGGCTCGATAGATACTCCAGTGTAGGGGAATTGAGGGCAGGGAGTAGGTGGGTTGGTAGATCCCCCCTCAATGAATCAGAGGGAGGGAGGATGTGGTAGGGTGTTTCAGGGAGGGAGGGAAACCAGGAAATTGGATACCATTTGAAATGTAAATAAAGAAAATATCCAGTAAAAGAGGAAGAAGAAGAAGAAAAATATTGAAGACATTCTGAGTCTTGCTGGCAAATGGATGGAACTTGAAAATATCTTCCTGAGTGAGGTAACTCAAACCCTAAAGGCCTTGTATAGTATGCCCTCACTAATAATTATAAATTAGCCAAAAAAAAAAACCATACAGAATACCCAAATACAGTCCACAGAAGTAAAAAAGCTCAACAAGCTGAAGTGCCCAAATGAGGATTCCTTATTTCTATTTGAGACAGAGAAAGGAATCACAAGAGGGGAGGGAGGGAGGGACCTCAGAAGAAAAGTAGATAGGATGATCTTGAGAGGGAGAAGGGGAACCTTACATTGTATTGGGTGAGGGAAAAGGATTGAAACCTGAGGGCCAGAAAAAAAGAATGTAAACAGAAAGCCTCAGAAAACAGGGGGTTGTAGGGAGACCTGGGAGGTGAGAGACTCCCAGAACTCAAGGGGAGGGACCTTAGATGAAATGCCAGACAGTAGGGAATGGAATTTATAGAGCCTACCTCCTGCAGGAGGATAGTGCATCAAATGTGGGATAGGGTTGCCATCCAACAGTCACTTCTCTGACCCAAAATTGTTCCTATCTGAAAGAATCACATGGATGGAAATGGAAAGGAACCTGAGGAAAAGAAGTTCCAGCAACAGGCCCAAAGTTGCATTCAGCTCAAGGGGATTTCCCAAGGCCTGACATTATTACTGAGGTTATGGAGAGGTCACAATAAGTGAACTATCATTATTGCCCTCTGAAAGCAGCTGAGACAGTCAGATATAGATATTTCCACCCAACCAATGGGCAGAAGCAGCTTTTCTTGAATGAGGGAAGGTTGGAAGAAGCTGAGGAGAAGTGCGATCCTCAAGGAGGAACAGCAGTCTCAAATAATTGAGACCACTGAGATCTCTCAAACACTGGATCACCAAACATACAGCATATACTACCTGATATGAGGCCCCCAACACACATACAGTAGAGGACTTCTGGGTCTGTGTTCTTTCAGTGATGATGCACCTAACCCTGAAGAGACTGGAGGCCCCAGGGGGTTTAGAGGTCAGGTGAGGTTGGGGCATCTTTGTGGAGATGGGGTGTGGTATGGAGGAGGATTTGGATGTGGAGCAGATGGAGGGTGAATGAGGGGTTAGGGAATGGAATATGGAGTGTAAAAATAAATTATAAATATAATAAACAAGAAATAAAAACAGTCACTAAAGGCATCCCAAACAATAAATTCCAAGGCCAGATGGTTTTAGTTCTTCATGCTTATGCAGTATGGAGACAACCTATCATTCAGCCAGTTGACTTCCTTCCTGAGTATTCTTTTGCACAAATGTTATATAATTCCTGGTTAAGCACAAATAAAGTATATGCATTCACATACACCATCAAATAAATCACTTTGAACAAAAAAGGATCAACTCTTCAAAAAACGAAAACCCCCAGGAAGGCCTTCATTTTCATGAGCAGAGCCTAAATGTCCTGATTAAAAGGAGTTATTCACCCACTCCTTACTTTTGGTGTTCATTTAGAATTAGACCAGTTCTGTACCTCTCAGGCTCTGCCTTCTCCCTTCTTCCTGTAATGTGGATGATCTAAAGGTAAGTGAGGACCAAGAACCATAACATTTGCCACAGATTTCTCTGTAACTCTTTCTGGTTTGGTAATGGAAAATAGACTGTACACCACTTTAAAGACTTCATTCTGCCTCCACTGAGCTTGATGCTGGCTGCATGCCAGTCACCCCCAGCACTGAGGCACCACTCTGGGCACTATTTGCTACTTAGAAATATAGGAATGAATTCTTCCATTTCAAATAAGTCCTTTCCTGCTTCAAGTTCCTTTGCTCATCGTTTCTCATCCCAGCAATAGAAACCATCACCCTAAAACAGAGCAACTTAGTTACCTTATTTTCTGTACCTTGCACCTGTTCCCAGACAAGCAGACATTTGCAGTCTTATACTGTAAGTGAGGTTAGCCTAGTGCAGAATGGCATATACTATGAACAGATTTGTAATTGGCTACGTATTTCTCTGTATCTTTTACTGTTATTGTTGTCACTAGGATGTTTTAGTTAGCTCAAGTTCCTCCTCCTGCATAATAATCAAAACAGAAAATATACAGAGCAAAGAAAGGATATTAAAAGAAGCAAGAGGAATCAAAGGGCAGATAACATATCAAGGCAGACCTATCAGAATTACAACTTATTTATGAACAAAGTCTTTCAAAGTTAGAAGGAACTTGTCAGATCATACACAACTTCTAAAAGTCCACAGAGCCCAATATAGACTATAATACCGACAAAACTCTCAGTCACCATAAATGGAGAAAACAACATATTTCAAGACAAATCCAAACCCAAAGAATATCTAACCACAAATCTAGCCCTATAGAAAGTACTAGAATGAAAACTCCAACCCAATGAGCATAACTACATCTAACAAAAGATAGGAAATAAATAACTGTATACCTGAACAAAAAGGGAAGGACACACACACACGTGCACAAGCACACACACACCCCACACACAAACAAACCGGAACACATACACACACACACACACACACACACACACACACACACACACACACACACACACACACACATACTACCACGATAACCAGCACCACCACCACAAACCAACATTAAAATAAAAAATAATCATCACTTGTCATTAATATCTAGCAATATCAATGGGCTAAATTCTGCAATAAAAAGACATAGGCTAACAGAAAGGATGCAAAAACATGATACATTATTGTGATGCATTCAAACAACACACCTCCAAAATAAAGATAGACATCACCTCAGAGTAAACAGCTGGAAAAAGTATTCTAAGCAAATGTACCCAACACGAAAGCTGTAGTAGCCATTCTAATACCTGATAAAGTAAACTTTCAGCCAGGATTAATCAAAGGAGACATGGAACGACACTTCATACTACTCAAAGGAAAAATCTAACAATGATATCTCAATTCTGAACAACTATATCCAAACACCAGGGCACCCACGTTTGAAAAACAACTTCACTAAAGTTTAAACGACACATCAAACTGCAGATACTAATAGTACGGGACTTCAACACTGGAGTTTTACTAATTGATAGGTCACCCAGACAAAAGCCAAACAGAGAAATAATGAAATTATAGACATTATGGATGAAATGCTCCTCACCTACAACTATAGAATATTGCACCCAAACAAAACACAAAATACCTCTTCTCAGCACCACATAGATCCTTCTCAATAACTGACCATATAGTCAGTCACAAAGCAAGCCTTACCAGATTAAAAAAAAATGAAATAGTGCTTTGTGTCTCATCTGACCATCATGAACTGAAGGTGAACTTCAACAACAGAAACACCAGAAAGCCTTCACACTGATGATAATTGAACAACTCTCTTCTCAATGATCTCTGGGTTGGAAAAGAAAAGAAGCAAGACATTACAGACTTCTTAAACTTCTGTGAACATACCTGAATTTACCTGACACAATGAAAGGCGTGTTAGAGGAAAGCTTTTATCACATGCCTCCATGAAGAAATTAGAGCCTGGCATGGTGGAGCACACGTTTAATCCCAGCACTCGGGAGGTAGAGTCAGGTGGATTTCTGAGTTTGAGGCCAGTTTGGTCTACAGAGTGAGTTCCAGAACAGCCAGAGCTACACAGAGAAACCCTGTCTCAAAAAACAAAACAAAACAAAACTAAACTAAACTAAACTAAACTAAACTAAGCTAAACTAAAAAAATTTAGAAAGTTCTTTTAATTGCAAGTTAATTGTACACCTGAAAGCTCTAGGGAAAAAAAAGGAAGTAAAGAGGTTCAAGGAAAGAAATTATAAAAATCAGATCTCAAATCAATCAGTTACAAATAGAGAAAATAATACAAGTAGCCAACAAAACCAAAGTTAGTTCTTTGAGAAAATCAACCAGATATACAAACAGACCCTTAGCCAACTTAACGAAAACACAGAGATTAAACCCAAATAAGCAAATTAGATCTGAAAACAGGGATATAACAAAATATATTGAAGAAATTCAATGAATCTTTAGGTCTTACTTAAAAAACATGTACTATACAAAATTGGAAAAAATCTTTAGAAAATAGACAAATTTCTAGACAGATACCACTTATGAAAGTTAAATGAAGATATGGTAAACTATTTAAACATCACTATAAACCCTAAAAATAATAAAATCAGATGTTTTTTTTATTACATATTTTCCTCAATTACATTTCCAATGCTATCCCAAAAGTCCCCCATACCGCCCCCCACTTCCCTACCCACCCATTCCCATTCTTTTGGCCCTGGCATTCCCCTATATTGGGGCATATAAAGTTTGCAAGTCCAATGGGCCTCTCTTTCCAGTGATGGCCGACTAGGCCATCTTTCGATACATATGCAGCTAGAGACAAGAGCTCCGGGGTACTGGTTAGTTCATCATGTTGTTCCAACTATAGGGTTGCAGATCCCTTTAGCTCCTTGGGTACTTTCTCTAGCTTCTCCATTGGGAGCCCTGTGATCCATCCAATAGCTGACTGTGAGCGTCCACTCCTGTGTTTGCTAGGCCCCTGCATAGTTTCACAAGAGACAGCTATCTTTGGGTCCTTTCAGCAAAATCTTGCTAGTGTATGCAATGGTGTCAGCGTTTGGAAGCTGATTATGGGATGGATCCCTGGATACGACAGTCTCTAGATGGTCCATCCTTTCATCACAGCTCCAAACTTTGTCTCTGTAACTCCTTCCATGGTTGTTTTGTTCCCAATTCTAAGAAGGGGCACAGTGTCCACATTTTGGTCTTCATTCTTCTTGAGTTTCATGCGTTTAGCAAATTGTATTGAAGGAGGAAAATTACTGGCCACCTGAACTCTTCACCCCAGAGTCCAACCCCTCCCAACTGAAGACCTGAACTCTTCGCCCCAGAGTCCTACCCCTCCTAACTGAGGACTGTTCCAAGAACATTTTTGAGATAAGGGCCTCCTGGAACAACCCCAGAATGTTCCAATAGATCGGGTACATTGCCAAAATATAGGACACGACCCCTTGGTTACGTAAAACCCTTGGCAAAACCCCTCAGTTAAGCAAACTTGTACTTTTCCCTGCCCCACTCCTCCACTTGGCTTTTTCCTATATAAGCCTGTAAAAAATTTGGGTCGTGGTCGATTCTCCTCTACACCATGCCTGGTGTATGAGTTTTGACCCCAGAGCTCTGGTTTATGTGCTTTTTATGTGCTTTCTTGTTGTTGCTTTATTAAATCTTACTCTCTACATCTTAAGTTCGGTCTCAGTGTCTTCTTGGGTACGCGGCTGTCCCGAGGCTTGAGTGAGGGTCTGCCCTCTGGGGGTCTTTCATTTGGTGCATTGGCCGGGAAACAGCGCGACCACCCAGAAGTCCTAGACCCACTTAAAGGTAAGATTTTCTGTTCTGTTTTGGTCTGGTATCTGTGTTCTGTTTCCATATCTGGTGCGATCGCAGTTTTGGTTTTGCAGACGCTCTGTGCTCAGTACGTGCACCTGAGACCGCGCTCCGGGAGGGAGCGCGGGGTGGATAAGGATAGACATGTCCAGGTGTCCACCGTCCGCTCACCCTGGGAGACATCCCAGGCGGAACAGGGGAGGACCAGGGACGCCTGGTGGACCACTCTGAAGGCCAAGAGACCATCACTTTGGTGGAAGGTCTAAATCGGCCGGCCTTGGAGAGGCCATCTGATTCTGTAAGTTGCCTGTGGTCGCCGCGAAGTCGCCGCTGTTTTTGGTTTCTTTTTTTGTCTCAGTCTCGTGTCCGCTCTTGTTGTGTCTACTATTATTCTAGAAATGGGACAATCTGCCAGAACGGGAGTGGATGTGGAATCCCACCCCCGTCAGGAAAAGGAGTCGATGTGGAATCCGACCCCGTCAGAAAATAGCGTTTGGCTGGTTGTATAAGTCCAGGCGTGGACGAGTGTGCTTGTTTGTGGTTTTTGCCACGTGACAGACTGTGTGTGTGTGTGTCAACCCTTTGTCGACTGTAGACTTGGACTGACGTCAGGACAGCAATGGTTTCAAAAAAAAAAAAAAAAAAAAAAAAAAACTCAGTGCTGGTGAGCCCCAGGCTGCTCAAAAGAGCCCTGGGATGCAGAGCTGGGCTAAAAACTTCCGGCTTTGGCGGCGCAGTTAGGGCTTTGATGGCAGCAGTGGTGCTGAGGTTCTGGGTTCTGCAGGCACAGCAGCAACAACAGAGGCTGTCTGTGCCCCGCGAGCGAGTTGTAAGATGCTAATGGCGAGTGCGGCGGCCTGCCGGTCCCACCTGGCGCCCTAGAGTGGCCATAAAGCCTGCCACAGCTAGGGAGGGGCCGACTACAGCCGCCGTCCCTCCTTTGGCTCCCCCCCCCCAGAGTCTACCCGCACTCCCTTGTGCCTGCCTGGCTGCTTGCTCCCTCACCAAGGACAGTGCAGGGAGCACGGGGGTGTCTCAAGTGGTTGAGTTGCCCCTCATTTGGCTCCTCCCAGAGTCTGCGCACAGGTGCATGCCCACACTCCCTTGTGTCCGCCTGGCCCGCCACTGCCTCCAAGGGCTCAAGCCATGTGGGAAGAAATTGCTGCCTCTGCCACCTTCCCCCCTCCCTGCCAGTGTTTGTTTGCCACTCCCAGGAGTTTGCGCCACAGGTTCCTTGGTTGCTTCTTATTCCCCTGTCCCCTGTATCCTGTCTCTTGTTAACAGAAAAAATTGCGTTCATTTTGAGATATCAGTGGTCTGGTGCAGCCAGATGTGAGAGCTGCACTCCCTTCTCTGCCCCATGTGTTTTCTCTTCTCAGGCACCGCCCTGAGCTGCTGGCAGTGAGTCTGTTCTAAGCTCCAGTGAGGGAGACATCCACCCACTTGGGGCTTCTTCTGTCCAAGGTAAGGAGCACCTGCGAGTTTAACTGCCAGGCTCTGATGAGGGTCTCGTCTCTGTGGGACTAGAAAGTGCCCCAACAATCTGACCGAGGAAATAAGAAACTTTTTTTAAAAAAATTGTATCTTATATCTTGGGTATCCTAAGTTTTGGGCTAATATCCACTTATCAGTGAATACATATTGTGTGAGTTCCTTTGTGATTGTGTTACCTCACTCACTATGATGCCCTCCAGGTCCATCCATTTGGCTAGGAATTTCATAAATTCATTCTTTTTAATAGCTGAGTAGTACTCCATTGTGTAAATGTACCATAATTTCTGTATTCATTCCTCTGTTGAGGGACATCTGGGTTCTTTCCAGCTTCTGGCTATTATAAATAGGGCTGCTATGAACATAGTGGAGCATGTGTCCTTCTTATCGGTTGGGACATCTTCTGGATATATGCCCAGAAGAGGTATTGCTGGATCCTCCGGTAGTACTATGTCCAATTTTCTGAGGAACCGCCAGACTGATTTCCAGAGTGTTTGTACAAGCTTGCAATCCCACCAACAATGGAGGAGTGTTCCTCTTTCTCCACATCCTTGCCAGCATCTGCTGTCACCTGAATTTTTGATCTTAGCCATTCTGACTGGTGTGAGGTGGAATCTCAGGTTTGTTTTGATTTGCATTTCCCTGATGATTAAGGATGTTGAACATTTTTTCAGGTGCTTCTCTGCCATTTGGTATTCTTCAGGTGAGAATTCTTTGTTCTCCCCGATAAAAAGACATACACTAACAAACTGGCTACACAAACAAGACCCAACATTTTGCTGCTTGCAGGAAACTCATCTCAGAGAAAAAGATAGACACTACCTCAGAATGAAAGGCTGGAAAACAATTTTCCAAGCAAATGGTATGAAGAAACAAGCTGGAGTAGCCATTCTAATATCTGATAAGATTGACTTCCAACCCAAAGTCATCAAAAAAGACAGGGAGGGGCACTTCATACTCATCAAAGGTAAAATCCTCCAAGAGGAACTATCATTCCTGAATATCTATGCTCCAAATACAAAGGCAGCCTCATTCATTAAAGAAACTTTAGTAAATCTCAAAGCACACATTGCACCTCATACAATAATAGTGGGAAACTTCAACACACCACTTTCACCAATGGACAGATCATGGAAACAGAAACTAAACAGGGACACAGTGAAACTAACAGAAGTTATGGATCAAATGGATCTGGCAGATATCTACAGAACATTTTACCCTAAAACAAAAGGATACACCTTCTTCTCAGCACCTCATGGTACCTTCTCCAAAATTGACCATGTAATTGGGCACAAAACAGGACTCAACAGATACAAAAATATTGAAATTGTCCCATGCATCCTATCAGATCACCATGGACTAAGGCTGATCTTCAATAACAAAATAAATAATAGAAAGCCAACCTTCACGTGGAAACTGAACAACACTCTTCTCAATGATACCTTGGTCAAGGAAGGAATAAAGAAAGAAATCAAGGACTTTTTAGAGTTCAATGAAAATGAAGCCACAACATACCCAAACTTATGGGACGCAATGAAAGCATTTCTAAGAGGAAAACTCATAGCTCTGAGTGCCTCCAAAAAGAAACTAGAAAGAGCACACATTAGCAGCTTGACAACACACCTAAAAGCACTAGAACAAAAGGAAGCAAATTCACCCAAGAGGAGTAGACAGCAGGAAATAATCAAACTCAGGGGTGAAATCAATCAAGTGGAAACAAGAAGAACTATTCAAAGAATCAACCAATCAAGGAGCTGGTTCTTTGAGAAAATCAACAAGATGATAAACCCTTAGCCAGACTCACTAGAGGGCACAGGGAAAGCATTCTAATTAACAAAATCAGAAATGAAAAAGGAGACATAACAACAGATCCTGAAGACATCCAAAACACCATCAGATCCTTCTACCAAAGGCTATACTCAACAAAACTGGAGAACCTGGATGAAATGGAGAAGTTCCTAGACAGGTACCAGGTACCAAAGTTGAACCAAGATCAGGTTAATGATCTAAACAGCCCTATATCCCCCAAAGAAATAGAAGCAGTCATTAATAGTCTTCCAACCAAAAAAAGCCCAGGACCAGATGGGTTTAGTGTAGAGTTCTATAAGACCTTCAAAGAAGATCTAATCCCAGTTCTTCACAAACTATTCCACAAAATAGAAACAGAAGGTACTCTACCCAACTCATTCTATGAAGCCACAATTACTCTGATACCTAAACCACAAAAAGACCCAACAAAGATAGAAAACTTCAGACCAATATCCCTTATGAATATTGATGCAAAAATCCTCAATAAAGTTCTTGCTAACCGAATCCAAGAACACATCAAAACAATCATCCATCCTGACCAAGTAGGTTTCATCCCAGGGATGCAGGGATGGTTCAATAGACGGAAATCCATCCACGTAATCCAGTATATAAACAAACTCAAAGACAAAAACCACATGGTCATCTCGTTAGATGCAGAAAAAGCATTTGACAAAATCCAACACCCATTCATGATAAAAGTCTTGGAAAGATCAGGAATTCAAGGCCCATACCTAAACATGATAAAAGCAATATACAGCAAACTAGT